>NW_024070212.1:5556388-5794944 GCF_014754425.2 Oryx dammah
AGCAGCAGCAGCAGCAGCAGCAGCAGCAGCAGCAGCAGCAGCAGCAGCAGCAGCAGCAGCAGCAGCAGCAGCAGCATACCCAGAATCTCCTTCTCACACTCCTTTTGTATCATTGAATCTTACTAAGACTGTAGCTCTTACACTTTATTATGAATAAGAATCACCTGGTGAACTTGCTAAAAAATGTGGATACTCAGATGTCAGTGCCAGAGACTGATTCAGAAGGTGCTGGAGCAGCATTTAAGAATTAGTGTTTTAACCAACACTTTAGGAAATTGTTACACAGATGGCCCAACAAGCATACTTGAAGTGTTGGCCAGGATGTAAAGAAAAGGTAACACTTGTGCCCTGTTGGTGGGATTGCAAACTGGTTCAGCCACTATAGAGAATAGTATGGAGGTTCCTCAAAAGATCAAAAATATAATTACCATATGATCTAGCAATCCAATTTCTGGTATATTTCCAAAGGAAATAAAAACAGGATATTGAAAAGATATCTTCACTCCCATGTTTACTCCATTATTATTTACAATAGCCAAGATATAGAGACACCTTAAATGTCTATCAATGGATTAATGGATAAAGATGGTGCTATAAATATACATGCACATATATTTAGCATCCATTGTGTGTGTGTGTATATATTTATAGACACAATGCAAAACTAGTCAGCCATGAGGTAAAAGGAAATTCTGCCATTTGCAACAATATAGCTGGATGTTGAGGATGTTATGTTAAGTGAGGTAAGTCAGAGAAAGACAAATGCTATACATTATACCTTACACATGGAATACAAAAAAAAAAAAAAAGAGAGAGAGCTCATAAAAGTAGAGAGTTAAGTGGTAGTTACCAGGGGCTGGAGGAAAGGTGAGGAAATTGGAGAGATGTTTAAGGGTACCAACTTGCAACTAGTAGGTAAATAAGATCCTGGACATAAATAAATAATAGATAAATTAGATCCTGGAGATCTAATACACTGTTCAGTGATTATAGACAAAACTGTACTATAAACATGAAACTTGCTAAGAGACTAGATCTTAATTGCTCCCAATACTAGAAGAAATGATGATTAAATGATGACATAGAGGTGTGAGCTAACACTACTATAGCAATGAATTGCAATATATAAGTGCATCAAATCAATATGCTGTACACCTTTAACTTACACAATGTTGTATGTCAATTAAAAAGAAGATACGCTGTCATTTGGTACTTAGTGAGTGTTCAACATATGTTTGGTGGTTAATGGATACCCTTTAGCTGTCTCCTTAGGTCTGTGTGCTTTGGTGAAGATACATAAGTATGGCACTAAAAAGTTCATGTAAAAGTTTTAGACTCCAGTACAATACAGTTCTGGAATCCATCTAACGTCTTCAGAAATAGGAGAACATCTTCACTTTTTATGGGCAACTGGGAGGTCAAGGAGAATAAATATAGGTTCTGCTGGTCTATCAGGAGTTATCCCAGGGTGCCTATAATGTGACCCTAAAGAATTCCTCTTTCTGACCCTATTCTGTACCTGGTTATTACTAAACCAGAGGGTGGGCTTATACAAAAATATTTCAAGTTCCAGGTCTAGAAAGCTAAAATTCATTTCAATTAAGTCATCTTACAGAAAAAAATGCCAAGAAAAGCAGTCATATAAGGCATTGTTTCTATAGAGAATTCTATTAAAGAAATGCACATTCTCTCTGATAAGAAGGGCCCTGTTCCATCTTGCCTCTAATCCTATCTGCATCCCAATCACCCTGATTTACTCTGTCACTGGGTGATGGTACAAAGGGAAAGATTGCAGATCTAATTAGCATAATATGGATAAGCAAATGAGGCCTAATCAATTACGGTTCACACTCGCTTTCATCACTCGTGCCAACAGTCGGCAAATTCACTGACAGTTCAAATGCGACATTTTTAGAAGCCATCAGTAAATCAATACCAAGTGACAGTAATTTAGATGCACACTTCGTTCTGCCTCCATTTCAGTCCAGGAGAGGCAACATCACAGCCCAGAGACACCTGAGCTCAGCAGTCACCGCCTTTCACAGCTTACATCACACACTGGGGCCAGGTCTGCATCTCGACTCTTGGCACCTGTCTTGCTGATCCTTTTCATGACACCAACTGTCTTGCTATAGCTCACTTTGTGCACTATTCCCTGAACTCAGGGTATGCAAGGCATGAGCTAAGAGGCTGGAAGGAGGTTGCTATAGCTCACTTGGTGCACTATTCCCTGAACTCAGGATATGCAAGGCATGAGCTAAGAGGCTGGAAGGAGGCTCGAGGAGCCATAGGAACTGCAGACGCATTTGTTGGCTCCTGGCTGACGCAGCAGCCCTAGCATAACCTAATACAACACAACTTCTCTCCTGGCTGATATAGCAGCCATAACAGTATTCTCTCCTGGCTGGTGCTGCAACTGTAACAGTGGACACACTCCATTCTCTCCTCTCATGGCTTACCCAAATAAACAGCCATGATACAGCGATAATACCACTGCTTTTTAAGTGGAACTCATATAATAAAAGTAGCCCATGTCCAAGAGAGTACCTCGTGACGTGCATGCTCAGTGTTATTAATGATCTCAGCCATTACGGAGTCATTATTTACAAAATGCGGGGCAAGAGAGCCTGAACACTCCATCTTGGCTAATGTGGTCTCTCTCCACACTTCATCCCTTCAGGGCCTCTTGCCTCACATTCTATGTGCATTCCATTTTCTGTGATATTCCCTTGGCAGGTAACACTGACCCTTGGATTTAGCAACAACAGTAGCTACAACAACGAACAGTTACATCCCCAGTACATAGCAAAACCCTGTGCAAGGTATCACCTGGAGCTCATGTTGCAGCCCTTGCCTTCACAAGAGAGCCACCCACCACATGTGGAGTGCCTTTATCTTCCTTGGCCAAGTCCAGTCCGTTGTCTGTCCTTGTGAAACTTCAGAAAAACCTCCACAGGGGCAACTCCACTCCTGCGGAACCTTTATTAAGGACCCACAAAACTCCCCGCAGGTCCCAGGCCCACCACTTCAAAGAGGGGATTTTTGTGACATTCACAGCCCACCCAGAAGACTACACTTTTCTAAATCTGGGGACACAGAATTTACAGTACACTGTTCTAAATCTACATCATAAGACACAGCCTTTACAGTACCCGTCGGCACAAATCAGCCCACTTTTGCATCTTACCCGGATGGAACCCCTGCCAGCTTGTGCCCCCTGTGGGGTCTTCACACTTTCAAAATGGCATCTCGAATGCCATCCTCTACTTCTCTCAGTAAGGACCCACAACCTGCCCCCCACAGTGGTTGTGGGCCCACCCGTGTCCCAGAGTAGCAAAAGCCAAGCTGCCAAGTTTCCCCTTGCTTTTGCTGAAACCGCTTACCCAAGTCGACCAACTCCGCCTGAGTATGCAGTCGATGTGGCGTGTACTCAGTCGCATTGGGGGCACCTTGAGGATATCTCTCCCTGGGAAATAGACTGCTCATGCTTTATTTTCTGCCATACAATGAGCCTCGCTGCCAAGCAGGGACCCTCAGTCTCATAGCATTCGTCATCACTGTCACTTACCACCTCACTGTCAGAGAGACTGGTTCTTCAGGGCCACGAGGTGCTTGCTCTGAAGCAAGTGCTTGCTGCTCTAGTTCTTCCAAGCATCTCTGCACACTGCACACTAGCATGGCATCAGGTAGGGCATGATTCATATTTGCCTTCAGGGCAGCCTGGAAAATTCACTGCATGGTGCCAGCTGCAGTCCATGCCACCTTGCTTGGGAAATGGGAACTCATTGTCTCTAACGCCTTTTCAGTGTTATCCTGTTACCTCTCCGCTGCTTCCCAGTCTTCCACCAGAGCCCACGCTAAGAGGATCGCTGCCACGTGGTACTGCATGCTATACGGTGGCCACTGACTTCTGAGTATCCTGCTGGTTACACCAATTGTCTTGCTGTATCTCACTGTGCACACTGTTCCCTGAACCAGGGAAGGCAAGGCGTGAGCTTAGAGTCTGGAAGAAGACTCGAGGAGCCATAGGAATGGCAGACACATTTATCTCTCCTGGCTGTTGCAGCAGCACCAGCATAACCAACACAACACAACCTCTCTCCTGGCTGGCACAGTGGCCATAATGGTATTCTTTCCTGGCTGATGCAGCAATTGTAACAGTAGACACACTATACTCTCTCCTCTTCTTGCTAAGCCAATGGACGCTGACACTGCTTTTTAGGTGGAGCGCATATAACAAAAGCAGCCCATGTCCAGGTGAGTGCCTGGTGACACACGCACGCAGTACTATAAATGATCTCAGCTTTCCATTGTTGTTTACCCGCTAACTTGTGTCCAACTCTTATGACCCCATGGACTGTCACCTGCCAGGATCCTCTGTCCATGGGATTCTCCAAGCAAGAATACTGAAGTGGGTTACCATTTCCTTCAGGGCATCTTCCTGACCCAGGAATCGAACCCAGGTCTCCTGCATTGCAAACAGATTCTTTACTGACTGAGCTATGAGGGAAGCCCAGCTGTTAAGTAGTCATTATTTGTAAAACATGGAGTGAAAGAGCCTGAATACACCCATCTTGGCTCAGTTGCTCTCTCCCCACAGCCGCAGAGCTATCTATGACCATTTACATGAAGCTGATGGCAAGTGTGGTGATTGGAAGTTCTTCAGGTTTGTATTAAATTTTTGGAAGCTTAATATATGTATTTGTGAGAGGCAATATGGTCTGATACTACATGCCACAGGGCAGCTGACCTGTATTCTTATCCTCACTGTGATACTCACTACTTGTATAATCTTGGGGAAAATAACTTAATCTGTCTGTATTGCAACTGAAGGGGCTTGTGTAACTCAATGAAGCTGTGAGCCATGCTGTGTGGGGCCACCCAAGATGGATGGGTCATAGCAGAGAGTTCTGACAAAATGTGATCCACTGGAGGAGGGAATGGCAAACCACCCTAGTATACTTGTCATGAGAACCTCATGAACTGTATAAAAGGCCAAAAAGATATGACACCAAAAAATGAGTCCCCCAGTGTGAAGGTGTTCAATATGCTACTGGGGAAGAGCATAGTGACAGATTTCCTCTTCTTGGGCTCCAAAATCACTGCAGATGGTGACTGCAGCTATGAAATCAGAAAATGATTGCTTCTTGACAGGAAAGCAATGACAAACCTAGACAGTGTGTTGAAAAGCAGAGACATTACTCTGCCGACAAAGGCCCATATAGTCGGTGGTCACGTACAGTTGTGAGAGCTGGACCGTAAGGAAGGCAGAACACCAAATAACTGATGCCTTCCAACTGTGGTGCTGGAAGAGACTCCTGAAAGTCCCCTGGACAGCAAGGAGATCAAACCAGTCAATCTTAAGGGAGATCAACCCTGAATAGTCACTGAAAGGACTGATGCTGAAGCTGAAGCTCCAGCAGTTTGCTGCTGCAAACTGTCATCTAATGCAAACAGATGACTCACTGGGCAAGTCCCTGATGCTGGGAAAGATCAAGGGCAGAAGGAGAGGAGGGTGTCAGAGGATGAGGTGGCTGGACAGCATCACCAATGCAATGAACATGAACTTTGGCAAACTTCGGGAGATAGTGAAGGACAGGGAGGCCTGGAGTACTGCTCTCGATGCTGTAGCAAAGAGTTGGACACAACTGGACAACTGAACAACCACAATTGCCGCTGCCCCCGCTGCTGAATCAGGGGGAAGGCAGGGGAGGGAGTGCCACTATGTACCAGCCTCACAAGATGTCAGTCGTAAACATGCTTTTCATAAATATAAGGTCATTGGTAGGAGTTTGAGAGAACAGTTTTATCTTTAAGGGTAAAGAGAAATGGTCTGTTCTCTTGTCTGACTTGTGGCCATTTTATTTTATTCCTATGATATTCATGTCAAAAATTCCCACCTGAATATGACTCATAGAAAGGCAGAATGGGACTTTCAAAGTTTAAATTCAGTGTAGCGAGATGAAATCTGAGAAAGCCGGCACTAGAAAGAACCTTAGTTGTCACCATCGTCAGCACTGTCATCATCACCAACACCCTCTTCTATTTCCTCAGTGCTTTACAGTTAACACAGAGCCCTCGCGTATGGGGGTGATCTCTGGGTTTCATGTTCCAGGAAGGACACTGAACAGTTGAAAATCAGCCAGAAATGAGTGATGATGGAGCCCTGGCACTCTCCTCAAGTCTCTTCCCATACTGCCATCCGCCTTCCCACTGCTTTGGGGATATATTCCTTTACCTGTTCTAAATACAATAAGCAAGTGTCATTTCACTCCCATCTCTGCACACTGCTCACAGGTCATCCTGACTGAAATTAGCATTTACTAGAGCTACAACATCCCTGTAACTCAGTGTCATTGTTATATGCACTAATAAATCTGTAATGTCTTCTATAGGTCTCTCTTCCCCATTTTAAGTGTGTAAGAGGGACTTTCCTGGTACTCCAGTGACTGGGACTTGCCTTCCAGTGTGAGGTGTGCGGGTTTGATCCCTGGTTGGGGAACTGGAATCCCACATGCCTCACTGCCAACAGGTCAAAACATGAACCAGAAGCAATACTGTAACTGTGGTGGATTCATGTCAATCTATGCCAAAACCAATACAGAATTGTAAAGTAAAAATTAAAAATAAATAAATAAATTAAAAAAAAAATTCAATAAAGACTTTTTTAAAAGTGCATACAAATTAGTCCTAAAATATTCAATTCTAGAGTCTAGAAAATAATTCAATTTATTTAAAGATGTTAATTAATATTATATCCATTGGCTATTGTTACAAAATTGCTGTGCAACGAATAACTACAAAAACTCGGTGACCTGAAAAATAAACATCTATTTCTCATGTGTTTGCAGCTCAGTTGATCTTGACTATTTTTTCTTATATCTCTTTATATAGCCTAGGGCCTCTGCAGCTTTAACTGGATCATCTTGCCTGGAGCAACTCTGCACTACACAGCTTTCTTTCACTCTCATTCTTATCCTAAGACTGGCCTTCTTACGGTGATGTCCAAAGAGCAGGAACAAGGAGGCCAGTCACACAAGCACTTTCCAAGTCTGCTCCATCACATCTAATAGCATGCTACCCACTGGCCACATCAGAGCATATACCTAAACTAAGGCATGGAGAATGTGTACTCTGCCCACAGCAAAAGTGTACCATCGAGTTATATGCAAAGGATATGGATATTTGTTGGGAAGAAAATTGAGGTCATTAATGTTACTACTTTATATGGAAAAGTCTTGAGTGACTTTCTACAGGAAATACAAGTATAAGAGGAAAGAGATTTTGTAGGACCGTATAATGTTATAATGAACCTGATTGCATTTCATGTAAGGGAGAAATTCCATCTGGCTATAGAATGAGGAAAGGTTAGTATGGTATCATTTGAGATGGATTTCAATGAGCAAGTAGGAGGTTAACAACCAAATAAGAGAATAAGAGAATGTTTTATGTAGTAGCAACTTCCTGGGAGATGGCACACAGGAGGAAAACCACGGTTATATCCAGAAAACAATCACAGATACTAGATGGCTGTAGATCAGGCATGCAAATGATAGTAACTGACTAATTGAACCAGAAAAGAGGTTAAGCTTGTGAGTCTTAGTGTCTCAAAAATAGAGATCTCATTTCTAGCAGTCTATGGCCAAATTCCAACCAGACCAACAACATGTACATACACAGACAGCTTTACAGACAAGAGCTTTATTACTACTAAGCATCAAGCCTAAGTGATGACTTGAACTTTCCATTAGTTAAACACCTTCCTCAACTTCTTTAAAAATATAAATTTATTTATTTTAATTGGAGGTCAATTACTTTACAATATTGTACTGGATTTGCCATACATCAACATGAATCCACCACAGGTATACACGGGTTCCCATCCTGAACCCCCCCCCTCCTCCCTCCCCATACCATCCCTCTGGGTCGTCTCTGCACCAGCCCCAAGCATCCAGTATCATGCATTGAACCCAGACTGGCGATTCATTTCATATATGATATTATACATGTTTCAATGCCATTCTTCCAAATCATCCCTCCCTCTCCCTCTCCCACAGAGTCCAAAAGACTGTTCTATACATCTGTGTCTCTTTTGCTGTCTCGCATACAGGGTTATCATTACCATCTTTCTAAATTCCATATATATGTGTTAGTATACTGTATTGGTGTTTTGCTTTCTGATTTACTTCACTCTGTACAATCAGCTCCAGTTTCATCCACCTCATTAGAACTGATCCAAATATATTCTTTTTAATGGCTGAGTAATACTCCATTGTGTATATGTACCACAGCTTTCTTATCCATTCATCGGCTGATGGACATCTAGGTTGCTTCCATGTCCTGGCTATTATAAACAGTGCTGCGATGAACATTGGGGTACACATGTCTCGTTCAGTTCTGGTTTCCTCAGTGTGTATGCCCAGCAGTGGGATTGCTGGGTCATAAGGCAGTTCTATTTCCAGTTTTTTAAGGAATCTCCACACTGTTCTCCATAGTGGTTGTACTAGTTTGCATTCCCACCAACAGTGTAAGAGGGTTCCCTTTTCTCCACACCCTCTCCAGCATTCATTGCTTGTAGACTTTTGGATCACAATCATTCTGACTGGCATGAAATGGTACCTCATTGTGGTTTTAATTTGCATTTCTCTGATACTGAGTGATGTTGAGCATCTTTTCATGTGTTTGTTAGCCATCTATATGTCTTCTTTGGAGAAATGTCTATTTAGTTCTTTGGCTCATTTTTTGATTGGGTCGTTTATTTTTCTGGAATTGAGCTGCAAGAGTTGCTTGTATACTTTTGAGATTAGTTCTTTGTCAGTTGCTTCATTTGCTATTATATTCTCCCATTCTGAAGGCTGTCTTTTCACCTTGCTTGTAAAACTTCGTCAACTTTTTAAAGAAACATTTCATCTGAGAACATCTGCTTCTGCCTGAAACACATTTTCCCAGCGTAGTACTTGACTTTAAGCTGACTAGAGATATCAAACTTTCTTTCACAGATTCTTTGACATACTTGAACATTATTGAACAAATGTCAGTTATGTCTGTCTCTTGAATTGTGTCAATCTAAATTGAAAATGTGCTGACTTTTTCTTCAGTATCACCACTCTCTGTGTTTCTATGCCAGCAGTGCAATTGGACATGACTGGGAGTATCAGTCGCTTCTATTCCCTGGCATGGTTAAGTTCATTCTTGCATGTGTGTTTCTAGGACCTGACCCAGAAAAACTGAATCACACCTAAAAAACATAGGGATAATGACAATTCTTTTGTGATTATGCAGCTATAGCTTCTGATAGTATTGTAGCTAATAATGTATTAATAGAATACAGCTTTGTAAGTGAAATGAAAACTCACGGGATTAATGAAACCAATGTATCTTTTTTCTTACAATAGTATTCAAATTCACTAATTCATCTTGGTTGAGACATGAACTCTCTTAATTACTAATAATTAGAATTATAAGATCGGAGAAGACAATGGCACCCCACTCCAGTGCTCTTGCCTGGAAAATCCCATGGACAGATGAGCCTGGTGGGCTGCAGTCCATGGGGTTGCTTAGGGTCAGACATGACTGAGCAACTTCACTTTCACTTTTCACTTTCATGCGTTGGAGAAGGAAATGGCAGCCCACTCCAGTGTCCTTGCCTGGAGAATCCCAGGGACAGGGGAGCCTGGTGGGCTTCCATCTATGGGGTTGCACAGAGTTGGACATGACTGAAGCAACTTAGCAGCAGCAGCAGCAGCAGAATTATAAGATATTTGTCAAATATATTAAGATGATAATTTTTGAGGTACTATATATAGTAATTTCTACTGTTTGCAAAATGTTTCAAAGTAAAAGATATGTTAAGAAGCAGATAGTAATAAATAATAATATATGCCATTTATTAACTGTTTGCTACTGTTCATGCACTGCACCAGTGTTTGTATATGTTACGCAATTTAGTACTCATACTTACGAGGGTGGTACTGCTGTCATGCCCATTTTATAGATGATAAGACTGAGGATAGATAACTAATTTTCCCAAGACCACATATCTGATAAATAATAAAAGCTAAATCTGTCTGACTCAAAATCCCAGTTAGATGTAGTCAGTAAGGAATTCACTGCCTATTATATGAGATACTACTCTAGACTCTGGGGTTCTTTCAGTGAACAACACAAATAGAAATCCCTGTCCTCAAGAAACTTATTTTTGAGTCTATCTTGTATATTTACAAAAGTAGAATAAATATTCAGTATTTGGTGGATTAGTTTTCTTCAATATATTACGATAACTAAATTATAAATTCTATATAAACTAGAATTGTATTTTAGAGCTCTTTTTAATTTCCCTGTAGTGCACAGTAAAGTGATGATAGATGGTGCCATTCAATATGTACTTTTTAATTGATATATTTTTTGAGTAACACATCATTAACAAACCCTTGAGAAATCACCAGTTCGGGGCTGTTTTATTGTTTGAAGTTGCTGCTGATTCATTGTTAGGGCAGCAGGGAAGGTGATTAATCCAGGTCCCCAGGGTGTCTATACAACTTTCATTTCCAGATGTTGTTCTGACTTGAATCACTAGTGTCTAAGGCCAACATCTAGAGAAAAATGAAAAAAAAAAAGTATGTTCTCTGGACACTTAGCACCATATTGAAAAAGTCGCTCCGTAGTATTGGCCATATCCTTTTTTCTTCCTGTGTTTGCTTCTCCTTGTATTGCACTTCAGCAGAAGGAAGTGTTAGAAGGAAAAAATAGGATAATACCTGACCTCCTTCACAGAAATTGTCTGCTATTTATTCTTTATTATTACTTCTATTCCAGCGCCTGCCTGCTCCTACCTCTCTCTATCTACTGGATTGTCATCTTTCCCTCATTGCTTCTATTCATTGCTCTTTCTTTGTTTTTTTATTAGCTCCTCCATCTCTCCTTTTCCATCTCCCCTAGGTCCTCCCTCTATCACTCATCCGTATTTGTTATCACTTGTCTCTGTCTCCATAGGGCTGGCTCTGTCCACCTCTGCCTAGGTATGTGTCTCTAAGTCTCTCCCTCTCTCTTTTTGAATTTTACATCTTCTCACAATGACTCTCTCTCTCTTCTTGTGTGCATTTTTAACTGTGTCTCCACATATTTGAGTATTTTTCTATCCTTCAATCTGTTTCTGTATTTTTCTATCTTTATCTCCCTGTGGGTATTCCTTAGTCTTTTTTTTTTCCCCTATCTACATCTGCTTTTTCCTCTTTCTTCTCTCCTTTCTTTTCAGAGCTATTATCTCATCTCCACACTCCACCAGTACTCACTGTGTGCGTCCCTTGTTTTTTTCATGTGAATGTGAGGATGTATGTGTCTCTGTGTGTATATGTATGTGAGTGTGTGCCTGGTGCCTGTTTACTCATAAAGGCTGTCTTGATGCCTCTATCTCAATTTTCAGTGAATCAATTATTTTTTCTCTCTCATACTTGGTTTATATCTACAATGGAATATTATTCAGCCATAAGAAAAGACGTCCTGCCTTTTGCACAGCATGGATGGACTTCGAGAGCATTATGTTAAATGAACTATTTGTTAGAGAAAGACAGACACATATGCTCTCACTTATAGGTAGAATCTCAAAAAGCCTAACTCATAAAAATAAGGAGTAGTTGGATGCTTTTCAGGGGCAGAAGGGTGGGGGAAATTAGAAGATATTGCTAAAAGATACAAAATTCCAGGTATAAGATGAATAAGTTTTAGGAAACTAATATACAGCATGATGACTATAATTAACAATACTGTATTATACATACTGTTAAGTGAATAGATCTTAAATGTTATCATCACCATAACAACAAAGTTAATTATGTGAGAGAATGGAAATGTTAACTATCCTTATTATAACCATTTTTGCAATATATATGTGTATCAAATAATGACATTGTGCATCTTTATGTATGTTGATAATGTTTCAGTAAATCTGGAGAAAAAGATATGGGTGAAGGGGCAGACAAGTAATACAGAGAGAAAAACTAATCATCCTGTTTATTTTTAACAGATTGTCAAAAGGAGCTGTGCCTTTATTTAATTATTTCATTCCTGGCATCTTCGCGAGCATAGTGAGAAACATAGGACCGTCTTTCATGTGTAAATTCAGTTACAGCAATTTCCAATTAAAGATTAGACAGTCACTGCTGATCTGGCCCTTACAGAGATGTTGAAAATGATCACTGATAACTCGAATTCCAGCAAGATGGTAGACTAAATATCTGGAGATACCATGTCAGTTCAGAAAATCTTTGGATTGAACACTAATAACAATAACATATGTCAAACTTGGAAAATGCTGGAAGAGCAGAATTTGGAAGGAAATTTTAATGAATAATTATAATTAAAAAAAAAGAAAGACTTAAAACTGCTAAGTGTCAAACTTAAGAAATTGGAAAAACAGTGCAAACACACAAAGAAAAAAGTAGAAAAAAGATAGCTTAAATTAATGAAATAAGAAGCAAACATGAAATAGAAAGGGTAAAAATATGAAAAGATTGACTTGCTGTAAAGTTTAAAAAACTGACAAACCATTTGCAAAACTGATTACAGAGAAAGAACATGGGAAAGATAAAAACAGAAAGAGAAGTTCCCAAATACAATATTAGGAGTAAAAGATGAACAGGATGCACTAAAGATTAAATAAATATTATGACAATTTTTAAAATTTTATTTATTTTTAATTGAAGCATAATTGCTTTACAGTGGTCTTCCCTGGTGGCTCAGAGGTTAAAGCGTCTGCCTGCAATGCGGGAGACCTGGGTTCGATACCAGGGTCAGGAAGATATTGTGTTGGTTTTTCCAAACATCACCATGAATCAGCCATAGATTTACCTATGTCCCCTCCCACTTGAACATCCCTCCCACCTCCTCTGCCATCCCACTCCTCCAGGTTGTTACCGAGCCCTGGTTTGAGTTCCATGAGTCCTAGAGCAAATCCCTGTTGGCTATCTATTTTACATATGGTAATGCATGTTCCCATGTTACTCTCTTCATACATCCCATCCTCTGCTTCCTTTGCAGCCCCCAGCCATGTCCATAAGTCTTTTCCCTGTGTCTGTGTTTCAATTTTGCCGTGTTGCTGTGCTTAGTTGCTCAGTTATGTCTGACTCTTTGCGACCTCATGGACTTTAGCACACCTGGCTCCTCTGTCTATGGGGATTCTCCAAGCAAGAATACTGCAGTGGGTTGCCACGCCCTCCTCTAGGGTACCTTCCCAACCCAGGGATCAAACCCAGGTTTCCTGCATTGCAGGTGGATTTGCTATCTTCTGAGCCATCAGAGAAGCTCTGCAAATATGTTCATCAGTACCATCTTTCTAGATTTCATATATATGTGTTAGCATACAATATTTGGTTTTATATTTCTGACTTAGTTCACTCCATATAATTATACAAATAAATTGGCCTAACTTTTAGAAATTTTATTAGGAAAATGGAAATTACCTCCAAGAAGTCAATTTAGAAAAATCTTCTTTTATTAACTCAGGACACACTGCTTTAATATAATGCAATTCATATAAGTTGTTAAATATTGAAACATCTACACACTAGCTTTTAAGAACTCCTTCCTTGATTCCCGAGAACTAATCAAACCAATTTTTGCTCCTCCTCCAGACCCCCATAAACCTGTCTACAATCCATCAGCTGAAGGTTAATTCTGGGTCCAGTAGATCTTCAGATCCTAATTCAAGGCTACTTGTTGGAATCTATCCTGACTATCCCAGTGCCTGATCCAAACTGCTAGTAAAATATTCTACCTGTCACTCTTACTTATAACAACTAAAATAAATAACCAATAAAAAAATCTATTCATCAAAAACATACCAGGTCCAGAAAATTTTATAAATGAATTCTGCAAAGCATTCAAGAAATTGGTAAATTCACACAATTTTTCGCACATTTCTTCAAACTCTATAAAAAGAGAAAATATTGCCTAATTAATTCTATTGGAATAATCCAGATACAAACTCAAAGTGAGACAAGAAAATTATGAAATGTAAAAATCACAGGCCAATTTCACTGACAAATTTAGATGAAAAATTACTGAACACAGTATCAGAAAATTAAATTCATAACGTATATAAAGATGGCACATCATTAACAAATTAGGCTTATTCCAAGAATGCCGCATGAAAGTGAAAGTTGCTTAGCGTGTATGACTCTTTGTGAGCCCATGGACTGACTATACAGTCCATGGAACTCTCTAGGGCAGACTTCTCTAGACTCCAGAATACTGGAGTGGGTAGCATTTCCCTTCTCCAGAAGATCTTCCCAACCCAGAGATCAAAGCCAGGACTTCCACACTGCAGGCAGATTCTTTACCAGCTGAGCCACAAGGGAAGCCCAAGGATAATTTCAGTATAAGAAAATGCAGTAATGTGGTTCACCGTATTAAAAGAATAACATAAAAATGCAGTCATTTCAATACATACAGAAAAATAATTTAACAAAATTCAACTGATATTCATGATTTTTAAAAATAGAATCTTAGAAAACTTGGAATAGACATGATTTCCTTTGCCTGGCAAAAGTTATGTTCGAAAACTATAGTAACTCCATATTTCATGGAGAATATTAAAAGAGTTCTCTTTTCAGTTATGAATAATATTTTAAAAGCCTACTCTGATCACTTCTAGTCAACATAGTATTTGAACTTAGCTCAATTTGACTACAATAATAATAATAAAACAAGAGTGGAAAAAAAAGCTGAACTGTCATTCTCAAGTGATATGTGTTGATTGGAAACTAAAAAAATAGCGATTAATTATTAGAATTAATAAACAATTTAGCAGTGTTTCCAGTAAGATGACCAACCTACAAAAATCAATTTCATGGCTAGAAATAATATGAAAGCATTAGAAAACATTGTGTGTGTGTTGTCATTTTTCAGTCACTAAGCCATGTCCAACTCTTTGTGACGCTATGGACTGCAACATGCCAGGTTTCCCTATCCTTCACCATCTCCCACCGAGTCAGTGATGCCATCCAACCATCTTATCCTGTTGTCATCTTCTTCTGCCTTCAATCTTTTCCAGCATCAATGTATTTCCCAGTGATTAAAGATTTACTCAGCATGGCCCTGCCCATCAGAGCAAGACTTAGTTTTCCCCACAGCTAATCCCTCCCATAAGGAAGCTTGCACCAAGCCTCTTATCCTCATCTATCAGAGGACAGAAAGAAGAGCAATGTGTGTGTGTATGTGCACTGTTTATGATGATAAAAAGATCAAGGACCAAATGCATCAAAAGATAGGAAGACCAAACCTTTTTGAAGACAATTATAAAGTATTATTGAACTACTTTAAATAAATCTTTTTTTTTTTAAATTTTACTTTACAATTCTGTATTGGTTTTGCCATACATTGACATGAATCCACCACGGGTGTACATGCGTTCCCAAACATGAAACCCCCTCCCACCCCCCTCCCCACAACATCTCTCTGGGTCATCCCCGCGTACCAGCCCCAAGCATGCCGTATCCTGCATCGGACATAGACTGGCGATTCGATTCTTACATGATATTATACATGTTTCAATGCCATTCTCCCAAATCATCTCACCCACTTCCTCTCCCTCTGAGTCCGAAAGTCCACTATACACATCTGTGTCTTTTTTGCTGTCCTGCATACAGGGTCATCATTGCCATCTTTCTAAATTCCATATATATGTGTTAGTATACTGTATTGGTGTTTTCTTTCTGGCTTACTTCACTCTGTATAATCAGCTCCAGTTTCATCCATCTCATAAGAACTGATTCAAATGTATTCTTTTTAATGGCTGAGTAATACTCCATTGTGTATATGTACCACAGCTTTCTTATCCATTCATCTGCTGATGGACATCTAGGTTGTTTCCATGTCCTGGCTATTATATGAACTACTTTAAATAAATCTTAAGTAAATGGAAAGATACATCTTATCCACTCATGAATGTCAATTGTTTCTGAAATTATTTTTTTATATTCAATTCAATTCCAAATAAAATTGTATACTTTTTTTTCAAACTGACTCTAACTTTTATATCTAATAGCAAAAAATGAAGAACGGTCAACACATGAATGCTAAAGAAGGAAAAGATAATAAATCTTGCTATAAGCAAGAATTATAGTAAAGTCTAGTAAAGACAATATAGTTTTAGGATAGTGCAAGATAAATGGACAAATATAATCAAATGGAGATCTCACAAACTTAGAAACTTAATACATGATAGAAAATCAGTGAATAAGGTAAACTCTATAGATGTATGTGGAGATCATTAGTTATCCATATGAAAAAAAATGGAATGTTTCCTGCTATTTGCAAATATCATTTGCAACTACATTTATGACATAAATGTAAAAGATGAAATATTTATCTTTTAGAACAAAATATAAGGAAAATTTTTTGTGATTTCAAGATAGAAAAACATTTCTTAGCCTAGACTCAAAAGCAAAAATCATAAAGAAAGAAATTGATAGATTCAACTATATTAAAATTAGAAATTGCTTTTAACAAAAGACACTATAAAGAAACTTCTAAGAGGCAAATCCCAAGCTAGGGAAAAAAAATATTTGCAGCACATATAATAATAAAGTATTTGTGTTCAGAAAAAAAGAGAAAACCTCTAGATTTCAAAAAGAAAAAGACAAAATCTCAATAGAAAAATTTGCAAAGGTCATGAATGTGAATTTTCCAGAAAAGAAAACTCCAATGCTCAATAAACATAAGAACATTTACTAACTTTATTATTAATCAATGAACTGTAATGTAAAATCCCAGTGAGATACAAGTATACAATCAACAGATTAGCAAAAATTGAAATGCCGGACAATAAAAAAGTTGTTAAGAATGCACAATGAAAAGTTTTATATTCTGCTAATTGGAGCGTAAATGAATCCAATTACTTTGGAAAATAATTTGATAATAAACACCTTGGAAAGTTGAAGATGCATAGACCTTACCACCCATCAATTCTACTCCAGGAGTTATACAAGGATGCTCAGAAAAGCAATGCTCTCAATGGAAAAAATACAAAAACAAAAATGGAGAAGAACACAAATGCCAACAGTAAAAAATTGTGTTATATGAAAAGTAGGGAATATCATACAGTAAATTGAGTGGATATAGCTCCATGTAAAAATTTAGATGAATTTCAAAAATATAGGATTGAGAAAAGCATTCAAAATCTCAAAACATATGTGGCATAATTTTACTTATATGGAGTAAATAATATACTGTGTGGGGAGACATATATGTGTGAAAGCAACAACAACAAGAACAATTAAGACCAAACCCAGTCCATGATGAACCCAAGCAGGGAGAGAGGGATTTTGATCTGTGAAGGGCACAAAGGATGTTGAAAGGTACTGGTATTGTTCTCTTTTATGCAGTCTGGTGTGTACACATGAGTTCATTTCAATATTTTTCTTTAAATTCTAAATATATGTTGTATAGATTCTTCTCCGTGGATGATGTATTTCATAATAAAAAATTTTAATATCATGGAAATCCCATGTTGAAAATATTTTAGAAGTCTCAAAAGAAAAGCCCTGTGGATTGCATATCAAGGCATAGTAATTCAGTGTAAGGAATAAACTCAGAGGCGATATGCAGAAAATACAACTTATACAAAAGAACCCTGTTACACAGCCTGGGCAACCAGGCACAGAAGTGAAATGCAATTTTATACTAGCTTAAATCTTGGAATAAGAAAACAAAGGAAAAAATATTGGTTTCAGAGAGGAAATACAAATTTACATTTGAATGAGAATTTTTTGTGCAATGAAACCACAAGATTAAAATGTTCGTGAATCTGTCTGCAGATGCTGGCAACAAAACTGTGACCTCCCCCACAGACCTCTGGCAGGGCAGCCAGCTCTTGCCCTAGCATTAGAACCCTGGGACTCCTGGTCTGGGAGACAGGAATAATTGGCAACTAAAAGTTCAGAAGAGTGGGTTAACCCACAGCTAGTAGAAATCTACCAAAGGACTAGGAAGACAAAGAATGTGTGGAGGAGGTGCAGACAGCACCAAGAGAGGAAAAGAGCTGACTGAATTAAATCAGACATCCATATGAATTAGGCTTTATTAAAATGGTGCCTTGGTTCTGATTCTTTTAATACTAATTTATTGGTTTGATCGACTCTTACAGCTGAGAAGAGCTCAGGGTACAGGAAGGCAGAATGTTCCTGTGTTATGGACAGAGAATACTATGAGGCTTCCCTATTCTCTTCTTCCTTCCTTCCCACAGTCCCTCATCCTTCAAGAAGGCCTGGCCTGTTTGTTTCCATGGAGCTCCTGAAAGCAAGCATCCTGAAAAGCAAAGATCTGTCAGTGGCTCAGTGATGAAGTATAACTTACATTGAGCTTTTAAGCTTGACCATTAAGAAAACATTTCTTACTGTCAAATGCAAAAGACTAAAACATATTTTGCTATAAGAGTGTATTTTACCACTAAAAGCTAAGTGGGCCACATTTTGGAAAGATCTGAAAAGTTTAAGAGGAATTAAAGGAGGAGTATATCAATGTTTATGGAAGATTAATGAAAGACTGCAAAATGTAAAATGCAATGTCCTTAAATTAGTCTGGGAAAAGAGAAATGAACAAAATGTTGAGGAAACAGGGATAAAATTCAGAAAGAAACCTCTTAGACTGAACATCAGAAAGACAGACAAGGAGAAATTGACTATGATAAGGGGCTTTCCCAAGGAAAGGGAAGAAGTGGCCCAGAGGAGACAGATCATTCTGGGGGTCCACTGTCAGGGCCAGGTGAATGAAATGATCTGTTTTGTACTGTATCTTCCATCTTTAATGCCTCATTCCTGTCTGACCAAAACAACTATCTATCTTACAGCAGGACATTTTCATCAAAGATGTGTCATTCCTAGGGTGGGCAAATTGACCTTAGGATAAAATGAAAATTCCAAATTTACTCAAACAGTCAAACAGGAGCTCTGTTCCCCAGAGGCCCTTCTTAATGCACCCCGATCAATTCCTGAGCATTTTCTAGAGGAGGTTGAATGGAGTGGGGGAGCAGAGAAGCAGGGTAGAGGATAAATTGTTTTGCTTTAAACAAAGATAAATAACATCTTGAATTTTGATATAACTATATTATATTTATATATAAGATATATATATTCATTGGCTTAGAAGTTTAAAATCTCTAATAAATCAGAGTGGACTATGAAGAAAACAAATTTATATAAGCTCTCCAATTTCTATATTTTTTTAGGGGTCTTGAAGAGCAAATGACAAATGGTAAGTGAAAATGCTTTGTTAGTGCAAATAGTAGAATTTTCATAGTAAAGAAGTTTTTGGAGTTCAGACAACGTACACTTCATAATAATTTACACCCTAAGCCTCTTTTCTTAAACATCAGTGAGATAATCAGGTTCCCAAATGACCCAAATAACCCCACTACACTAGGAGTGAGTGCTTTCTGTATTACACAATATCCTAAACACTAATTCCTCAGATGTAAAACCTCATGGAATAGACACAATCTCTATCTTAATTTTCCAGAGGAAACACATAAGCTCAAAGAGATTTGCTAATTTGTTTAAGGTCAAGTGGTGAACATAAAGGTGAGGGGGGTTCAGCCCAGTCCTGCCACTCAATAACTTTGTGATTTTGGGAAAGTTACTGGTCAAAATATAATGGTACCCTCCTCTTGGGATTATTGGAGAGGAGATTACATGAGATAAAAGTAATAGAGAATCTGGCACTAAGTAAGTAGGTGAAAAGTTCATTTTAATGTTCATTAGCTGTAGAAAACATTGGTCTCTAGAATTTGGCTAGCGTCAGTATTATCTATGGGTGTTATAGAAAAAAAAAATTAAAAAGCCTTGAGTTCCACTCCAACTTTGTCCTACTGAGTCATAATCTCTAGGAGTGGGCCCATGAGCTATTTTTTTTGAAAAAGTTTCCTCTCAAGGGAATCTGTTGTAGTATCAGTCTGGTATTTAGAAGCTTATTATTGGTATTTGGGCTAAAGAAGGTCAATGAAAGGTTGGCCATGAAGCTAGCTATGGTGGTTGGAATGTGCTTCCTGGGGACATAGGTAAAATCTGCCTCTTTAAGGCACATAAAATGTAGACATGTTGAACTGAGTCAACACATATCACCCAGGAACTGGCCACCTGATTATGAGCCCTGGCTACTTTCACGAGATTGGAGCCCCCTCTGAATGTCCTGGGCAATGCTCAGGAAATAAACATCTAATCCACACTGCTGCATCGCCCATGCACGCTGCAGTGGGTTAGGGTTTCAGAAAGCTATCAGGGGAGGAGGTGCTGTTATCCAGTTCAAAGTGCTCATGGTCCTAAAAGCCCATCTCATAGTAAAACTAAGGTCAGGCCAAGGTGCAAATTCTCTGCTGGCCTCAGTGCCCCAGCTAGAAAATGGAGGGGTCAAATCAAATAATGCTATGACTTCAACGTTCCATGAGTTTAAGACTTAGGACTATTACTTAGACTTTCCAAGTGTGTGTATATATTAAGAGGGGTCAGGGGAGGCGGAGAGAGTGTGGATTCCTGTCTGGAACTATTTTCCATGAAGCACCAGCAATGTAAGGAAGTATGGATCCCATTTGTCCAAAACAGTTCCCTTTCCCCTTGCCTGTGGCTGCAGGTCCTCCTGCCTGTTAAAAAGAAAAACAGACCCAAATGAAGTTACTTATGCTAAGCCACAGGGCTTCCCTAGTGTCTCAGTAAAGAATCTGCTTGCAAGGCAGGAGACCTGGGTTCGAACCCTGGGTCGGGAAGATCCCCTGGAGAAAGGCATGGCAACCTACTCCAGTATTCTTGCCTGGAGATTCCCATAAACAGAGGAGCCTGGCGGGTTACTGTTCACAGGGTCGCACAGAGTTGCACACACCTGAAGTGACTTAGCACACTTGCAGGCATGTTAATAAGCCCCAGGACAGTTTGCTTCTCTCAAAGATAGAATCCTAATCCAGTCAATCAGGAGTTGTCTGATTAGCACACACACGAACTGCCTGATACACACCTGTCATGCCCTAAAGCAGAGGTCCTGAATCTTTTTGGTACCAGGGACCAGTTTCGTGGAAGACAATTTTTCCACAAACCAGTGGTGGGGGGGGTGGTTTTGGGATGATTCAAGCACAATACATTAATTGTAAACTTTATTTCTATTATTATTACATCAGCTCCACCTCAGATCATCAGACATTAGATCCTGGAGGTTGGTGACCCCTGCTATAAAGAAAAGTAAACTTGTAATACCTACTTGCTTTCTTGCCTAGGAGACTTGTCTAGGATAACTCCCTGTTTCTGTTAACTTCTGCTTATAAAAGTCTTTCATTTTAAGTATGAGGATCTAATGTATAATATGGTGGATATAGTTGGCAACACTGTATTGTTTTTTTAATTAATTTATTTTAATTGGAGGCTAGTTACTTTACAATTTTATAGTGGTTTTGCCATACATTCACATGAATCAGCCATAGGTGTACATGTGTCCGCCATCCTGAGCCCCCCTCCCACCTCCCTCCCCATCCCATCCCCCAGGGTCATCCCAGTGCACCAGCCCTCAGCACCCTGTCTCATGCATCAAACCTGGACTGGCGATCTATTTCACATATGATAATATGCATGTTTCAGCACTACCCTCTCAAATCATCCCACCCTCGCCTTCGCCCACAGAGTCCAAAAGACTGTTCTTTACTTCTGTGTCTCTTTTTGCTGTCTCACATATAGGGTCATCGTTACCATCTTTCTAAATTCCATATATATACAGACAGCACTGTGTTATATAATTGAAAGTTGCTAATAGAGTAGAGCTTGTGTTCTCACCAAAATAAAATGGTAAATAAATATATATATATGATAGAATTTTAAGCTAAAATTCTTAATATGTCACGCATAGACCTCACATTATGATTTTGTTGTTTAGTCGCTGAGTCGTGTCCAACTCTTTTTGAGATCCCATGGACTACAGTCTACCAAGCTATGAAATTTAATAAACTCTATTATGTTAAATCACAAAAAAAAGTCTTTCATTTTGTACAGCTTCTTGGAGCTCCTGTTTGTCTGCTAGACTGGATGCTGTCCAATTTGACTCAGTCTTTGCCCAAATAAATTCTTATAATGTTTAACATTCCTCAATTTACCTTTCAGTACTTCCCATCCTGACTCTTTCTTCCCTGTTGCCCCTGAATATCAATCAGCAAGGCCCCCCTGAGCATTTCATCCCCACCCTCCCACTATATATTTTGCCTGCTGTATATTTATCCTATTTAGAGTTGTATACTGTTGTGCGTGAAGGCTGACTCTCTCTTTTGTTTGATAAATCAGCAGTACTTCCCTTGCTCCATACATCCATGCTGGCAGTAAATTGGGACTTTGTCTTCTAGAGTCCTTTGGAGCTACTGAGTTTTGGAAATCCATTGATTCCACATTTGCATTTGTATGTTACTGAACATTCAAGCATCTCATCTACATAAGCAAAGGAAGAACATCTGTTTTCCTTTCCTAAATAGTATTGATCATAGATTTTTCAGGAACTTGATTGCTGGGTACTCCTTGATATCTAATCCCAGCATGTATTATAGAGCCACCTCCTGGCCAAAAGGAAGGAAGGAAGGGAAGAAGGGAGGCCAGAGGGAAGGGAGGATAGGTTTGGTGAAATAAGAGCAGGGGCATCTGTGCTGTGGGAAGACAAGAATGTTCCTAGTGCTTGTGCAGCCCTAAACATTAACTGGGACTTCAAGGCAGTTGCTGACTCTTTCCTCTGAGTCTCTGGAGCTGTTTTTAATAGGAGTGCACGTCATGGGTTCAGGTGAAAAAAGGCCTGTTAGAGCATACAATTTGGTCCTTAGTGATAAAACAACTCAGGGAAGTATGAGTGACTCTCTTGCCAAAGTTCAAAGAGATTACATTATTTTTAGCCTCACAACCAGAAACCATCACCTGCTGCACTTGTAGAACCAAAATAAATCTTTTCATTCCTTTCTCCAATCAATATTAACACATAACTAGCCTTCCTGACCGTGGTTCCCAGATGGCACCAGTGGTACAGAACCTGCCTGCCAATGGGGGAGATGTAAGAGATGTGGGTTCAATCCCTGGGTCGGGAAGATCCCCTGGAGTAGGAAATGGCAACCCACTCCAATATTCTTGTTTGGAAAATTCCACGGACAGAGGAGCTTGGTGGGCTACAGTCCTGGAGTTTACCAAGAGTCAGACATGACGGAACACACGTGTAAGCCTGCCTGATGCAGAATTGTGAATAGGAGATGTTTCAAGAAGGGGAGACCCCTTCCAAGGCCTTAAAGACAGCTCTTGTCTAACACTCAGAAATGAATTGTCTGAGGAGATGAGGAGATGCACGTGCTGACAAAGCAAGAGACTTTATTGGAAAGAGGCACCCAGGCAGAAAGCAGGAGGGTAAGGGAACCTAGAACTGCTCTGCCCCATGGCTCACAATCTCAGGTTTTGTGGTGATGACAGTCTCAGGTTTTGTGGTGATGGGATTTGCTTCTGGGTCATCTTTGACCGAGTATTCTGACTCAGGGTCCTGATGACGTATGCATTGCTCAGCTAAGATGGATGCCAACAAGGATTCTGGAAGGTGGTAGGACATGTGGCATCTCTTTTTGACCTTTCTCAAATTCTTCTGGTTGGTGGTGGCGAGTTAGTTCTGTGTTCCTTACTGGGACCTCCTGTCATAAAATAACTCACATGAGTGATTACTATGGTGCCTGGCCAGAGTGGGCAATTTCAGTCAGTGCGTTTCCCCTAACAAAGAGACAATTATGTGCTTAGAAAACCTGGAGAGGAGAGAGATATAACTATTTGTGAAAGAACATGGGTATATAGAATGCACCAGACTAGGACTCTGAACAGTGTGCTCCCCAGGCCTGGCTCTGTTGCTCCAAAGATGTGGGAGCTTGGAGCCATACTTCCTCTTCTGGACCTTAGTTTTCTCACACTGATACTAAGTTATAAAACTTCTAAGGTCCCCTCCATGTGTGTAATACTGAGTCATAGTAGTTAGTCCTCTTCCCCCATTTTTATGTGTTCATCTCATCCACCACGCATGGGCACACACACACACACACACACACACACACACACACTCCGTAACAATGCCCAGTGGTGACAAAAGCTTTCCCTTCATCAACCCAGGGCTTGTGCAGCCAAGACATTTCAGGCCTTGGTATCTGTATTCTTCTAGGTCAAAGTGAGAGTAAGAAATTTTCACCAAATAAACAAATTCTCATAATGGAGTAAAAATTAACTTCCTAGATTATATAAGGTTAAGTCCTTCACTGCTCGAGAATGCTTTTTACAACTTAAGTTAAATATTAGGTATTTTTTCCAGCAATGGAGACTCATGCTAGAAATACTTTTAAGGTGCCAGAGATGCTGCAAGATACCTGGGACCACCTACTTGCAAAATTGGACCTAAATGAGATCTCGTAGTTTCTATTATTTACAGGTGAAGAGGCTGAGGATCCAGTGTGACACCACCAGTGAGAGGAACATTCAGGGAGGCCCTATCTTCTAACTTCTGGGTTGGTATCCTGCCCACTCTAGTGTTTACTCCATACCTTTTCCATTTAGGAGTCTCCTGACATGGTGGTCATGTGGGTTCTGAGATCATTGACCCGAGTTGGAAGTATGTGTCAGTCCTTGAGTGATGACTCACCTCACCAGGAGCAAAGCACAGGCATAGCACAAAAGGGACACAGGCAGCAGCCTAGAAAACCAAGGATTCTTAGAAGTAAACTTTGAACTTTAACAATAAGAAAAATGTCCTATTAATGTTTAAATTCCTTCTCTTTCAGTCTCAGTCACAGCACCCACCACAGAGCACGTTCAAGGCTTATAAGCTGATGGAGTGACAGTAGAATGGAAGCAAGTCCTCTGTTCCTGAGCCTCCGAGAGAAGGCAGATTGTATTCCTGCCCCAGAAGGGCAGTAGAGCTAGAGCGGAGTTTGCTTTGCTCAGCCATCATAAATTACTTATTCTTCCCTACTTCCTTATAACCCAATTTACCAGGCATTGATTTCAGAGTGTGACACTGTAACTACTTGTTATCTGTCAACCTTAAACTTTTTGCCTTTTTAAAAATTGAAGTATAGTTGATTCACCATGAGTACAACAAAGTGATTCAGTTATACACATATGTATATATTATTTTTCAGATTTTTTCAGTTATAGGTTATTGCAAGATATTGACTATAGTTCCCTGTGCTATACAGTGGGTCCTTTGTAAATCTATTTTATATAGTAGTGTGTAGTATTGGGGACTTCCCAGGTGGTACTAGTGGTAAGAACGCGCCTGCCGATATAGGGGACACAGGAAATGCAGGTTGGATCTCTGGGTCAGGAAGATTCCCTGGAGTAGGAAATGGCAACCCACTCCAGTATTCCTGCCTGGAGAATTTCATGGACAGGGGAACCTGGCGGGCTATGGTCCATAGTGTAGCAGACAGGCAGATACGACTGAAGCAACTTAGTATGCATGCAGTAGAGGTGGTAGATATATAGTAGTAAATATAGTAGCAGATACATGGAAACGTGCCTCTGTTAATCCCAAATTCCTAATTTATCTCACTCCTCCTTTTCTCTTTGCTAACCAGAAGTTTGTTTTCTATGTCTGTGAGCCTGATTCTGTTTGTAATAAGTTCATTTATATATGCTATTTGTCTTTCTCTGTCTGACTTATTTCACTTACTATGATAACCTCTAGATCCATCCATGTTGCTGCAAATGGCATTATTTCATTTTTATGGCTGAGTAGTATTCTATTCACATTTTCTTTATCCATTCTTCTGTTGATGGAATGTTTGTTTCCATATCTTCAGTTCAGTTTAGTTCAATTCAGTCTCTCAGTTGTGTCTGACTCTTTGCAACCCCATGAATCGCAGCACGCCAGGCCTCCCTGTCCATCACAAACTCCCAGAGTTCACTCAGACTCATGTCCATCGAGTCTGTGATGCCATCAAGCCATCTCATCCTCGGTCGTCCCCTTCTCCTCCTGCCCCCAATCCCTCCCAGCAGCAGAGTCTTTTCCAATGAGTCAACTCTTCACATGAGGTGGCCAAAGTACTGGAGTTTCAGCTTCAGCATCATTCCTTCCAAAGAAATCCCAGGGTTGATCTCCTTCAGAATGGACTGGTTGGATCTCCTTGCAGTCCAAGGGACTCTCAAGAGTCTTCTCCAACGCCACGCTTCAAAAGCATCAATTCTTCAGTGCCCAGCCGTCTTCACAGTCCAACTGTCATCCATACATGACCACAGGAAAAACCATAGCCTTGACTAGACAGACCTTAGTCGGCAAAGTAATGTCTCTGCTTTTGAATATGCTATCTAGGTTGGCCATAATTTTTCTTCCAAAGCATAAGCGTCTTTTAATTTCATGGCTACAGTCACCATCTGCAGTGATTTTGGAGCCCCCAAAAATAAAGTCTGACACTGTTTCTACTGTTTCCCCATCTATTACCCATGAAGTGATGGGACCAGATGCCATGATCTTCATTTTCTGAATGTTGAGCTTTAAGCCAACTTTTTCACTCTCCTCTTTCACTTTCATCAAGAGGCTTTTTAGCTCCTCTTCACTTTCTGCCATAAGGTTGGTGTCATCTGCATATCTGAGGTTATTGATATTTCTCCTGGCAATCTTGATTCCAGCTTGTGTTTCTTCCAGTCCAGCGTTTCTCATGATGTACTCTGCATAGAAGTTAAATAAGCAGGGTGACAATATACAGCCTTGACATACTCCTTGTCCTATTTGGAACCAGTCTGTTGTTCCATGTCCAGTTCTAACTGTTGCTTCCTGACCTGCATGCAGATTTCTCGAGAGGCAGGTTGCTGCTGCTGCTGCTGCTGCTGCTGCTAAGTCGCTTCAGTCATGTCCTACTCTGTGTGCCCCCATAGACAGCAGCCCATAAGGCTTCCCTGTCCCTGGGATTCTCCAGGCAAGAACACTGGAGTGGGTGTCATTTCCTTCTCCAGTGCATGCAAGTGAAAAGTGAAAGTGAAGTCGCTCAGTCGTATCTGACTCTTAGTGACCCCATGGACTGTGGCCTACCAGGCTCCTCCGTCTATGGGATTTTCCAGGCAAGAGTGCTGGAGTGGGGTGCCATTGCCTTCTCCGAGAGGCAGGTTAGGTGGTCTGGTATTCCCATCTCTTTCAGAATTTTCCACAGTTTATTGTTATCCACACAGTCAAAGGCTTTGGCATAGTCAATAAAGCAGAAATAGATGTTTTTCTGGAACTCTCTTGCTTTTTCCATGATCCAGCGGATGTTGGCAATTTGATTTCTGGTTCCTGTGCCTTTTCGAAAACCAGCTTGAACATCAGGGAGTTCACGGTTCTTGGCTATTTTAAATATTGCTGTGATGATTACTGGGGTGTATATAGCTTTTCTTTTTTTTTTATCTTTTAAAATGGGCTTTATTTTTTAGAGAAGTCTCATGTTTACAAAACAACTGAGCAGAAAGTTCCCATAAATCTCTCTCTCTTTCCCATATGAAGTTCCCCTGCTATTTAACATTTTGCTTTAGTGTGATACATTTATTACAATTGATGGAGCACTATTGATACACTAACATTATTATTAACTAAAGCCCAAAATTTATGTGATGGTTTCCCGAGTGGCTAGTGATAAAGAACCTACCTGCCAATGCAGGAGGTATAAGAGATGCTGGTTCAGTCCCTGGGTTGGTTACATCCTCTGGGTTCGATCCTTGGGTTGGGAAGATCCCCTGGAGAAGGAAATGACAACCTGCTCCAGTCTTCTTGCCTGGAAAATCCCATGGATGGAGGAGCCTGGCAGGTTACAGACCATGGGGTTGCAAAGAGTCAGACACAACTGAACGACTTCACTTTCTTTCTTTCATGCCCAGGAGTAGGGTTGCTGGATCATGTGGTAGCTGTATTTTTAGTTTTTTGAGGAACCACCATTCTGTTCTCCATAGTGGCTGTACCAATTTACATTCCCACCAACAGTATAAGAGGGTTTCCTTTTTTCCAATATTTCTCATTTCTAGATATTTTATTGACAGTCTTTCTGACTGGTGCTAAGTGGTATCTCATCATGGTTTTGATCTGCATTTATCTAATAATTATTAATAGCAATGTTGAGCAATTTTCATGTGTCTGTTAGACATCTATATGTCTTCTTTGAAGAAAAGTCTATTTAGTAAGGGTTTACTTCTGCCCATTTTTTGACTGAAGTTGTTTTATATTCAGTTGTATAAAGGGCTTGTGTATTTTGGAAAGTAATCAATTGTTGGTCACATTATTTGCACATATTTTCTCCCATTCCATAAGTTGCATTTTCATTTTGTTTATGGTTTTTCTTGCTGTACAAAAGCTTTTAAGTGAAATTAGGTCTCATTTGTTTATTTTTGCTTTTGTTTCCATTACTGTAGGAGACATTAAAAAAATATATTGCTGTGATTTATGTCAAAGAGTCTTTTGCCTATGTTTACCTCTAGGAGCTTTATAGTATCCACTCTCACATTTGGGTCTTTAATCCATTTTGAACTTATTTTTTTATGGTGTTAGAGAATGTCCTAATTTCATTATTTTACAGGTAGCTGACCAGTTTCCATAGCACCATTTATTGAAGAGACTGTTTTTTTCTCATTGTATAGCCTTTCCTCTTTTGTCATAGATTAATTGACCACAGATGCATAGTTTTATTTCTGGGCTTTCTGTTTTGTTCTATCAATCTATGTGTCTGTCTGTTTTGTGACAATACCATACTGTTTTGATGATGACTGTAAGTTTATAATAAAGTCTGAAAACAGGGAGCCTAATTCCTTCAGCCTCATTCTTCTTTCTCAAGAATATTTTGATTATTCACCGTATTTTGTGCTTCCATACAAATTTTAATATTATTCATTCCAGTTCTGGGGAAAATACCACTTGTAATTTGATAGGGATTGCAGTAAATCTGCAGAATGCCTTGAGTAGAATATTCGTTTTAACAATATTAATTCTTCAGATCTAAGAATACAGTATTTCTTTCTATCTGCTTGTATTGTCTTGATTTTCTTTCATCAGCATCTTATAGTTTTGGAGTACAGGCCTTTTGTCCGCTTAAGTAGGTTTATTCCTAGGGAGGTTTTTTTTTTTTTTTTTTTTTTTTTTTTATGGGGGGGAAATTTTTTTTTTTTTAAAAATTTACTTTTTTTTTATTTTTTTTTTTTGTTGGGTGTTTTTTTTTTTTTTTTTTTTTTTTTTTTAATGCAGGGGTAAATGTGTTTGTTTTCCTAATTTCCGTTTCTGATCTCTTTGCCTTTTGCTGCCTCTATCACATTTACCTGCCACAATCTCAATCTTGACAAGTCTAGTTCTCCACTTATGTTGCACCTATACCTGAGCAGAAGAAATACACACATAAACATTTATACACAAGAGTATTTTCTTTTTAATTTAGGATCATCATCATGGACATAAAACATTGTTAGACAGTTTTGCTATTTCCCAAGTAAATTCGCTTGTTCTTTTCCACACTTACTCAGGTACTTCCCCCATTCCTGCAAATATCTACTTTTGCTCTTCTACCATCAGTTTCTTCCTCTCTGCTGGACTACAATCATCAAGATACAAACCTTAGCATCATGCTTTAATATCATCTATCTGAGGAAAGAAAAATAAACTCTCCTTGAACTTGACTTCCTTAGCAGCTTTCATCTCATTTTCCCCCCTATTTATAACAGAATACTTCAAAAGAGTTGTATATACACACTGAATCTTTTTCCTCACATTCTATCCTCTCCTAAACTACTCCCACTGGGCTTTTGTCCCTGTCTCTGAGCCCTCAACAGGACTCCCTAATGTCACCAATAACTTCCATCTTACTAGAACCTGTGTCATTTTGCCATGCACATCTTATTCAAGTTCTCCCCAACATTCGACTCAAATGATCATACCCTCCTTCCTGTGATGGTTTCTTCTCTAAGTTTCCAAGGAAATTGCATTCATAAAATTTTCTCCTTATCTTCTCCTGAATCCCTTAATTGGCATCTCCTTCTCTGAAACATTTTTATTTTTTTATTTTTTTAAATTTAGATTTATTTATTTTAGTTGGAGGCTACTTACTTTACAATATAGTATTAGTTTTGCCATACATCAACATGGATCCACCACGGGTGTACATGTGTTCCCAATCCTGAAACCCCCTCCCTCCCCCCTCCCTGTATCATCCCTCTGGGTCGTCTCAGTGCACCAGTCCCAAGCATCCTGTATCTTGCATCAAACTTGGACTAGCAATTCGTTTCTTATATGATATTATACATGTTTCAGTGCCATTCTTCCAAATCATCCCTCCCTCTCCCTCTCCCACAGAGTCCAAAAGACTGTTCTATACATCTGTGTCTCTTTTGCTGTCTTGCATACAGGGTTATCATTACCATCTTTCTAAATTCCATATATATGCATTAGTATACTGTTTTGGTGTTTTTCTTTCTGGCTTACTTCACCCTGTGTAATAGGCTCCAGTTTCATCCACCTCATTAGAATTGATTCAAATGTATTCTTTTTAATGGCTGAGTAATACTCCATTGTGTATATGTACCACTGCTTTCTTATCCATTCATCTGCTGATGGACATCTAGGTTGCTTCCCTGTCCTGGCTATTATAAACAGTGCTGCGATGAACACTGGGGTACACGTGTCTCTTTCAATTCTGGTTTCCTTGGTGTGTATGCCCAGCAGTGGGAATCCTGGGTCATAAGGCCATTCTATTTCCAGTTTTTTAAGGAATCTCCACATGTTCTCCATAGTGGCTGTACTAGTTTGCATTCCCACCAACAGTGTAAGAGGGTTCCCTTTTCTCCACACACTCCTCAGCATTTATTGCTTGTAGACTTTTGGATTGCAGCCATTCTGACTGGCATGAAATGGTACCTCATAGTGGTTCTGATTTGCATTTCTCTGATAATGAGTGATGTTGAGCATCTTTTCATGTGTTTGTTAGCCATCCATATGTCTTTGGAGAAATGTCTATTTAGTTCTTTGGCCCATTTTTTGATTGAGTCATTTATTTTTCTGGAACTGAGCTGCAGGAGTTGCTTGTATATTTTTGAGATTAGTTCTTTGTCAGTTGCTTCATTTGCTATTATTTTCTCCCATTCAAAAGGCTGTCTTTTCACCTTGCTTATAGTTTCCTTTGTTGTGCAGAAGCTTTTAAGTTTAATTAGGTCCCATTTGTTTATTTTTGCTTTTATTTCCAATATTCTGGGAGGTGGGTCATAGAGGATCCTGCTGTGATATATGTCGGAGAGTGTTTTACCTATGTTCTCCTCTAGGAGTTTTATAGTTTCTGGTCTTACGTATAGATCTTTAATCCATTTAAATTTATTTTTGTTTATTTTTGTGTATATTTATGTTATTTTTGTTTATTTTTGTATATTATTTATGTGTTAGAAAGTGTTCTAGTTTCATTCTTTTACAAGTGATTGACCAGTTTTCCCAGCACCACTTGTTAAAGAGATTGTCTTTAATCTATTGTATATTCTTGCCTCCTTTGTTGAAGATAAGATGTCCATAGGTGTGTGGAACTATCTCTGGGCTTTCTATTTTGTTTCATTGATCTATATTTCTGTCTTTGTGCCAGTACCATACTGTCTTGATAACTGTGGCTTTGTAGTAGAGCCTGAAGTCAGGCAGGTTGATTCCTCCAGTTCCATTTTTCTTTCTCAAGATTGCTTTGGCTATTCGAGGTTTTTTGTATTTCCATACAAATTGTGCAATTATTTGCTCTAGCTCTGTGAAAAATACCGTTGGTAGCTTGATAGGGATTGCATTGAATGTATAGATTACTTTGGGTAATATACTCATTTTCACTATATTGATTCTTCTGATCCATGAACATAGTATATTTCTTCATCTATTAGTGTCCTCTTTGATTTCTGTCACCAGTGTTTTATAGTTGTCTATATATAGGTCTTTAGTTTCTTTTGGTAGATATATTCCTAACTATTTTATTCTTTTTGTTGCAATGGTGAATGTAATTGTTTCCTTAATTTCTCTGTTTTCTCATTATTAGTATATAGGAATGCAAGGGATTTCTGTGTGCTTATTTTATATCCTTCAACTTCACTATATTCATTGACTAGCTCTAGTAATTTTCTGGTGGAGTCTTTAGGGTTTTCTATGTAGAGGATCACGTCATCTGCAAACAGTGAAAGTTTTACTTCTTTTTTTTCAATTTGGATTCCTTTTATTTATTTTTTCTGCTCTGATCACTGTGGCCAAACTTCCAGAACTATGTTGAATAGTAGTGATGAAAGTGGGCACCCTTGTCTTGTTCCTGACTTTAGGGAAAATGCTTTCAATATTTCACCATTGAGGATAATGTTTGCTGTGGGTTTGTCAAATATAGCTTTTATTATGTTGAGGTATGTTCCTTCTATTCCTGCTTTCTGTAGAGTTTTTATCATAAATGGATGTTGAATTTTGTCAAAGGCTTTCCCTGCATCTATTGAGATAATCAAATGGCTTTTATTTTTCAGTTTGTTAATGTGGTATATTACATTGATTGATTTGTGGATACTGAAGAATCCTTGCATCCCTGGGATAAAGCCCACTTGGTCATGGTGTATCATCTTTTTAATATGTTGTTGGATTCTGATTGCTAGAATTTTGTTAAGGATTTTTGCATCTATGTTCATCAGTGATATTGGCCTGTAGTTTTCTTTTTTTGTGGCATCTTTGTCAGGTTTTGGTATTAGGGTGATGGTGGCCTCATAGAATGAGTTTGGAAGTTTACCTTCCCCTGCAATTTCCTGGAAGAGTTTGAGTAGGATAGGTGTTAGCTCTTCTCTAAATTTTTGGTAGAATTCAGCTGTGAAGCCATCTGGACCTGGGCTTTTGTTTGCTGGAAGATTTCTGATTACAGTTTCAATTTCTGTGCTTGTGATGGGTCTGTTAAGATTTTCTGTTTCTTTCTGGTTCAGTTTTGGAAAGTTGTACTTTTCTAAGAATTTGTCCATTTCTCCCAAGTTTTCCATTTCATATAATTGCTGATAGTAGTCTCTTATGATCCTTTGTATTTCTGTGTTGTCTGTTGTGATCTCTCCATTTTTCATTTCTAATTTTATTGATTTGATTTTTCTCCCTTTGTGTCTTGATGAGTCTGGCTAATGGTCTGTCAATTTTATTTATCCTTTCAAAGAACCAGCTTTTGGCTTTGTTGATTTTTGCTATGGTCTCTTTTATTTCTTTTGCATTTATTTCTGCCCTAATTTTTAAGATTTCTTTCCTTATACTAACCCTGAGGTTCTCCATTTCTTCCTTTTGTAGTTGCTTTAGGTGTAGAGTTAGGTTATTTATTTGACTTTCTTCTTGTTTCTTGAGGTATGCCTGTATTGCTATGAACTTTCCCTTAGCACTGCTTTTACAGTATCCCACAGGTTTTGGGTTGTTGTGTTTTCATTTTCATTCATTTCTATGCATATTTTGATTTCTTTTTTGATTTCTTCTGTGATTTGTTGGTTCTTCAGCAGCGTGTTGTTCAGCCTCCATATGTTGGAATTTTTAATTGTTTTTCTCCTGTAATTGAGATCTAATCTTACTGCATTGTGGTCAGAAAAGATGCTTGGAATGATTTCAATTTTTTTGAATTTACTAAGGCTAGATTTATGGCCCAGGATGTGATCTATCCTGGAAAGGGTTCCGTGTGCACTTGAGAAAAAGGTGAAATTCATTGTTTTGGGGTGAAATGTCCTATAGATATCAATTAGGTCTAACTGGTCTATTGTATCATTTAAAGTTTGTGCTTCTTTGTTAATTTTCTGTTTATTGATCTATCCATAGGTGTGAGTGGGGTATTAAAGTTTCCCACTATTATTGTGTTATTGTTAATTTCCCCTTTCATACTTGTTAGCATTTGTCTTACATATTGTGGTGCTCCTATGTTGGGTGCATATATATTTATAATTGCTATATCTTCTTCTTGGATTGATCCTTTGATCATTATGTAGTGTCCTTCTTTGTCTTTTTTCACAGCCTTTGTTTTAAAGTCTATTTTATCAGATATGAGTATTGCTACTTCTGCTTTCTTTTGATTTCTATTTGCATGGAATATCTTTTTCCAGCCCTTCACTTTCAGTCTGTATGTGTCCCTTGTTTTGGGGGGTCTCTTGTAGACAACATATATAGGGGTCTTGTTTTTGTATCCATTCAGCCAGTCTTTGTCTTTTGGTTGGGGCTTTCAATCCATTTCCATTTAAGGTAATTATTGATAAGTATGATCTCATTGCCATTTACTTTATTGTTTGGGGTTTGAATTTATATACCCTTTTTGTGTTTCCTGTCTAGAGAAGATCCTTTTCATTGTTGGAGAGCTGGTTTGGTGGTGCTGAATTTTCTCAACTTTTGCTTGTCTGTAAAGCTTTTGATTTCTCCTTCATATTTGAACGAGATCCTTGCTAGCTACAGTAATCTGGGCTGTAGTTTATTTTCTTTCATCACTTTAAGTATGTCCAGCCATTCCCTTCTGGCTTGAAGAGTTTCTATTGAAAGATCAGCTGTTATCCTTATGGGAATCCCCTTATGTTGTTATTTGTTGTTTTTCCCTTGCTGCTTTGAATATTTGTTCTTTGTGTTTGATCTATGTTAATTTGATTAATATGTGTCTTGGGGTGTTTTGCCTTGGGTTTATCATGTTTGGGACTCTCTGGGTTTCTTGGACTTGGGTGATTATTTCCTTCCCCATTTAAGGGAAGTTTTCATCTATTATCTCCTCAAGTATTTTCTCATGGTCTTTCTTTTTGTCTTCTTCTTCTGGGACTCCTATGATTCGAATGTTGGAGCATTTCATATTGTCCTGGAGGTCTCTGAGATTGTCCTCATTTCTTTTAATTCATTTTTCTTTTTTTCCTCTCTGATTCATTTATTTCTACCATTCTATCTTCTAACTCACTAATCCTATCTTCTGCCTCTGTTATTCTACTATTTTTTGCCTCCAGAGTGTTTTTGATCTCATTTATTGCATTGAAAGTGAAAGTGAAGTAGCTCAGTCGTGTCCGACTCTTTGAGACCCCGTGGACTCCTCCGTCCATGGGATTCTCCAGGCAAGAATATTGGAGTGGGTTGCCATTTCCTTCTCCAGGGGATCTTCCCGACCCAGGGATTGAACCCAGGTCTCCTGACCCAGGGATCGAACCCAGGTCTCCCACATTGCAGGCAGATGCTTTAACCTCTGAGCCACCAGCGAAGCCCTCATTTATTGCATTATTCATTATATATTAACCCTTTTTTTTTTTCTTCTAGGTCCTTGTTAAACTTTTCTTGTATCTTCTCAGTCCCTCCAGGCTATTTATCTGTGATTCCATTTTTATTTCAAGATTTTGGATCATTTTCACTGTCATTATTTGGAATTCTTTATCAGGTAGATTACTTTTCTCTTCCTCTTTTGTCTGGTTTGGTGGGCATTTATCCTGTTCCTTTATCTGCTATGTATTCCTCTGTTTCTTCATCTTGTTTATATTGCTGTGTTTGGGGTGGCCTTTCTGTATTCTGGCAGTTTGTGGAGTTCCCTTTATTGTGAAGTTTCCTCGCTGTGGGTTGGGTAGTATCAATGGTTTGTCAAGGTTTCTTAGTTAGGGAAGCTTGTGTCGGTGTTCTGGTGGGTGAAGATGGATTTCTTCTCTCTGGAGTGCAATGAAGTGTCCAGTAATGAGTTATGAGATGTCAATGGCTTTGAAGTATCTTTGGGCAGCCTGTATATTGAAGCTCAGGGCTGTGTTCCTTTGTTGCTGGAGAATTTGCATGGTATGTCTTGCTCTGGAACTTGTTATCCCTTGGGTGGTGCTTGGTTTCAGTGTAGGTATGGAGGCATTTGATAAGCTCTTATCAACTAATGTTCCCTGGAGTCAGGAGTTCTCTGATTTCTCAGGATTTGGGCTTAAGCCTCCTGCTTCTGGTTTTCAGTCTTGTTTTTACAGTAATCTCAAAACTTCTCTTTCTATACAGCTCCATTGATAAAACATCTAGGTGAAAGATGAAAAGTTTCTCCAGAGTGAGGGATACCCAGAGAGGTTCACAGAGTTACATGGAGAAGAAAAGAGGGAGGAGGGAGTTTGAGGTGACCCACATGAGATGAGGTGGAATTAAAAGAGGAGAGAGCAAGCTAGCCAGTAATCACTTCCCTATGTGCGCTTAACAGTCTGGACCACTCAGAGATGTTCACAGAGTTATACAGAGAAGAGAAGAGGGAGAAAGGAGACAGAGGTGGCCAGGAGGATAAAAGGGAGGAATGAAAAGGAGAGAGACAGATCCACCCCTAAGTGTTCCCTAAAGTGTTCTCCACCATCTGGAACACACAGAGATTGACAGAGTTGGATAGAGCAGAGAAGGGGGGAGGGAGGAGACAGAGGCGACCTGGTGGAGAAAAAGGAGAGTCCAAAGGAGGAGGGAGCAATCAAGCCAGTAATGTCTCTCCCAAGTAAAAATGGGTACTGAAGATTGGGTTTTTAAAGGTACAAAATTGATAACAAATACCAAAAAGCAAAGATTAAAAATCTAGAGTAGAGGTTGGATTTTCAAAAATACAATATTAAAGAAAAGAAGAAGAAAAAAGTCACAAAAATTATTTTAAAAATATATATATATATATGGTTTGCTTTAAAAATAAGGTCTTTTTAAAAAAAGTAACAGTAGGTTATAAAAATGAAATAAAGGAGTAATAGTGGACTTAAAAATTAAAAAATGTTAAAAAAGAAAAAAAAAAAAGAAGAATGATCGTAAAAATAGTAAAAATATATCTAGGACTTTTTCTGGTGTTGTGAGCAGTGTGGAGTCAGTTCATTTTTGGATAGTTCCTTGGTCCTGCTTATATTTCTCAAGACCTATGGGCCCTTCCTATGTAGTTGGTACTAACTACAGGGTTTTAATCTTTTGCACCTGTCACTTCCAAGGCAGTTCCCTCTGTTTTAGCTTCTTCTGTTTGCTGGTCTCTTCAGTGTCTGATTTCCACCCTGACACAAGGGGGGCGGTGGTTGACACTTTTTTTAGGCTCACTCTCTGAAACATTTTTAAATGTTATTGCACTCCAAGAATCTGAAGGATTTGTCCTTGGCTTTCAACATTTTCCCCTTAGACGATCTTTCTGAGTGCTATGAATAAAATTACTCTAGATAGATAGATAGATAGATAGATAGATAGATAGATAGATAGAAGTTAGGATTCCCAAAACCATATCTCCAGCCTGGACCTCTGTGTTGAGTTTGTAAATTCAAATGCTTACAGCAAGTCCCCTACATACAAACATTAAGTAGTGAACTTTCAAAGATGCAAATGTGCGTTGAAGACAGATAGAATTGGAGGCCCATGGTACATATACACAATGGAGTATTACTCAGCCATTAAAAAGAATATATTTGAATCAGTTCTCATAAGGTGGATGAAACTAGAACCTATTATACAGAGTGAAGTAAGCCAGAAAGAAAACCACCAATACAGTATATTAATGCATATATATGGAATTTAGAAAGATGGTAATGATAACCCTGCATGCGAGACAGAAAAAGAGACACAGATGTATAGAACAGTCTTTTGGACTCTGTGGGAGAGGGAGAAGGTGGGATGATTTGGGAGAATGGCATTGAAACATGTATAATATCATATAAGAAACAAATCGCCAGTCCAGGTTCGATGCAGGATACAGGATGCTTGGGGCTGGTGCACTGAGACGACCCAGAGGGATGGTACAGGGAGGGAGGAAGGAGGGAGGTTCTGGATGGGGAACACGTGTTTAACTGTGGCAGATTCATGTTGAAGTATGGCAAAACCAATACAAAATTTAAAGTAATTAACCTCCAATTAAACAAATTTATATTTAAAAAAAACTAAAAAAAAAAAAAAAAAAGAATTGGAGGCCCAGAGAAAGGATGAAGAGAGATAAGAGAAAAAAGTAACTGAAGAATTAAAGAGATTCAAAATGCAGGAAATGGCAAGAGGATTTTCTTTGTTTGAAGAGGTATTGCTAGTTTTTGAGACATAGGACCCAAACTTAGAAGAGTACACGAAGAATTCAGCAGCCATTCCGAATGCAATCCAGTGTAACTGCATCATTTATGATGAGAAAGAAGAGCTGCTGCCAGGAGTCACTGAATCATTTTTTCAAGACGGTAGACAGAATTGAATCCAGCAAGGAACTAAAACCTGTGCCATCAATGTCAGGCATGAGTGAAATTGCAACGGGCCTTCTGTCTCTTCAGTTAGTCAGTCAGTTTAGTTGTTCAGTCGTGTCTGACTCTTTTCGACCCCATGGACTGCAGCATGCCAGACCTCCCTGTCCATCACCAACTCCTGGAGTTTATACAAACTCATGCCCATTAAGTTGGTAATGTCATCCAACCATCTCAACCTCTGTCGTCCCTTCTCCCAATTTTAATCTTTTCCAGCATCTTTGTCAAATGAGTCAGTTCTTCACATCAGGTAGCCAAAGTATTGGAGTTTCAGCTTCAGCATCAGTCCTTCCAGTGAATATTTTGGACTGATTTCCATTAAGATGGACTGGCTGAATCTCCTAGAAGTCCAAGGGACTCTCAAGAGTCTTCTCCAACACCACAGTTTGAAAGCATCAATTCTTCAGTGCTCAGCTTTCTTTATAGTCCAATTCTCACATCCATACATGACTACTAGAAAAATCATAGCCTTGACTAGACAAAACTTTGTTGACAAAGTAATGTCCCTGCTTTTTAATATGCTGTCTAATTTGGTCATAACTTTTCTTTCAAGAAGTAGGCATCTTTTAATTTCATTGCTGCAGTCACCATTTGCAGTGATTTTGGAATTCAAAAAATAAAGTCTGCCCCTGTTTCCACTGTTTCTCCATCTATTTGCCATCCATCAAAGATGCCATGATCTTTGTTTTCTGAATGTTGAGCTTTAAGCCAACTTTTTCACTCTCCTCTTTCACTTTCATCAAAAGGCTCTTTAGTTCTTCTCTTTCTGCCATAAGGGTGGTGTCATCTCCATATCTGAGGTTATTGATATTTCTCCTGGCAATCTTGATTCCAGCTTGTGCTTCCTCCAGCCCAGCGTTTCTCATGATGTACTCTGCATAGAAGTTAAATAAGCAGGGTGACAATATACAGCTTTGACATACTTCTTTTCATATTTGGACCCAGTCTGTTGTTCCATGTCCAGTTCTAACTGTTGCTTCCTGACCTGCATACAGGTTTCTTAAGAGGAAGGTCAGGTGATCTGGTAGTCCCGTCTCTTTCAGAATTTTCCACAGAATTTTCTGTCTCCTATTGCTGACAATTTTTCAGCTCTACTATCTCCCATCTTCTCTCCTTCCTACAGTCAGTAACTCTTCTTGCCTGTTACTACATGTCAGCCCCTGTATGCCAATTGTTGTACTGTACTATTGTACTTTTCAAGGTACTGTATTGCAAAGTTAATAATATTTTATTTTTGTGTTTGTTTTTATGTATTATTTGTGTGAAAGTAATATAAACCTATTACAGTACAATACTACAGGGTTGGACACGACTGAAACGACTTAGCAGCAGCACCTATATAGCCAATTGTGTCAGTTGGCTAATTAGGCTAACTTTGTTGGATTTATGAACAATTTGGACTTAACAAATGCTCTCCCAGAAAAGAATTCATTTGTATGTAGGGAACTTACTGTACTTGGCACCTCCTCTCGGGTGACTGATATCTGAAACATAGCATGGTCAAAACACAGCTCTTGTTTTCCTCTCACTCTCATCTTACTAATCTACAACTCCTCTAGTCTTCCTCTCCGACAGCATTATCTACTCAGTTAGGCAAAGAACCGAATCATTATCTTTGATTGTTCTTTTTCCTTCATTCTCTATATTTAATTCTTCAAGGTGTCATCTCAAAAATAAATATTTCTGAAACATATGCAAGACCAAGCCACTTCCTATCACTTTCCTTATAACAACTTTATTACAAAGAGAATGAATGAATGAATAACGTGATGGAACCTACTGGGCAGGGGGTACAGTGCTAGGGGTAATATTTTTAATTGCTCTGTGATGTAATATCACATGAACACAAAGAGAGAGTTTATGAGATGTGAACTCTGATATCTATATGCATTTTGAAAGAGAAGTCACACTGATGCCATAATTCATTGGCACTTTGGCAGACTCTTTGCAATCCCATGGGCTGTAGCCTACCAGTCTCCTACATCCATTGGATTTTCCAGGCAAGAATACTAGAGTGGGTTGCCATTTCCTTCTCCAGGGGATCTTCCCGACCCAGGGATCAAACCCAGGTATCCAGCATTACAGACAGATGCTTTACCCTCTGAACCACCAGGAGGACTCAAATTAAAAATGGAATTCAGGCAGGCTTACAAAGAAATTTTTCAAAACTTTATAACCTCATTCTAACTATCTCTGTTTCTGGGTACTACAGAAATCCAACTTCTAACAAGGATGAACTTTCTTTCTGACTTAGTTAAGATAGCACCATGAGACTTCTGCTTTCAGACAACTTAAAGTTACAGGGACTAAATTTAGCCTTCCCCTAGAAACAGATAATATAATGTACAAAATAAGTGAAGCAACAATTTTCATATCATTTAATATCAAGCAGGAAAGGACACAGAATCTACAGAGACAAGAATTGATCTGAAGCAGCTCCTATAATTGTCTCAGTCTGCTGACAAGGAAACTGAGTCTTTTCCATTAATAACAACTAACATTTCTGTGACACTTACTAGATGCCTAGAACTTCTCTAATTATTTGATGCATATGTTAGCTCAATAAACCCATAGAACAACTATTTGAGGTAGGTGTACTACTACTGTCTTCATTTTCCAGAAAAGAATTTTTGAGACAAAAATGTTTTAAACTTTACTCAAGGTTACACAACTATTTTATAATGGAACTGCAGTTGAGTCAAGACAGTCTGCATTCAGAGTTTATACTCATAACTACCAATCTAAACAACTAATTGGGGCTTCCCTGGTGGCTCGGTAGTAAAGAATCTGCCTACCAATGCAGGAGATGTAAGTTCGATCCCTGGGTCAGGAAGGTCACCTGGAGAAGGAAATGGCAACCCACCCCAGTATTCTTGCGAGGGAAATCCCATGGACAGCAGAACCTCATGAGCTACAGTCCCTGAGGTCACAAAAGAGTCAGACATGACTTAGTAAGTAAACAATAACAACAAGCAATCAATTCAGTAAGATTTCTTGTTTGTGTGGCAGAGAGAGGGATTCAGTAGAACTGAAAAAAATATTGGAGTGATTGGGGCAGGATTTTCAAGTCTGTAGAAATGTGAAGCATTCAGGTTGTGTATTAACAATCAGCTCACAGAGAAGAAGGCCATGTGAAGACAGAGGTAGAGACTGAAGTTATATGCCACAAGCCAATGAGCGTCAAGACCTACCAAGAGCTAGAAGAGACAAGGAAGACCTTCTGAGGAATTTTGGCCTTCCTAACACCTTCATTTTGGACTTCTAACCTCCAGAACTTTGAAAGAATAAACTTTTGTTTATAGTTATTACCAACTTCGTTGTGGTTGATTATAGCAGCCCTGGGAGACTAGTAAACATTTTGATTTCTAGTTCCTGGAACTAAGTCAGTTTTAACTGAAGGTTTTCCAAGCCATCCATCACTTAGTTCCTCATGCTGTCTGTCACTATGGTTTCCTCATATTCCAGAGCTATACAGTATCATATAGAATGTATAGTCCGTGGGTTTTCAGAACTTCCTAAGAGAGCCAGAGGAGTAATCCATTCTTGCGAAGAAGAACTTTACAAAAGTTGACTTTGGTAATTGGTTTAGGTAGCTCAATGGTTAATTAAGTTCTCACCAGAGACCACAGAGACTATATAACTCCTTGAGTCCCCTTACTCTTCTTCAATGGGGCTGTACCTTTCTCAAGTCTATGATCTTTGTTTACTGCTTGGCTTCAGTGTTTAAGTTTCAACTCAAAAGTTTTCAGCATATTCAATATCTTCCTGACTTCTGGTCAAGGCCACATTTTGAAAATTATTATTCTAGACAAATAGGGACTGGATTTACCCTCTCCTTAAAATAATTAAAATGTCATACAAAATATACATAGCAAGTTATTTGTAGAGATTAGATATGAGACAAGAAAATCTCAGAAATAAGAATCAAATGAAATAAGACCTATAATCTTCGAAGACCACAGCATAGGAAGAGAGAACCTAGACAAAACTGGCAGTCTGTCTGAGTTGATAAAATGGAGCTGGAAGTACAATTAGACTAAGGCAATAAGAGTTTTAAGGGAAGAATCTCATAGAGGAGAGAGCTACATAGTGACAGAATAACTGAAATCTGCAGAGCCCTCCTTAAATCCTTAGCTTAGAAACGATCAGCAGTTACTTTTAAGAAAAGTAGCAGAAGCCAGGGAAAGAACCACCTGGAGGATTATAAAGGCCAATTACTTAACCTCAAACAGTCAAGAATATTACCTGTTCTCACCAACTAAATTAGAAAATCTCATAACTGATGGACCATCAGGTAGAGAACTCCTAAGAGTCTATTTTTGTAGTTGAACAAAATTAAGGTAGACTAAACATGTTTTGATCCAACCAAAGAAAGCTTAAAAGTAAAATCTAAAAGGATTAAATATTTTCAAGTAATATAACTGCTTTGCAAAACAAAATTCAATAAGTCTTTTAGGAACACAAAACATCTATCACACGATAAGTAACATTCATAGTGTCTGGCATCTGGTCAGAAGTTACCTAACATGCAAAGGAGGGAAATACAACCCATAAGGAAGATAAATAAATCCATTTGAAACTGACCAAGAAATGATACAGATGATATAATGAATAGACATCACAAAACAAATTTTGCATATTCTATTTTTATATGCTTAAGAAGCTAGTGGGAGATTCAAAATTTAGGTTAAGATATGGAACTTCCCTACCCAGGGATCGAACCTGGGTCTCCCACATTGTAGGCAGACGCTTTACCATCTGAACCACAAGGGAAGCCCACATGGAATATGGTTTTAAAAAATAAAAATTGAACTTATGGAAACAAAAACTGTAATATCTGAAATGAAAACTAACTGGATGAGACTAATGACAGATTGCAAATTGCAGAATATAGGACTAAAGAACTTGGAGAAATAGCAATAGAAATAAAATTCCAAAATGAAATTCAAAAAGAAAATACTAATATAATAATTTAAAAAAATGAATAGAAGACATCTATTTCCAGACAGGATGGGATAAGAGAGGCTGGATCTACCACCCAGCCACATGAAGCAAGTTTTAAAATTTATTTATTAATGTATTTATTTTTGGCTCTTCTGGTCTTTGTCACTACAGGCAGGCTTTCTCTAGTTGCAGCAAGTAAGAGCTACTCTTCACTTGTGTTTCCTGCCTAGAGAAGTTTCTTTAGCATTTTTTGTAAAACTGGTTGAGTGGTGCTGAATTCTCTTAACTTTTGCTTGTCTTGAAAGCTTTTGATTTCCCTAACAAATCTTATTGAGAGTCTTGCTGGGTAGAGTATTATTGGTTGTAGGTTCTTCCTTTTCATCACTTGGACTATATCTTGCCATTACCTTCTGGCTTGTAGAGTTTCTGTTGAGAAATCAGCTGAAAACATTATGGGATTTCCCTTGTATGTTGTCTTTTTTCCCTTGTTGCTTTTAATATTTTTGTCTTTGTCTTTAACTTTTGTCAGTTTTATTACTATGTGTCTTGATGTGTTCTTCCTAGGGTTTATCCTGCCTGGAACTCCCTGTGCTTCCTGGACTTGCTTGACTCTTTCTTTTCCCATGGTGGGGAAGTTTTCAGCTATTATCTCTTCAAATATTTTCTTGGGCATTTTCTCTCGCTCTTCTTCTGGAACACCTATAATGTGAATGTTGGTGTGTTTACTGTTGTCCCAGAGGTCTCTGGGACATTCCTTCATTCCTTTTCATTCTTTATTCTATATTCTTTTTTGCATCAGTGATTTCCACCATTCTGTCTTCACGACCTCTTATCTGTTCTTCTGCTTCAATTATTCGGCTATTGATTCCTACTAGTGTATTGTTCATCTCTGTTTGTTTATTCTTTAGTTCTAAGTATTTGGTAAACATTTCTTGCATTTTCTCCATTCTTTTCCTGAGATCCTGGATCACTATCATTTTTCTGAATTCTTTATCTGGAAGTTTGCCTATCTCCACTTCATCTAGTTGTTTTCCTGGGGATGAATATTGTTCCTTCACCTGGGACATAATACTATTCCTTTTCATTTTTGGTTCGTTTTCTGTGATTATGCTATTAGTTCTGGAGACTGTGAGATTATAGTTCTTGTTTCTTTTGTCTGCCCCCTGATAGACGAGGATAAGGGGTTTGTGCAAGCTCCCTGGTGGGAGGGACTGGCTGTGGGGAAAATTGGGTCTTGTTCAGGTGGTCAGGGCCATGCTCAGTTCAGTTTAGTCTCTCAGTTGTGTCCAACTCTTTGTGACCCCATGAATTGCAGCACACCAGGACTCCCTGTCCATCACCAACTCCCGGAGTTCACTCAGACTCACGTCCATTGAGTCCGTGATGCCATCCAGCCATCTTATCCTCTGTCGTCCCCTTCTCCTCCTGCCCCCAATCCCTCCCAGCAGCAGAGTCTTCTCCAATGAGTCAACTCTTCGCATGAGGTGGCCAAAGTACTGGAGCTTCAGCTTTAGCCTCATTCCTTCCAAAGAAATCCCAGGGTTGATCTTCAGAATGGACTAGTTGGATCTCCTTGCAGTCCAAGGGACTCTCAAGAGTCTTCTCCAACATCACAGTTCAAAAGCACCAATTCTTTGGTGCTCAGCCTTCTTCAGAGTCCAACTCTCACATCCATACATGACCCTTGGGAAAACCATAGCCTTGATTAGACAGACCTTAGTCAGCAAAGTAATACCTCTGCTTTTGAATATACTATCTAGGTTGGTCATACCTTTTCTTCCAAGGAGTAAGTGTCTTTTCATTTCATGGCTGCAGTCACCATTTGCAGCGATTTTGGAGCCCAGAAAAATAAAGTCTGACACTGTTTCTACTGTTTCCCCATTTATTTCCCATGAAGTGATGGGACCAGATGCCATGATCTTTGTTTTCTGAATGTTGAACTTTAAACCAACTTTTCCGCTCTCCTCTTTCACTTTCATCAAGAGGCTTTCTAGCTCCTCTACACTTTCTGCCATAATCCTATTGTCTGCTGATGAGTGAGTCTGCACTCCCTACCTATCAATTGTTTGGCCTGAGGTGGGTTGTCCCCCTGGCAGGTATAGGATTTGATTTTATCAAGATTGCACCCCTCCTACTATCTCCTTATAGTTTCTCCTTCATCCTTGTATGTGAAGTTTTTTTTTTTCTTTTCCAGTGAGTTCCAGTGTTTTCCTGTCTGTAGTTGTTCAACAGCTAGTTGTGATTTTGGTGATCTTGCAGGAGAAGATGAGCACACGTCCTTCTATTCCACCATCTTGAACCAATCTCACAGGAGCTACTCTTCTCTGTGGTGCACTGTCTTCTCATTACAGTGGCTTCCCTTGTTGCAGAGCACAGGCTCCAGATGCATGGACCTCAGGAGTTTCAACCTGTGGGTCCTGGAGTGCAGGCTCAGTAGTTGTGGTTCATGGGCTTAGATGCTCAACTGTATGTGGACTCTTCCCAGACCAACTAAAAGAAACACTTCAAAGTGTGTTAACTGAAAAGAACTTGTTTCAGAATACATGAAAAATTTCCAAAATAAAATAAGAAAACAAATACCCAAAAACAAAATGGGAAGAAGATGTGAACAGATATTTTACCAAAGAGGATATATGGGTAGTAAATAAACACATAAAAATATCCTCAGCATCATTAGTGATTAGAGAAATGCAAATAAATCCACAGAAAATACAACCTTGAGGTTGTTAGCAAAATAGTTAAAGTTTAAAATATTGACCATATCATGTGTTTGCAAGGATGTGGAAGAAATGAAACTCAAGTAAACTCTTGCAGCAATCTAAAATGACACAACTACTTTGGAAAACTTTTGGTGGGGTTCTTTTCCTTTTTTTTTTGGTTAAAGATACATTTGTCACATGATCTAATCATTCATTTCACTCCTAGGTAAATATACAAGGGAAATTAAAACATATTCATAAAACAAGACTTGTATTCCAATGTTTGTGGTTCTTTAATTTGTCATAGACAAAAAGTTAAAACGAGACAAATTTGCATCAACAGATAATTAAATTGTGGGTCATCAACCTATGAAATAATAGTCAACAATAAAAATAAATGAACTACAGGAACACACACCAACATGGATGTGTGTTCAAGATAATTATTGTGTGTGAAAGAATCCAGACAGAGGAGATAAAGTAAATATTGTTTGGCACAACTAATATAAAATTTGAGAAACTGAAAACTATAAAAACAGAAGACACATCGTGCTTGCATGAGGGATGAGTGTGGGGTGCAAGGAGCTATGTTAAGTAGGAAATGAGAAAATGTTTGGAAGGGTTGGATGTGTTTAATAACTTGATTTTGGTCACAGTTTCAAGAGTGTATACAAGTACTGAAATTTATAAAATTATATACTCCATGTATGTACCATTTTGGTAGTTGCTTACAACTAAATAAAGCTGTTATTTAAAATAACATGGGGAGTTCATGTTTGCCAGACAACATCCATCTCCATATATAGTCAATGCTCTGAAATAAAATAAATCTCTCTGTGGAACAGAACTGAAATAGAAGCCCAAGAGAGTAAATGGTGCTAAATCCACAGATCTTCTAAACTAAGTGCCTGAAAGAGGCAAAGGCAATGAAAAGTTACAATTTTGTTGAGTAATGGGGACTAAAATTTGTCCCCTGTGAAGAATGAAACCAGAACAATCTTACAATTAAAAACTAACTGTGAAGTGAGTATCTCCTTCTTATAAAGAAGGTTAAACACTATCTATGTTATGAATTATATAAAGTTGTTTGCTTGGAGAGGAATGATGAAAAAGACACAGCTACTTAGCCATAACTGGGTCTGGCTCCTAAAATTGGTGACCAGATCTGCAATATCTAGAATATAAAACTGTACTAGGAGACTTTAACCCTAATATAAAAATGGATTCTTGATAAAGGTGTTTAAGCCATATTTAAAACTACAATGGAGGAAGGAGTAAGATAAAACTGTGCAAAGTCAGATTTCCACAGAAGATGAATATATAAAACAAAAAGTTGAATAGCATAAGAAAAAAGATGTTAAGAAAGCTACAAAAATCAATAGTTATGAAATTAATTCATCAGAGATTAAATAAAAGCAACCAGTTCAGTTCAGTTCAGTCACTCAGTGATGTCCAACTCTTTGCAACCCCATGAATTGCAGCACGCCAGGCCTCCTTGTCCATCACCAACTCCCGGAGTTCACTCAAAGTCAAGTCCACTGTTTCCCCATCTATTTCCCATGAAGTGATGGGACCAGATGACATAATCTTCGTTTTTTGAATGTTGAGCTTTAAGCCAACATTTTTGCTCTCCTCTTTCACTTTCATCAAGAGGCTCTTCAGTTCTTTACTTTCTGCCATAAGGGTGGTGTCATCTGCATATCTGAGGTTATTGATATTTCTCCCGGCAATCTTGATTCCAGCTTGTGCTTTGTCCAGCCCAGCGTTTCTCATGATGTACTCTGCATAGAAGTTAAATAAGCAGGATGACAATATACAGCCTTGAGGTACTCCTTTTCCTATTTGGAACCAGTCCGTTGTTCCATGTTCAGTTATAACTGTTGCTTCCTGACCTGCATATAGGTTTCTCAAGAGGCAGGTCAGGTGGTCTGAGATTCCCATCTCTTTCAGAATTTTCCACAGTTGATTGTGATCCACACAGTCAAAGGCTTTGGCATAGTCAATAAAGCAGAAATAGATGTTTTTCTGGAACTCTCTTGCTTTTTTGAATAAAAGCAATAGATTCAATTACAATGACTTTAAAATAATAGTTAATATCCTCACATAAAGGAAGAAATGCTATTCTTCAAACACACACAAGTAAAACATTATGAAATAACAAGAAAGAGAATTGTTTCTTAAAAGAGCAATAGAAAAATCCTGGATGTGAAAGATATACAGCTAACTCTTAGAGATGACACAAAGAGTAGTGGGATACAATTAATACTGAAGAATCCACCAAAAACACAGCACAGATAAAGAAATATTTATTTTTACTTTATATTAGAATATATTTCATTAACAATGTTGTATTGGTTTCAGGTGTATGGCAAAGTGATTCAGTTATCCATATACATGTATCTATTCTTTTCACATTTCTTTTTTCCCATTTAGGTTATTACAGGATACTGAGCAGAGTTCTCACTGCTATACAGTTGGTCCTCACTGGTTATTTAATTTAAATATAGCAGTGTGTACATGTCAGTCCCAAACTCCCAATCTATCCTTCTCTGCTATCATTCCCCTCTGGTAACCATAAATTCATTCTCTAAGTCCATCAGTCTGTTTCTGTATTGTAAATGAGTTCATTTGTATCGTTTTTATAGATTCCACATATAAGCGATATCATATGATATTTGTCTTTCTCTATATGACTTAGCTCACTTGGTGTGATAATCTCCATGTTCATCCGTGTTGCTGCAAATGGCATTATTTTATTCTTTTTAAAGGCTGAGTAATATTCCATTGTATATATGTACCACTTCTTCTTTATTCATTTCTCTGTCAAGAGACATTTAGGTTGATTCTATTTCTTGGCTATTGTAAACAGTGTCTCAGTGAACACTAGGGTGCATGTATCTTTTCAAACCATGTTTTTCTCTGGATATATATCCAGGAGTGGGATTACTGGATCATATGGTACGTCTATTTTTAGTTTTCTAAGAAACCTTCATACTGTTCTCCATAGTTGCTATACCAAAAAGAAATATTTTAAATTAAAGTGTAATTTTATTTTTTAAATTAATTTATTTTATTTTATTTTACTTTACAATTCTGTAGCAGTATTACTATATTGAAAAATATAAATATTTTATTAGTATTTTTGTATGATTATTCCACTTTTTCACCTTATTTAGTTTGGCAGTGTAGTTCTATTAAAACAGAGGTTTTGTTTAAAAGAAATGAAAGTGAATTCAAAAGATATGGAGAATAAATTGACAGGCTTCAACATAGATCTCAGAAATGTAGAGAAAGAATAGTGGAAAAGTTAATTTAAAGAGCGAATATCTGATATTTTTTTTTATATTTGAGAAAAGCCACGAGTTCTCAGATTAAACATGCAAAAGTATAAACCAAGATAAAATATATTAATACCAAAACCTTTTGTACATTTTTAGGGAGTTATTCAGGGCTTCCCTGGTGGCTCAGTTGTAAAGAATCTGCCTGCAGTGCAAGAGTCTCAGGAGATGCATCTTCAATCCCTGGGTAGGGAAGATCCTCTGGAGGAGGCCATGGCAACTCACTCCAGTATTCTTACCTGGAGAGTCCCATGGACAGAGGAAGGAGCCTGGGGGGCTATGGTCCATAGGGTCACAAAGAGTCAGCATGATTGAAGTGACTTAGCACACACTCAGGGAGTTCTTCAGCATGTTAATGACTAGACCATTGACTCATCTTGAAAAGATCCTCAAAATGAGACAGTACAGTAATTGAAGATCTTGTCTTTTCACTTTCAGTTCAGTTCAGTTCAGTCGCTCAGTCGTGTCCAACTCTTTGTGACCCCATGAATCGCAGCATGCAAGGCCTCCCTGTCCATCACCAACTCCCGGAGTTCATTCAGACTCGCATCCATCGAGTCAGTGATGCCATCCAGCCATCTCATCCTCTGTGGTCCCCTTCTCCTCCTGCCCCCAATCTCTCCCAGCATCAGAGTCTTTTCCAATGAATCAACTCTTCGCATGAGGTGGCCAAAGTACTGGAGCTTCAGCTGTAGCATCATTCCTTACACCCATGGTGGATTCATGTCAATGTATGGCAAAACCAATACAGAAAAAAAAGAAAAGAAAAGAAATCTCAGGGTTGATCTCCTTCAGAATGGACTAGTTGGATCTCCTTGCAGTCCAAGGGACTCTCAAGAGTCTTCTCTAACACCACAGTTCAAAAGCATCAATTCTTTGGCACTCAGCCTTCTTCACAGTCCAACTCTCACATCCATACATGACCACAGGAAAAACCATAGCCTTGACTAGATGGACCTTAGTCAGCAAAGTCATGTCTCTGCTTTTGAATATGCTATCTAGGTTGGTCATAACTTTTCTTCCAAGGAGTAAGCATCTTTTAATTCCATGACTGCAATCACCATCTGCAGTGATTTTGGAGCCCCCCAAAATAAAGTCTGACACTGTTTCTACTGTTTCCCCATCTATTTCCCATGAAGTGATGGGACCGGATTCCATGATCTTCGTTTTCTGAATGTTGAGCTTTAAGCCAACTTTTTCACTCTCCTCTTTTACTTTCATCAAGAGGCTTTTTAGTTCCTCTTCACTTTCTGCCATAAGGGTGGTGTCATCTGCATATCTGAGGTTATTGATATTTCTCCTGGCAATCTTGATTCCAGCTTGTGTTTCTTCCAGTCCAGCGTTTCTCATGATGTACTCTGCATAGAAGTTAAATAAGCAGGGTGACAATATACAGCCTTGACATACTCCTTGTCCTATTTGGAACCAGTCTGTTGTGCCATGTCCAGTTCTAACTGTTGCTTCCTGACCTGCATACAGATTTTTCAAGAGGAAGGTTAGGTGGTCTGGTATTCCCATCTCTTTCAGAATTTTCCACAGCTTATTGTGATCCACACAGTCAAAGGCTTTGGCAAAGTCAATAAAGCAGAAATAGATGTTTTTCTGGAACTCTCTTGCTTTTTCCATGATCCAGCAGATGTTGGCAATTTGATCTCTTGTTCCTCTGCCTTTTCTAAAACCAGCTTGAACATCAGGAAGTTCACAGTTCACGTATTGCTGAAGCCTGGCTTGGAGAATTTTGAGCATTACTTTACTAGTGTGTGAAATTCAGATATGTTTTACTTCCTTAATGTGTAGATGCATGTTTTTCATCAGTTTTAGAAAATTCACACCCATTATCTCTTTAAATATTGTCTCTTTCTCATTTTCATTGTGGTTTTATATAAAACTCCAGAAAATGGTCTCTTCTATTTTCATATATTTATTTGTTTTATTTTGCTATTTTACCCTTCAACTTTGTCTAATATGCTATTTAAGTCTATTTAATAGGATATCTTAAATTTTAGATATTAAGATTCTTTTAATATCTAGAAGCTTCATTTTTTTCTCTTTTTTTAAAAATTTCTGATAGGTTTTTTTTTTTTTTTTTTGTCTTAAGCTTATAAAAATTATTTTACGTCTTGTACCTGACAACTTCACCATCTTCACCCTTTGGTGATCAAAATCAGTTTAGTGTGTGTGTATGTGTTGTTGTTGCTTTATCTCCTGTCAGTCATAGCTACATAGGTATGATTTCTTGAGCAAATTCATACAAAAAATGAGTGTCAGAGTCATGATTTAAATCCAGGCATGTCTGTCCCATCATCTGAGTTGAAGCATTTGTTTGTGAAGGCAGATATATTTCCTTTTGAGTCTTTGCTTATAAGGATTAATATGACTATTAATTACATCATAACCCTCTGATTCTTATTTGTTTGGTATCTGTGAGAGGCCTAAAGGCCTAAAATGAGGACAGTTCTCTTTATACTAATAAGTCAAGAGATACCTGTGAGTCAGACCACAATAGCCCATTTGGAGGGTTTTTATCTTATAGATTACTTCCTCATTTAATTGCTGCTCCAAATTGTAGTGACCTTTTAGTGTTGGTATGTAAATTTATCTTAATTTCAGTTGACCAGATTTTGGCTCCAGACCACTGAGGGTCCAGCTCCCAACTGCCAACATCCTGGAAGCTCCAAGCCAAGTTCATTTGTGTCTTTTCTCATTAATTTATTTTCTTTGGGGTAAGATGTCCTTGACGAATTCTCCAATCTTTTATTACATGATTATTGACTCAGTGAGTGTGTTATGTTTTGTTATCACTAGTGTTAGAATGGGATGATACTAAAATCAGAACTCTATGCATGTCTTTAAATTATAATAACATTTTGAAGGATATACATACAGAAGGGAAGACTGTAAATGAAGAAGTCAGTTAAATTTTGTTTATTAAGTATACATCATGCCAGACATTGTTTTAAGAAGTTTTTATGTGTAATCTCACTTATTCCTTCATCCTCTCCTGTGAGATAGATAAGCAGGTGTCTTTAATAATTCCCACATGAATTAATAGAACACTTACGAGGACTGATTTCTTAAACAAGTTCCATACAACACATGAGAGGCAGAGTCAGGATTTAAAATCCAGTCATGTCTTTCCCATCATCTGAATTGAAGCATTTGCTTGTAAAGGCAGATATATTTCCTTCTGAGTCTTTGCTTATAAGGGCTACTATGACTATTAATTATATCATAACCCTCCGATCCTTCATTACTCAGTTGTTTAATGGGCTTAATCCTTACCTCATAGGATTGATGTGAGAAATAAAATGTTAAATTAATATGGTCTTTGACACACAATAAGGACTAAGTAAATATTAGTTATTATTATTATTTTCTGCCCTATATCTTCTTTTCTCTCCATCAATATACAATGGAATCCAAAGTGTTTTCATCATAGGAATTAGAAACAGCAAATAAATGTCTTTAGCATAAAACATTTTACAAAGTTCTAGAATCATATTCAACTACTTCTTTTTACACCTGCCCCTAAATATTGGTCTAACCCCAATCTTCCCACAAATAAATACCACCTCCTGTGTTCTTCACTGCAGATGGTGACTGCAGCCATGAAATTAAAAGATGTCTGCTCTTTGGAAGAAAAGCTGTGACAAACCTAGACAGCATATTAAGAAGCAGAGACATTACTTTGCAAGCAAAGGTCTGTCTAGCCAAAGCTATGGTCTTTCCAGTAGTCATGTATAGATGTGAGAATTAGACCATAAAGAAAGTGCTGGAGAATTCATACTTTTGAACTGTGGTGTTGGAGAAGACTCTTGAGAGTCCCTTGTATTCAAGATGATCAAGACAGTCACTCCTAAATGAAGTCAGTCCTGAATATTCATTGGAAAGACTGGTGCTGAATCTGAAACTCCAATACTTTGGCCACCTGATGCAAAGAACTGACTCATTGGAAAAGATCCTGATTCTTGGAAAGATTGAAGGCAGGAGGAGAAGGGGATGACAGAGGATGAGATGGTTGGATGGGATCACCAACCCGATGGACATGAGTTTGAGCAAGCTCTGGGAGTTGGTGACGAACAGGGAAGCCTGCTGTGCTGCAGTTCATGGGGTTGTAAAGAGTCAGACACGACTGAGCGACTGAACTGAACTGAACTCCTTTGTTCTCAGTGAAAATCATCACCTACCCTCATTGCCGAGCAAGTAACCTAGAAGTCCATCCCTACTAACACTCTTCCATTCAAATCATTATTTCTTTTTTTAAATTTTATTTATTTTTTATTGATGGATAATTGTTTTACACAATTTTGTTGTTTTCTGTCAAACCTCAACATGAATTAGCCAAAGGTATACATATATCCCCTCCCTTTTGAACCTGCCTCCCATCTCCCTACCCATCCTACCCCTCTAGGTTGACACAGAGCCCCTGTTTTACTTTCCTGAGCCATACAGCAAAGTCCCATTGGCTATCTATTTTATATATTGTAATATAAGTTTCCATGTTACCCTTTCCATACATCTCCCCCTCTCCTTCCCTCTCCCCATGTCCTTAAGTCTATTTTCTATGTCTGTTTCTCCACTGTTGCCCTGTAAATAAATTCTTCACTACCATTTTTCTAGATTCTGTATATATGTGATAGAATACAATATTTATCTTTCTCCTTCTGACTTACTTCACTCTGTATAATAGGTTCTAGGTTCATAGACCTCATTAGAACTGATGTAAATGTATTCCTTTTTATGGCTGAGTAATATTGCATTGTGTATACGTACCACAACTTCTTTATCCATTCATTTGTCAATGGACATCTAGGTTGTTTCTATGTTCTAAGCTAATGTAAATAGTGATGCAATGAAAAATGGGATACATGTATCTTTTTCAATTTTGGTTTCCTCAGGGTGTATGCCTAGGAGCGGGATTGCTGGATCATATGGTGGTTTTATTTCTAGTTTTTAAAGGAATCTCCATACCGTCTTCCATAGTGGCTATATCAATTTACATTCCCAGCAACAGTGCAGGAGTGTTCCCTTTTCTCCACACCCTCTCCAGCATTTATTGTTTGTAGACTTTTATTATTATTATAATTATTTACTTTACAATATTGTATTGGTTTTGCCACACATCAACATGAATCTACCACAGGTGTACACATGTTCCCAATCCCAAACCTCCCTCCCACCTCCCCCCAGAACCCTCTTACACCGTTGGTGGGAATGCCAACTAGTACAGCCACTATGGAGAACAGTGTGGAGATTCCTTTAAAAACTGGAAATAGAACTGCAATCCCACTGCTGGGCATACACACCAAGGAAACCAGAATTGAAAGAGACACGTGTACCCCAGTGTTCATCGCAGAACTGTTTATAATAGCCAGGACAGGGAAGCAACCTAGATGTCCATCAGCCGATGAATGGATAATAAAGCTGTGGTACATATACACAATGGAGTATTACTCAGCCATTAAAAAGAATACATTTGAATCAGTTCTATTGAGGTGGATGAAACTGTTTGTAGACTTTTTGATGATGGCCCTTCTGACCAGTTTGAGTGATATCTCAGTGTAGTTTTGATTTGTATGTCTCTAATAATGAACAATTTTGAGCATCTTTTCATGTGTTTGTTAGCCATCTGTATGTCTTTTTTGGAGAAATGTCTGTTTAGGTCTTTTTCCCAGTTTTTGATTGCATTGTTTGTTTTCCTGGTATTGAGTTGTATGAGCTGCTTGTATATTTTAGAAAATAATCCTTTGTAAGTTGTTTCATTTGCTATGATTTTCTCCCATTCTGAGGGTTGTCTTTTCACCTTGCTTATAGTTTCCTTTGCTGTGCAAAAGCTTTTAAGTTTAATCAGGTCCCACTTGTTTCCTTTTGTTTTTATTTCTGTTACTCTAGGAGGTGGGTCACAGAGGATCTTGCTTTGATTTATGTCATCGAGTGTTCTGCCTATGTTTTCCTCTAAGAATTTTATAGTTTCTGGTCTTACATTTAGGTCTTTAATCCATTTTGAGTTTATCTTCATGTGTGATGTTAGGAAGTGTACTAATTTCATTCTTTTACATGTAGCTGTCTAGTTTTCCCAGCAACATTTATTGAAGAGGCTATCTTTGTCTGATTGTATATTCTTGCCTCCTTTGTAAAAAAAAAAAAGGTACCATGAGTGTATGGGTTTATTTCTGGGCTTTCTATCTTGTTCCATTGGTTTATATTTCTATTTTTGTGCCAGTACATACTGTCTTGATGACTGTAGCTTTGTAGTATAATCTGAAGTCAGGAAAGTTGATTCCTCCAGCTCTGTTCATTTTTAAGACTGCTTTGGCTATTCGGTGTTTTTGTTTGTTTGTTTCTATATGAACTGTGAAAATTTTGTTCTAGTTCTGTCAAAAATGCCATTGGTAATTTGATAGGAATTGCATTGAATCTGTAGATTGCATTTGGTAATATAGTCATTTTCACAATATTGATTCTTCCTACTGAGGAACATGGAACGTCTCTCCATCTGTTTATTTTATTTTTTTAAATTTCATTAGTGTCATAATTTTCTGTGTAGTTCTTTCATCTCCTTAGATAAGTTGATTCCTGGATATTTAATTCCTTTTGTTGAAATGGTGAATGGGATTGATTTTGAAAAATCTTTCTGATTTTTTCATTGTTAGTATATAGAAATGCAAGTGATTTCTGTGTATTGATTCCTGCAACTTTGGTAAGTTCACTGCTTAGCTCTAGTAATTTTCTGATACTATCTTTAGGGTTTTCTATGTACAGTATCATGTCATCTGCAAACAGTGAGAGTTTTACTTCTTCTTTTCTGATCTGGATTCAAACCATTATCTTTCCTCAGTGTTCTATAACCAACATAGACATGCCCCCTACCATGACTTGAGACAGTTCATTTTCTACACTGTCCCAGGGTCATCTTTCTAAAACATACGTCTAATTCAGTAATTCTCTTACTTAATATATTTTACTGGAGTCCTATATTTTCAGGATAATCTCTAAATTCCTTACCATATATACAAGATCCCCTTGAACTGGTGTTGACTTACCTTTCCAGATTTATCCTCCACAATTCCCTTCTTTACACAGTATGAGTCTGTACAGTAGGTAGAAGTATTGCTTTCCTTATTTTATGATGTTTGTATATAGAATTATGACTTGTAGCAGATGAAAACTGTATTTAACAGGTAAATTCAGCTCCCCTTCTAGTTCTTTGTTTCCTCATCTAGAAAGAAGTTGGACTTTATGTTCTTTCCAACTGTAGCATGGCATAATTAGCAGCTATATGCATCTCAAGTTATACCTAATGGAAAATTTTCTGAAGGTTGCAATCTCCAGAGAGGGAAACAGGTCACCAAAGAGAATTCAACTATTTGTCTTAAATAATAGAATCGACTTACCTGTGTAGAGTAGGCTAGAAGCTCTGCTCTGTGTTTTTACAAAATAAGTGTTCAACAAATGTGTATCCAGCAAATAAAGTTGATGTGCATTTTCTGACTTTGTGGCTCACAAAGCACTTTATCATGTTAAATTAACATGGTCTTTGAAGTGGCAACCCACTCCAGTATTCTTGCCTGGACAATCCCATGGACAGAGGAGCCTGGTGGGCTACAGTGCACAGGGTTGCAGAGAGTCAGACACGACTGAGCGACTTCACCACCTCTTCACCTCAAGGACTAAGTAAATATTAGTTGTTATTATTATTTTATGCTCTATGTCTTTTTTTCTCTTCAACAATATATGCTGGAGTCCAAACTGTTTTCATTATATTTAGAAACAGCAAATAAATGTCTTTAGCACAAAGTATTTTATAAAATTCTAGGATCATATTCAACTACCTCTTATCACATTTGACACTGCACTGTTCTTACAAAGTGACTAGAGAAAGTATTCTTGACCCTCTTTTCTAGACCCACAAAAAAGCGAGCCTCAGAGCATCTAAGTGATTATGCCAAGGTCACAAAGCTAGAAAATGGCAGAGCCAAGTCTCAAACTGAGATCTTTTAGCTCTAAATCCTGTGTTCTTTCCATGGCATTATGCAAGCCTTGTAATTCTAAGATACAGTCCTTAAAATAACACAAAAGACTCAGCCAGCCTCCTGCTTTGTTCCCTTGACCTCATTAAAGCCTTAAATGGAACTTGTCCTCACAAACTTAGGATGCAACATCAAATCCATCTTAGTTTCTAGGGCACGTAGCAACAGCTTGCTTTAATCTAATAATTGGCTGAAGCAGAACCACAGAAAGGATGTTAGGGAGAAAAAAAGGCAAATTGTTATTTTTCAAAACCAAGCCATTCCCCTACCTAAAAGGTTCACAGCTTTTTCCTTTTCCAAGAAAATATTTATCCCTCTAAAAAGATTTCTTCCCGTTAACAATATTTTTACAGCCTTTGTGATACTTTTAGAGCATTTTAGATACAACCTAAATACTATGTATTTCAAGAATGAAACGATTACATTAAGAACACTGCATATGTTTAAAAGTGCCTTTTATGAGGTTTATTAAAAGAAGCCATAAATTTCCAAGAAAGGTTTAAGTCATATTACATTGATCTTACTTCTCATTTAAACAAAATGTAAACTTAAAGTAAAACCTTGATGTGGAATGTAAACGCACTCATCCACCCTGAGCTTACTCATTCGCATGTGCTACCTCGAAAATATTAAATCATCTGTGAAGCACTCCATTTCTTTGAGTGTTTTCCAATCACAACAAATAGCTTTCCGGTGATTGCTTGTACCTGTTGAATTTCTTGGATTCATTCACAGTAAGTGAAGAATGGGTGGTGCCAGCTGAATACAAAGCAGGGTTTTTAAATCATTCTCAACTCTGCACACTAAGGGCAAATTACAGCCCAACTTAGCTCTTGAGGTGTCCTCTCAAAACTGAACTCATATAAAGAAAGTAGGTATTATAATTATTCCCATTTTATAGATGGAGATACTGAGACACAGGTAGGAGTTTAGCAGCTTTCCAAGGTCACACAGTTAATAAGGAATGGAATCACCCCATGAACTCAGGCAACATGGCTCCAGATGGCCAAAGCCCAAGACCTGCTGTATATCCTGACACCACTCTGCCTTTGTAATAAGACTACTATGGAGATTAGATGAGATCATACATATAAAGCATTTGTTACAGAGTTTGATGAGTAGTACTCAACAAGATTAGCAGTTATTGATATTGTGATGGGGGCTTCCCTGGTGGTTAAGATAGTAAAGAATCCCCCTGCAATGTGGGAGACCTGGGTTCGATCCTTGGGTTGGGAAGATCCCCTGGAGGAGGGCATGGCAACCCACTCCGGGATTCTTGCCTGGAGAATCCCCATGCACAAAGGAGCCTGGCAGGCTACAGTGTCTTTATGAGTCTGCAAAGAGTAAGACATGAGTGAGTGACTAAGCACATGGGATTATTATTATTATCCAGTGCATGTTCAGGCTGATTGTTTTTACCATGGCGGTCATTCACGAGGGCCAAGGTACATTGTGTGGTGAATCCAACATTACCCTCCTAGCCCAGGCCCTCAGGAAGTAAAGTGAGCACTGATTGTCTGACAAAGAAACTGGAGTTACAGAATCAACAACAGAGGAAAGAAAGGTGGCTCCAGCTCTTCAGTATTTTAACATTCCACTTATAAAATCATCAGGCCTCTTTAACACTACAATCTCCTTGAATTAGAGAGTAGCACCTCATCTGTCCACTCCAATACCCATACCTTCCATTCAGAGCAATTGTCATTAATTTTGCCCCTTTTTATACTTATGTATGTATTCATTCTTTTATCTGGAATGCTCTTCTCTAACTTCTCCACGTGACAAAAAAAGTCCAACTTCCCTTTCCTTATCGAATTTGCTTTCCTTTCTCTAATAATATTTCAAAGGTTGTGTTAGAGTTATATACTTGCATGTCTGTCTCTTCCATTCATAAGAGACAGAGGACAAGAACCAGGCCTTACTTATCTCTGTATCCCTTTACCTAATAAAAAGTCTGACCCAAATGAAATTTTCTGTGAGACTCCAATAAGTAAATGAGTATGTGATGGCCCCTTTTGTCCCAGCCTACCCATTTGACCTCAATGCCTGGTCAGGTCAGAATCAAGAACCAGAAAGAACTCATTCACTCAATACTACACCTAAACCAAGATCTATGTAGATCATGGAAAAGGCTGAATCTCCCCTGGCCCATAGAAAATAAAGCTTTAGGCCAAAATCCAGTTGCCATAAAGTCAGACTCAGTGAAGCTGCCTCTTGCTACTTTACAAAGGTTCTTTCCAAGTCACCATATTCCAGTTCTGATCTTAAGCTCCTTTTTAAGTTAGGCCTCAGTGGCTTTGTCAATTATTATTCCACACCTTCTCAGAAATGGTTTTAAAAACATGAAAATGAGTAGGTGCTTCCTGACAAAGTCTAAGCTGAAAGAATACATCCAAGATTTCTAGGAAGAAAACTGCTTCCTCCAGGGAGACACTATGGAAAAAGTTCAAAACTGTCAAGTAGGGGACTTCCTGGTTGTCCAGTGGTTATGATTTGGTGCTTCCAATGCAGGGCACATAGGTTTGATCCCTGGCCAGGGAACTAAGATCCCTTCATGTTGTGCGGCATGGTCAAAACTGTCAAGTAGGTCTAAATGCAGAACTTTTTTTTATAAAAGATGATCATCATCCCCTGGCCCATGTATATTTCACAACCTACTAACCCTCTCCCGTATTTTGTATTTAGAGAAGATGGCCATTGATGTAGCATTTTTCTGCAGGGATTGTTAAACCATAGACTTGAACTCATAGTATCTCACCTAACTCGCTATGTAGCAGTGACATCTACTGGGGAACAATGTCACTTCAGCGTTCCTACTTTCATACTGGACTCATCAAGTTTAAAATGTTGACTCCTTTCATCATTGTCATACCTCTGTGGGGTTGTTAATATTATTATCTGCATTTGTGAGATGAGGAAACTGATAGCCCAGGAATGGGGCAGGTGACCTCGTGTCATAGAGCTAATACGTGGTAGAGCTGGAGTCTGAACCCAGGGGAGCACAACTCGAGGGTCTGGGTTTTATGCCATGGAGACCTACTGCCTCTTCTACACTTTGAATACATCCATCTTATTGTGCTTTGCCTACTGCTTTGAAATTATGCATTGATATGTCTATTTCCCTAGGAAACTCTGTCCTTCCTGTGTCTCATTCCTATGAGACATATCTCATTCTCATTCTCATGTTTCATTTGTAGATTTGGTACCTAGCACCATTCCTGACACATGTGTTAGTTGCTTGGTCGTGTCCAACTCTTTGCCATCCAGTAGACTGTAGCCCACCAGGCTCCTCTGTCCATGGAATTCTCCAGGCAAGAATACTAGAGTGGGTTGCCATGCCCTTCTCCAAATCCTGACACATAAGAGGTGCTTAATAAATACCTGTTGAATAAATATTGAATATATAAATGAACAAACAAAAGCTCGTCTTAGCGTATGTGTGTGGTAGACACAGAATGAGGAGAAGGAGTTGGTAAGGAAGGACTGGCTTCTCTCTTTCCAGCCATAACGCTTAATAATGTGGCTTTCAGAAATGCATGTCAATGAGGACAGTGGTGTCAATAATTCTGGCCTAGTTATCACTGATATCTTTAGAGTTTCTTTGTAGTTTTCAGAATTAAGTTCATGTCTAGCTGGGACTTTGCAATCTTACTCCTGCCCAGCTCTCCAGCTTGTGCACCAGCAACAATGTCTTGTACCATACACTCCAGCTTCCTTGAGCAACTGGGGATTCTCTGAACAAGCCTGTCCTCTCTTATCTCCAGGTTTTGACATGGCCTTTGCCTGGAAGACCCCTCTCACTCTGCAGGCCCCTTCCCTCTTTGCCTGAGAAACCTGTATTCATTTTGCAAGATTCACAGCACTTGACTGTTGATCCAGTGGTTAATACTTCATGCTTCCAATGCAGGGGATGCTGGTTTGACCCCTGGCCAGAGAATTAAGGTCCCACATGCTGAGTGATGCAGCAAAAAAAAAAAAAAAAAAAAAAAAATTTTTTTTTCGAGATCTAGGTATCATCTCCTCCAGAAAGATTTATCAGAGGTGCCAGTCAGGGCAGAGACCCTCTCCAATAAAACAACATTGTCACAGGTAGGGAAAGTTATTGCATGATCCCAGCTCAGTCGTTCAGTCATATCTGACTCTTTGCGACTCCATGGACTGTATAGCCCACCAGGCTCCCCTGTCCATGGAACTATCCAGGTAAGAATACCAGAGTGGGTGGCCACTCTCTACTGTAAGGGATCTTCCTGACCCAGGGATTGAACCCATGTGTTTTGTGTCTCCTGCACTGGCAGGTGGATTCTTTATCATTGTGCTACTAGGGTCCCAACCTGGCCATTTACTAAATGTGTGACCTTAAGCAAGTTAGTTTTTCTGTCCCTCAGTCCCTCCATTTTCAAAATAAAATAATGAAAATAGTGTCATAGTTTTCAGAATTAAGTTGTAAATGAATAAGCACAAACTGCCTCAGACAGTGCATATAGTAAGGGAAACTTAGCTGTTTGTGATGATTATCACTACGATTGCCTATTTCCCCATCTCTCTTCATTTTGATCAATGAGCTGCTTTACCGAGACTATTTCTGTAATGTCTTTTAGTCCATAGGGCCTAGTGAAGTGTTAGAAAACAATAAATACCCAGGGAGGAGAGGGAGAAGGAGGAAGACAGAGTGAAACAGGCTTGATTTTCAGGTATGGTTATGGCATACATCCCACAAATAGAATCGGGCATTCTGAGGCAACACAGAGCAAGAAGGGGGACAAGGATGGAGCTGAGGTGAGTATTTTATTGTAGCTTCTGCTTTCTCCTCCCTATGCTTTGCTCCGTTCACTAAGTTCATCAATGGTTGCCTCATCCACCCAGACCCCATGCTCCCCTCTAAGCCTATCCCCCACCAAGACATCTTTTAAAAGCTACAATTTCCCCACATGGAAAACACATTGAAACCACTCTGGATTGTCATTACAGAGAGACAGAAACCAGAGTGATATGCTCTTTCTGCAGCCAGGCCTCATAAGCTGGGTAGGGAGCCATCTCTGTGGGTACCATGCCAACAACTCTGAAATGCACTCAGCTCCCAAATACCTCCCTACTGATCCTCCTCTGAGGCTACAAACCTAGCATTAAAATCATTCTTTGGTTTAGGTCACTGTATTTCCAGAAAGACCCCATTCGAAAAACAAAGATATACCCAAGAAGACTAATCTCATTTATATACAAGAGAGGAATTTTTTTTCCCATGGAAAGACAAGACTTAGAAAGTGTTAAATAAAGAGCTAGTTCAAGTTATGGGGAAAAAAATAAAGTTACTATTTGTTGAGTACTTTCTATGTGCTATTGGGTCTCATGGAAAATGCTTCTTATGAAGCATTTAACTTTTAAATGCTGAGTGAGAAGTATGGGGCTAGATGGCCAGCATTGATTGGCAACCTGCATTGACAAGAGGCAAAGAGCTTCTAAGGAGGGGGGGCAGTTCAAAAAAAAAAAGAAAGAAAGGTGCAGAAATTGGGTGAAATATCTCCTAAGTCAAGCCCAAACTTGACAGTTCTGTGGTCTTTACAGGTTACGAGAAGCTGCTAGTCTGAGGAAATAATGGCATAGCCATTCAAGGATCATTCTTACCCATCATTATATGGCCATAATTTAACATGTATTTCATTAACCTCTTTCTCTTCCTCTCTTTTTCATCACAATCCATGAGGAACCAAGTGGATGAGCTCTTTCCCATGAGGTTCATTCATTTACCGGGTAAGTGTGGATGGTGTACCAGCTCCCTGCCAGGCACTGAGGGCCCCTGGGACAGAGCATCCAGCTAGACTCAATCCTGCTCTCAGATCTTCAGAACTCTGGGAGAGCCCTGTCACTAAGCCTAGTGTGGCAAATCCTTAAAATTCTGCCCCTCTTAATTGGATCCCATCTTTCCTTCCTTATGACCCTTCCCATTGTCAGCCCCGTCGTCTCTCCCCTGGAATCTGGCATGACCATCCTCACCACTCTGTCTTAGGTTAAGTGTCCCATCTTCAGAACAAGGTCCACCTCTCTCTGTCAAGTGTGTCAGAAGCTCATGATCCTGCCTGTCTGCTTCCACAGCCCCCTCCCCTCCTGCATCCCACACTTTGCCCCAGCCCTGCTGAGCCTGTGGAGGTTTCCTCCAGCACCATATGTGAACACTCACCTGGGAACCTTTGCACTTGTTCTGCTCTCTCTCATCCCATGGCCATTGTTCCTTTAATAGCATTATCCCCACCCCTCACATTTCGCCTCTTCAGGAGCCTTCACCCGTCTTCTCAAGAAGGTTCCTCCTCACCTCCATGCTCCCAGAGCCTATCTTCCAGAGTTGCTATCTAGTGATAGCAAACACTTTGCTGTAATAATTTGCTTACCTGTGTGCTTGCTTCCTGAGGCAGTGAGCTCCAGGAGGGCAAGGAATGTCTCCTTATGATCTCTGTACCCACCATCTTCAGGGTCCATCACCCGACAACACAAATCATACATGAATGAGTCAGTGAATATTTTTAAATAAATTAAAGTACACTAAAGTTGTGTAAAATGACTATGAGAACACACAGCAGGAGTCACTCATTCTGCTTTGGGGAAGTGGGGAGAGAGGACTTCCATTAAATGTTGAAGGATAATTAGGGATCATTCTTCTCTACTGTGGTATCTAGAAATGATGAAAGCTCTAATGTGAAAAGATGCATTCACCCCAATGTTCATTGCTACAGTAGCCAAGACATAGGAGCAACTAAATGTCTCAGTTCAGTTCTATTCATTTCAGTCACTCAGTCATGTCTGACTCTTTGTGACCCCATGGACTACAGCATGCCAGGCTTCCCTGTCCATCACCAACTCCCAGAGCTTGCTCAAACTCATATCCATCGAGCTGGTGATGACCTATCAATAGACATTTGACCCCAAATGTCTATTGATAGATTAATGAATAAAGGATATATGTAATATATATATTCCACATATAATATATATGCATATATATATATAAATATATACACACACATACAATAGAACATTATTCAGCCATAAAAGAATGAAATAATGCCCTTTGCAGCAACATAGATGGACCTAGAGATTATTATTGATGATGGATGGATGAAGTCGCTCAGTCGTGTCTGACTCTTTGCGACCCCATGGACTGTAGCCTACCAGGCTCCTCCCTCCATGGGATTCTCCAGGCAAGAGTACTGGAGTGGGGTGCCATTTCTTTCTCCAGGGGATCTTCTTGACCCAGGGATCGAACCTGGGTCTCCTGCATTCCAGGCAGACGCTTTAACCTCTGAGCCACCAGATCACTAAACTAAGTGAAGAAAGTCAGACAGAGAAAGACAAATATATGATATCATTGATATTGGAAATCTAAAAAAAAAAAAAAAAAGTACAAATGAACAAAGGAAGAGAGTATGACTTAGGGGTTGGTAAAAGTGCCCTAACAGAGATGAATTAGATTTTCTTTACCTTATCTGGAGTTCCTGAGTTGACATCATTAAACAGCTGCCTGTCCAGATATCTAAACTTTCCTACACATGCTTTTGCTGTCCTGGGGAAACCCAGGAGGCCGTGCTTCTTTCAGAAGGCTGTTAAGTACCTTGGGGAATGATTCAAGCACAGGATTCCCTGTTGCCACACCTACCCTTTTTCCCTGACTCTGCAGAAACACTAATCCTTGAATCTAACCACTTCCAACTCTGCCCTCCTTTATCTTATTTCATGAAAAGTGCTGCTCTCCCAACTCTCAGTCAAGCAGATATGGTACAAACATGTTCATCCTCCCCAAAACTCGAGGAAATCACATTAATGTTCAGAACATTGTTCACAATTTCGGCAAAGCATATTTTATCCTAGGATGTTTTAAAAGTCAGTTTTGAAGATCTCTCTTGCAGACATAGTTTGCCAAGAGAAGTTCTAAACACTGGAGCTGGATGACAATTGCCAAAATAGACAGAAGTAATGCATAAAAAAGTCAAAAAACCCTGAACAGTGATTCCATTTGGAAATATATGTTAGGCAGGCAGAACATACTCCTCTTCATTAAAAGAAAGTAAAATTTTGTATGAAAGAGAACATGAAGAACCACGAAGAATTTCATGACAAGACATAAAGAAGTATGGAATTACTGTATGGATGTAGCAAAATAGAAGGAAAGAAAAAGTGTTTCTCAAACAAGAAGGAGGACCAAAATAAGGAGGAAGAGGAAGGAGGGAGGAAAGGAGAAAGGAGGGAGAAGGAAAGAGAGTGTCAGGGAGGAAAACATCTTTTTCTGCCCTTAGGTTCTTCTGGCTGATCTGTGAATTAAACTGACCTGAAACAGATTAGGGCATCACAGGTGACTTAACGGTAAAGAATCCACCTGCAAATGCAGGAGACATGAGAGATGTAGGTTTTATTCTTCAGTTGAGAAGATCCTCTGGAGAAGGAAATGGTAACCCATCCAGTATTCTTGCCTGGAAAATCCCATGGACAGAAGAGCCTGGTGGGCTACAGTCCATGGGGTCGCAAAAGAGTAAAACACAACTGAGGGGCTCTTTCCACTGTTTGCCCTTCTATTTCCCATGAAGTGATGGGACCGGATGCCATGATCTTCGTTTTCTGAATGCTGAGCTTTAAGCCAACTTTTTCACTCTCCTCTTTCACTTTCATCAAGAGGCTCTTTAGCTCTTCACTTTCTGCCAGAAGGCTGGTGTCATCTGCATATCTGAGGTTATTGATATTTCTCCTGGCAATCTTGATTCCAGCTTGTGCTTCCTCCAGCCCAGCGTTTCTTATGATGTACTCTGCATATAAGTAAGCAGGGTGACAATATACGGCCTTGGTGTACTCCTTTTCCTGTTTGGAACCAGTCTGTTGTTCCATGTCCGGTTCTAACTGTTGCTTCCTGACCTGCATACAGATTTCTCAAGAGGCAGGTCAGGTGGTCTGGGATTCCCATCTCTTTCAGAATTTTCCACAGTTTATTGTGATCCACACAGTCAAAGGCTTTGGTATAGTCAATAAACAGAAATAGATGTTTTTCTGGAACTCTCTTGCTTTTTCCATGATGATGTTGGCATTTTATCTCTGGTTCCTCTGCCCTTTCTAAAACCAGCTTGAACATCAGGAAGTTCATGGCTCACATATTGCTGAAGCCTGGCTTGGAGAATTTTGAGCATTACTTTACTAGCATGAGAGATGAGTGCAATTGTGCAGTAGTTTGAGCATTCTTTGGCATTGCCTTTCTTTGGGATTGGAATGAAAACTGACCTTTTCCAGTCCTGTGGCCATTGCTGAGTTTTCCAAATTTGCTGACATATTGAGGGCAGCACTTTCACAGCATCATCTGTCAGGATTTGAAACGGCTCAACTGGAATTCCATCACCTCCACTAGCTTTGTTCATAGTGATGCTTCCTAAGGCCGTCTTGACTTCACATTCCAGGATATATGGCTCTAGGTGAGTGTGAGTAATCACACCATCATGATTATCTGGGTCGTGAAGATCTTTTTTGTATAGTTCTTCTGTGTATTCTTGCCACTTCTTAATATCTTCTGCTTCTGTTAGGTCTATACAAATTCTGTCCTTTATTGAGCCCATCTTTGCATGAAATATTCCCTTGGTATCTCTAGCTTTCTTGAAGTGATCTCTAGTTTTTCCCATTCTATTGTGTTCCTCTATTTCTAAGGCCTCCTCAGACAACCATTTTGCTTTTTTGCATTTCTTTTTCTTGCGGATGGTCCAAGAAATTTTTGGGCTCGAAAATCACCTCAGGTGGTGATTGCAGCCATGAAATTAAAAGATGCTTACTCCTTAGAAGGAAAGTTATGACCAACCTAGACAGCATGTTAAAAAGCAGAGACATTACTTTGTCCACAAAGGTCTGTCTAGTCAAGGCTATAGTTTTTCCAGTGGTCATGTATGGATGTGAGAGTTGGACTGTGAAGAAAGCTGAGCACAGAAGAATTGATGCTTTTGAACTGTGGTGTTGGAGAAGACTCTTGAGAGTCCCTTGGATTGCAAGGAGGTCCAACCAGTCCATTCTAAAGGAGATCAGTCCTGGGTGTTCATCGGAAGGCCTGATGTTGAAGCTGAAACACCAATACTTTGGCCACCTGATTTGAAGCACTGACTCATTTGAAAAGACCCTGATGCTTGGAAAGACTGAGGGCAGGAAGAGAAGGGAATGACAGAGGATGAGATATTTGAATGACATCACTGACTCAATAGACATGGGTTTGGGTGGACTCTGGGAGTTGATGATGGACAGGAAGGCCTGGCGTGCTGTGGTTCATGGGGTCACAAAGAGTCAGACATGATTGAGCAACTGAACTGAACTGAACTGAACTGAATTGAGGGGCTGAACACATACACACATGCACACACATGAGACAGATTAACCGGAAATAATTAAAACAAAAGTTAAAAACATGGAAAGACCCAGGAAAACTGAATAATTTGCCAAAATGGGCAAAGCCCTCACCTTAAATACCATCTTCAGCTAAAGATAAAAAAGAAGAATGTTGGGAGCAGTGGTTTGGGACTTCAAAGAGGAGGAAGAAAATTTTCAGGGAGATGGGAGAGCAAATGTTTGGTGAACAAATGTTTGCTGTTCCAGGCAGAGAAAATGACTAGACGGTACAGAGTGGACTCTGATCTCTAGGTCCTGTCTAGAGTTTCCTCACCACACCTAGCCCATATTTTTTTGCAGGTGTCTCTGGTGATAACTCTATTTGTGTTCTTTTAAACAATTAGGGGAAGGCAAATTTTCCTCCTGAGTCTTCTGGGCTTTAAGAATAATTAGCTTAAATTTATTCTCTTGACAAAGATACAATTTGGGGTGGCAAATTTTAATCCCCTACAGAAGGAAGGAAGGAAGAAAGGGAGGAAGGGATGGAGGATGAAAGAAAGGAAAGAAGAGAGGGAGAGAGAAAGAAAGAAGGGAGGAACAGAGAAAGAAAGCTGGTCTATTAACTATGATCATTTAAATGTATTGGTTAAGTGAGCCCCACCTAAGGTTAGTAAAAGAGGAATTATTAATATACTGTAAGAATACTGAAGTAGTTCAGCAAATTTAAGAAGGAGATTAAAAGGCCCAAGAATACCAGCAAAAAGCCCCAAGAATACAAGCAATTAGAGTAAGCCCAAAATCGTTAGGATTGTTTCTGTACAGAAAACTACCACGAGAACCATCAGGCTTCTCAACCATATGATTTTTCATCAAAGTTTCACAATTGCAGAAGATAAGATCTGGTTGACCCAGCTTGAATCAGGTGTAAAATTTTCTGGATCAATTGTTATAGCTAAAGGGTTAGTGTAGGAGGAGTGCAAAAGCATTAAAGGCATGACCACTCAAAAGACACACAAATATTCTGTGCACTTTACTGCGTTGGAAGCATTTTGAGGAGCTAAAGTAGAGAACAAGAAGACAGAATTTCTGCTTTGAGGAAGTTCAGGGGATCTGTATGGATAAGGCTGCCACCCAATTCAGGTTGATAAACTAAGAAACAGTGTTTCTGAGAATGAAACAAGAAATCTGCAAACTACCAGAAAGCTATAGACTCGTTTCTGGAGGATATTATTTTTCAGACAGTGAGCTGAGCTGAAACCTCCAAATTACATGCCAGCCCATGGAGGATTTGAATATTAAGGGAAGGGAGCAGAAAGAGTGGTAGAGAGAGCTTGAGAAAGAGAAAATAAACTTATCAAGTCTAAGGAAGTTCACCTTTATTTTAAGCAATGTTAGATAATAATTAGAATTAATGGAAAAATCCAAATTGTATCCATATTTACAGTGGATACTTATAAATATTAGCTGAACATGAATTTACATTTTATTAATTGATAGGAAGCCTCAGAATATAGACAGAGTAATAGATGTACAGACTTAACGCAGCCTGGTCGGTCAAAAGATGCACAAATATCCAGCACATCCTTACTGTGTCAGAAGCATTTTGAGCAGATAAAGTGGAGAAAGAGAAGAATTTGTGCCTTCAGGAAGCTCAGGAGATCTGTATGGACAAGGCTACCACCTAATTATTGTATCAACAATAATTGATACAAGAAATAGTCATTGTTATATGACCCAGACAAAAAACTTAAGCATCTTTAAAATGAGGACGATGAAGTTATATTAAAAAATTATTATGAGGATGAAATAAAATTGTGTATATAAAGGCATATAGTAATGCTTAGTAAATGTTTGTTCCCTCTCTGATTTCCTACCTCCTTTAAGTTCATGCTTTTAACATTCAGGGTTGGGTTTTATTCGAAAGTCCTTTTTTTTTTTTTAAAGGAGTCTTGAAAAGTTATTTTTTTAATATAAATTTCTTTATTTTAATTGGAGGTTAATTACTTTACAATATTGTATTGGTTTTGTCATATATCAACATGAATCTGCCACAGGTATACACATGTATATACATCCTGAACCCTCCTCCCTCCTCCATCCCCATACCATCCCTCTGGGTCATCCTGGTGCACCAGCCCCAAGCATCCAGTATCATGCATCAAACCTAGATTGGCGATTCATTTCATATATGATATTATACATGTTGTGATGCCATTCTCCCAAATCCTCCCACCCTCTCCTTCTCCCACAGAGTCCAAAAGACTATTCTATACATCTGTGTCTCTTTTGCTGTCTCGTATACAAGGTTATCATTGCCATCTTTCTAAATTCCATATATATGCGTTAGTATACTGTATTGGTGTTTTTCTTTCTGGCTTACTTCACTCTGTATAATAGGCTCCAGTTTCATCCACCTCATTAGAACTGATTCAAATGTATTCTTTTTAATGGCTGAATAATACTCCATTGTGTATATGTACCACAGCTTTCTTATCCATTCATCTGCTGATGGACATCTAGGTTGCTTCCATGTCCTGGCTATTATAAACAGTGCTGCGATGAACATTGGGGTACACGTGTCTCTTTCTGCTGGCTCATAAGGCAGTTCTATTTCCAGTTTTTTTAAGGAAACTCCACACTGCTTTCCATAGTGGTTGTACTAGTTTGGATTCCCACCAATAGTGTAAGGGGTTCTCTTTTCTCCACACCCTCTCCAGCATTTATTGCTTGTAGACTTTTGGATTGCAGCCATTCTGACTGGCATGAAATGCTACCAAATTGTGGTTTTGATTTGTATTTTTCCGATAATGAGTGATGTTGAGAATCTTTTCATGTGTTTGTTAGCCATCTGTATGTCTTCTTTGGAGAAATGTCAATTTAGTTCTTTGGCCCATTTTTTTTTTAACTTATATTTTACTTTACAATATTGTATTGGTTTTGCCATACATCAACATGAATCCACCATGCTACACATGTTCCCAGTCCTGAACCCCCTGCTTGGGGTTGGCTCATTTTTTGATTGGGTAGTTTATTTTTCTGGAATTGAGCTGCAGGAGTTGCTTGTATATTTTTGAGATTAGTTGTTTGTCAGTTGCTTCATTTGCTATTATTTTCTCTCATTCTGAAGGCTGTCTTTTCACCTTGCTTATAGGTTCCTTTGTTGTGCAGAAGCTTTTAACGTTAATTAGGTCCCATTTGTTTATTTTGCTTTTATTTCCAATATTCTGGGAGGTGGGTCATAGAGGATCCTGCTGTGATTTATGTCGGAGAATGTTTTGCCTATGTTCTCCTCTAGGCGTTTTATAGTTTCTGGTCTTACATTTAGATCTTTAATCCATTTTAAATTTATTTTTGTGTATGGTGTTAGAAAGTATTCTAGTTTCATTCTTTTACAAGTGGTTGACCAGTTTTTCCAGCACCACTTGTTAAAGGGATTGTCTTTTCTCCATTGTATATTCTTGCCTCCTTTATCAAAGATAAGGTGTCCATAGGTGCATGGATTTATCTCTGGGCTTTCTGTTTTGTTCCATTGATCTATATTTCTGTCTTTGTGCCAGTACCATATCGTCTTGATGACTGTGGCTTTGTAGCAGAGCCTGAAGTCAGGCAGATTGATTCCTCCAATTCTGTTCTTCTTTCTCAAGATTGCGTTGGCTATTCGAGGTTTTTTGTATTTCCATACAAATTGTGCAATTATTTGTTCTAGCTCTGTGAAAAATATCGTTGGTAACTTGATAGGGATTGCATTGAATCTATAGATTGCTTTGGGTAGTATACGCATTTTCACTATTCCTATACACTAATAATGAGAAAATAGAAATTAAGGAAACAATTCCATTCACTATTGCAACAAAATGAATAAAATACTTAGGAATATATCTACCTAATGAAACTAAAGACCTATATATAGAAAACTATAAAACACTGGTGAAAGAAATCAAAGAGGACACTAATAGATGGAGAAATATACCATGTTCATGAATTGGAAGAATCAATATAGTGAAAAGTTATTTTTATAATGGGCTAGAAGAGAAAGCCTGATGTCACATAAGCCACGTTTCCTGAAGTGCAGACAGTAACTGTACACTCACGGCTGCAAGTACCACTGCCCAGTGGCTGCATGCTGTATAATATTTTGAGTTGAGTATAGAGTCAATGTGTGTGTCCTTACAGCTCACACAATTGGAAGAGGAGAGAAAATAAGATTTGCAATATATTTTCCTAACCAATATGTGTGAGACTTTGATATGTTGTGCAGGTGCCTGAAGCAGAAATCTATGTTTTCTAAATTCACTGCTGCTGCTGCTGCTGCTGCTAAGTCGTTTCAGTCATGTCTGACTCTGTGCTCCCCCATAGACAGCAGCCCACCAGGATCCCCTGTCCCTGGGATTCTCCAGGCAAGAACACTGGAGTGGGTTGCCATTTCCTTCTCCAATGCATGGAAGTGAAAAGTGAAAGTAAAGTCTCTCAGTCGTATCTGACTCTTAACAACCCCATGGACTGTAGCCTACCAGGCTCCTCCATCCATGGGATTTTCCAGGCAAGAGCACTGGAGTGGGGTGCCATTGTCTTCTCCGCTACCATCTACCCCAATACTACTCTCCTTCAGTACTCCTGTTGCAACCTGAATCAAAATACGTTTAAGTTCCTTTTAAAAGTCATATAAAAATATAGCAGGTTTTAACATCAAAGGTACAAACAGATGAAAGATAATTAGACTTTATCAAAATTAAAAACTCTGTGCTTCAAAGGACACTATCAAGAAAGGGAAAAGAACAGAGAAAATTTCTGCAAATAACTTATACATAGAACATATAAAGGAAACCTACAACTCAATAATAAAAAGCCAAATAATACAGCTCAAAAATAGACAAGAGATTTGAGTAGATATTTCTCTAAAGAAGGTTTACAAAAGGCAAAAATAAAACTTTTCAGCATCAGTCATCAGAGAAATGGAAGTCAAAATCATGAGATATTACTTTACACACACTAGGATGGCTATTGTCACAAACACAAAGACAATTAATAACAAAGATGTGGAAAACCTGGAATCCTCACAAATTATTAAGGGAAGTGTAAAATGGTACAGCTTCTTTGGAAAACAGTCTCAAAACATTAAACAAACATGTCATATGATCCCAGCAATTCATTCCTATATTTATATCTTTAAAAAGTGAATATATATCCACACAAAACTTGTACATGAATGTTCATAGGAGCATTATTCTAATAGTCGAAAAGAAGAAAACAACCCAAATGCCTGTAAAATTGATCATTACAACAGAATATTATCTGTCAGTGAAGAGTGCAGTACCAATACGTGCAACAACACAACTGAATCTTGAAAATATCATACAAAGTGAAAGAAGCCAATCACAAAGCTACATATTAGGTAATTCCACTTACACAAAATATTCAGCTCAGACAAATCCAAAGAAACGGAAAATAGGTCAGTTTTCCTAGAACTATAGGGGGATGATGCGACTTGAAGATACGGCTAAGAGAGGCAGGGTTCCTTTCGGGTATGGCGGATGTTGTTCAGTCACTCAGTCGTCTCTGACTCTTTGCGACCCCATGGACTGCAGCATGCTAGGTCTCCCTGTTCCTCACCATCTCTGGGAGTCTGCTCAAACTCACATCCACCAAGTCGGTGGTGCCATCCAACCATCTCATCCTCTGTCGTCCCCTTCTCCTGCCTTCAATCTTTCCCAGCATCAGGGTCTTTTCCAGTGAGTCATTGCTTTGCATCAGGTGGCTAAAGTATTGGAGCTTCAGCTTCAGCATCAGTCTTTCCAATGAATATTCAGTACTGATTTCCTTTAGAATGGGCTGGTTGGATCTCCTTGAAGTCCAAGGGACTCTCAAGAGTTTTCTCCAACACCACAGTTTGAAAGCATCAAATCTTCTGTGCACAGCCTTCTTTATGGTCCAACTCTCATGTCCATACATGACTACTGGAAAAACCATAGCATAATAAAATTATTTTGAGGTGTGATAAAATGTTCTAAAATTGATTGTGGTGATAGTTGTAAAAATCTGTGAATATATAAAAAGCCATAAAATTGTCCATTTTAAAATGGGTGGGGTGTATGGTGCTTTAATTATATCTTAATAAAACTCTTAAAAAACAAAAACAAAACATGTCTGAAACATGATGAAGAAATGGTCCCCCATCTCTCCTCCATGCCAACAAAAAGCTCTACATATCTAGAAAAAAAAAGAACTAAAATTTTTAATCCAATATTAGAAACTACTTTTTAATAGAAATTAAAATCTTTTTCATAAACTAATTTGGAACTTTGGAAACATTTTTGCCCTATTTAGTTTTCCCATGAAAGACCAGGCTTTTTTTCCAGTTTTAGTAGGGTTGATCAAAATGGAAAAATAATATAATTTCACATTTAACTGTAACAAGATTCTCTTTAGATATCCAGAGCAGAGCTAATCTCACCATCAGAAGTCATTTATGTTGGCACTGCATTGCTCTTTTAATGGACAGAACCATACCTGCTCTTCACAACACACACACACACTCACATGTGTACACACACACACTCACATGTGTGCACACACAAAAATGTACAAGCACCCAAGCCTACATACAGTTGTTACATGGAACAACTTGGGGACCTTCACCTACAATACCAAGGTAGGTCTGGGCTAGGCTAAGCATATACAACTGTTTAATTCTGACTACTTATTATATGCCTAAAACAGCACTTTGGACCTTTATAGCTCCAGATTGAAACAAATCACAAAATCTCAGCATTGTAAAGCATTTACCAGCAGCTAAGTCTTACAGAGGCCTTCTAGTGTGAATAAAGCCAGTACAATCTTTCATTCCTATCTGATTCTGCTATAGTCATAGAGATGCTGAGCATAGGATAAAAGAACCATTTTTCATGACCTTCCTCATGTCTCTGAACAAAGCCCAGTGTCAAAATCTTTCAAAAGCTCATATTATAGTAAAGAACAAGATTTTTAAAAAAATATTTTGAAGCATTCATGATACAGGAAAATAATTTCCTCTCTCTCCCATCCCAAAATAAAAAACAACCTTATGATGTGTTAGATTGAAATGTTTAAATATTGAACCAGTGCCAAAAAATGATGCGTATGCCTCAATAAACTTCATGAAATTTAAAAATGATATTATTATCCCATCTGACAGAATGTCTTTCAGGACTTGAAGCTGTGTGGTTCAGATTAGGGGCTTTCTAATGAAAAATAAACGTGGAACACATTTGACTTACAAATATAGTTACATATATAATACTCACAAGACATATATTCAATGAGGTCCATTGGCAATTGCGACTTACTAGTATCAATTTTGCTTCCTATGCAAGGCAATGGAGTCTTCTCTTGAATATTACATGCTGATAGTTATAACAAAAACCTTCTTTCCAGGAAGGAAACAAAGCAGGCACTTAAGAAAGGCAACACAGTGCCTATACACACTGAATGAAATATCCTAAAACTTGATATTTTAGAAAGATGGACAACTGATTCTCTGTAATGTGGGTATAATATTCAATATGAAATACATGTATTCACTATAGTTGTCTGTGACATAATGTTAGATGTGTGGCTGACAATCATTTCTGCAGTCTCAGTTCTAGTTATTCCATTTTTTAATGAAGAAATATATTCCATAAAACCAGTAACATAGGAGAAAACGGCCTCTTTAGTCCATCTTTCTGTAGCCGTCTCTTTACCAGGAACACTTTATGCAAATAGCATCTTTTCTTTTGCTGCCTCCTGCTTTGCTGCAAATCCTGGTAAAAGAAGCAAAGGAAGTGAGCAAGAAATGTTTAGACAGAGGGGGTGGGGTAGAGAAGGGGCCTTGTTCACTCAGCGGCTCTGAGCTCAGAGCAGGCACAAGATTGATGATGCTCCCTGGATGTACAGGAAGATCTTCTTGTGAAAGACTGCTCATGAGGCCTGATAGACTTGTCATCTCTTAATAAACATCTCGGATATGTTGGGAGGAGAGACTCAGAGCAGGAGTGGGTATACGCCAGCAGAGGACTTGAGGATTTACTCAGAGTGTCCTGATGATGGGCCTGCAGAGAGGTGGACCTGCTTCCCCAGCTCAGAACTCCCCTGGGAGATTTCATTCCCTCTGGGGACCCCGTGAGACACATTTGGGATCCCATTCCTCCCTCCTCTGAATTTTTCCTCATTCAGTGGAGTTCTCAAAAAAGAAGAGGTCCAAATATTTCAGGAGTCTCTTCTCTAGAAATGCAGGGCATCCACATACTATGATTTTTCTTAGTCACTTGGGAGGTTTTTCTCTATGTTTTTTGAATACTAGAAACAGAACATCTAATCAGCTTTCATAAACTCCCATGGCAGCAGAAACAACTTCAGCAGAGATTCTGTCCTGGTTCTACAATGTTCTTCACCTCTTGCCTCCTCTCGACCCACCACTTTTCATAAATTATTGCTGAAACCCAAACTTTCCCATAAGAATGTCATTGATCAACTAACTCCCTAGGCCATTCTTGTTTCCCTTTACATGCATCACCGAGGAAATTCTGTTTCTTCTGCACTCAACACCCCCCACTCCCAAGCAAAGGTCTCACCTCTGTTGCCTCATCCAGGTCCCAGTTAGGAGCTGGCAACCAGCACACAAGTCACTAACATTTGAAACCAAAAGAACATGTTCATGGATGAATCAATGTTCATCCTTTCCCCTTCCCAACTTAAAATGAAACATTTTTGTATAGCCATTTTAATGTTCATTTTGATATTTCATTCTACTTTCCAATGAGTGATCAGCACATTTTCCCTGGTGTATCTGCATTAGAACATCCTGGAAGACAGGGGTGCAGGCAGGCCAATTTCTGGGCAGCCCTAGGGCCCCTTTCAAGGAAGTAAAGTCTTTCCTGATGGATATTGCCAATGATGGTGCTGATGGCACTCACTGACACCTGCTCCAGTTCAATAGACATTTTTAATAGTGTTGAATCAGTCATGCACACCACTTGGCCAGCACAAGACAGCTATCTGACCACTAGAAAAATAGAAGAATCTGAAGACACAAATGGGGCCATAGCTTGGTTGCTGTGGTGGGGCCTTATGGTCTCAGCTTTGATATCTAAGCTATGTTCCATGTTTTATTTCCCTCTGTAGGAAATAGCTCTTTTGATATTTTGAAGCCTTTTATGATATAACATGTGTATGTGGCCAAATAGCAAGCTTGGTTATATACATTTTCATCTTGAAATAATTTCAATTAATAATTACAATGAAGCTGCAGTACAAGCTTCATTCCCAGGGGAACCACATGGTGTTTATATTCCTACAAGTCAGCTATAGCCTGAAGTCAAAAAGGTCAGCTTCCAGTGGAATTCAAGGAGATTTGTAGAAGATAGGTGACGGGTGGGCAATGAGGAAGGGGGTGAAGTTGACTTCCAGAATCCTCTTCTAGAATCCTCTACTGTCCTCTGCAATACCCAAGGCAACCACTCTTTATTACTCTCCTCCTCATCTTATCCCCAGGTAGAGGAACAGCAAACTGCACATGTGGCAGCATCCTTCCTCTTCTTAGTCCCCCACCTAAGGTACACAGCCTAGTAGAAAGCCTCTGCAGGTCTGCTTGCTGAGAAAACTGGGAAAGCAGCTATTCTGTGATGGTGTGGATGGAGTCAGCTGCATAGCTTTGTCAAAGAAACCTTTCATTAGGTTCTTTCAGAAATATCAGCTATTCCATGGAAAAACTAGAATTTATTTTATAAAAGCCCCTAAGCTCAACTTCCCTGATGCTGGGAAAGATTGAAGGAAGGAGAAGGGAACAACAGAGGATAAGATGGTTGGATGGCATCACTGACTCAATGGACATGAATTTTTTTAAAATTTATTTATTTTAATTGGAGGCTAATTACTTTACAATATTGTATTTGTTTTGCCATACATCAACATGATTGAGTAAACTCCAGGAGTTGGCAATGGACAGGGAGGCCTGGCATGCTGCAGTCCATGGGGTTGCAAAGAGTTGGACATGACTGAGCAACTGAACTGAACTGAGCTGAACTGAAACTCAACTCGGGCAGTACAGCAAAGATGTAAGAAACTTTGCTCCAAGCAAGATCAGCTTTGCTTTGATTCCAGGCTTTACCACTTTAACTGGATGGCTTTACCAGTTCTTATAATTCCCTCCTACCATTCTGCTTTCTCATCTATGGGGATCATTCATGGATAATATCTTATACACAATCACCACTCAAAATTTAGGGCTATTGTTATTATCATAGCTTGTTATTATCATCATGCTTGTTATTACCAGGATTGACTGAAATTCCCTTCATTAATTTAGCATTTCTTGATCATGATCTCTGTGCTATGTGTGGTCAAAGATGATGAAAAACACAGAGGCTGAAATGAATGTATTTTACCTCCCACATCAATATAAGTACAAACATATTCACAGAAACGAGCAATTCCTAGACCATTTCAGGTTAGGGACAAAAAGTAGAACATAATCATGATAACTGAAGCACCTCATTTGGCTTTGCATCCACCACTTCTTTCCCAATTAAATCTTGGTGTTCTTGAGTGGTTTCTTGAGGGTTCATGAAATAGTTCCCTCAGCTAAAAGATACTCCCTGTATCCTTTGGCTTCAGTTTACCCTACTGGTGTCTCTTTTTATTGCCATCCTCAATAAATCAAATTTGCATCTGTCTTTGGAAGACCTTTTTGAAGGGGAGCAGAGAATTTTTAAATGTTGACTTGATCCTCTAAGCCAGCCTGAGCTCCCCAGTTTGATGGACTCTACCACTACAAATTAATTGTCATATCTATCACTTCACATTTCATGCACATTTTATATTTCTTGCCAGGACATTACATAGGTTTTGCAAATACCCCTTCCCATAAATTCACTGATTCTAAAAGCCAGTGATGCATGCTGAGGGCATCCAAACTGCTGCCGAACCTAGGAGGCCACCCCAGCACCTTACTTTCCTGCTTCTTCCCCATGCCAGCTATCTTTGGCACATGAGAGGTGCTTCATGGAATGCACTGAGTGACTGCTCAGTCTGATGTGTCCATCTCTTATTGGTACCTGCTCTTAACCACAGCTCCAAGAAGAGGAGGTACTTTATGTGACATTTGATTATTTAGGCTACAAAATAAGAAGTCCCATCATCTCAACATATCAGGGAGATCTTGATGAAACAGCATTTTCTTTTTCTTTTCTCTTTATTGTTTCTCCTCCCCACCTATGTAAGTCTTAGAAGAGCTGCAGAAAACAATAAGAGAACATCCTATTGCTCTCAAAACAGTGTGGGTGTGCACGCATATGTGCATGCCCACTTGCTCAGTCACATCCAACTCTTTGAGGCTCCATGGACTGTAACCTGCCAAACTCCTCTGTCCATAGGATTGTGCAGGCAAGAAAATTGCAGTGGGTTGCCATTTCCTTCTCCAGGGAATCTTCCTGACTGAGGGATCAAACCTGCATTTTCTGTGTCTCCTGCATTAGCAGGCAGATCCTTTACTACTGAATCACAGGGAAAGCCCACATATTTGTTTTTACTCCCTACTTATTCCAGGATGTTCAGAAAACTTTATCAGTCTGAGATATATTCCACCACTGCTGCTGCTAAGTCGCTTCAGTCGTGTCTGACTCTGTGTGACCCCATAGACAGTAGCCCACAAGGCTCCCCCGTCCCTGGCATTCTCCATGCAAGAACACTGGAGTGGGTTGCCATTTCCTTCTCCAATGCATGAAAGTGAAAAGTGAAAGTGAAGTCGCTCAGGTATGTCCGAATCCTAGCAACCCCATGGACCACAGTGTACCAGGCTCCTCCATCCATGCAATTTTCCAGGCAAGAGTCCTGGAGTGGGTTGCAATTGCCTTCTCCATATTCAGCCACAGGTAACAGAAAATCCCTCAGAGAGCAGCATGCACAAAGAAAGGAAGTAATTGCTGTATGGAACAAGTTCAGGTGTAGGCAATCTAAGTCTGGAGAGAGGCTCAATGGCCTATCTTGGGGTTGCACCACCCTTACTGATGGGTCTCATCTTTAAGGTTGCAAGATGGTAGCAGCACTTCCAAGCATCATGACTGAAATCCAGACCAAGAGAAGAAAAAAGAGCAAAAAGTTGTGTGAATAACCCTATTCTGTTTAAAGGATTTCCCAGAAACCTTATCTAGCAACTGCCACTTACATTTCACTGAACAGAATAATGCTTCATATTAATCTCCAATTTCAAGGAAGTCGGAAGAAGATAATTTTTTTAAGCAGGTTTCCTACCACTCCCAAATAAAGTGTTTTGTCATCAAAGGAGAGAGTAAATGTTAGATAGGTAATTAGCAGTGTCTGCCAAAAGAATAGGGTTTGATATAGCAAAAAAAAAAAAAAAAAATGTCCTCAAAGACATTTGTAAAATAAAATTTCAAGGTCTAAATTCTAAGAAGATTCTGTTTTAGGTTGATCACACTTTACAAAAAGCATAACAGGATGTTAAAGTAGGACATTTTCTTCAACCACAGCTCCTAAGGCCAAGAGTGAAATGATAGGTGTCAAGTACACCTGCATGGCCAGGTAGAATTATGGGCATTCTGTACAGAATTGGCAGCAGGAATAGCCAAGAACCGGTTTTCCATGCTTTAGCTGAACACACACCTCCAGCTGACACAAAAAGGCTCACTTCAAGTCAAACAGAAGGCCTGTAAAAGAATCACCTGTAGGCTCAAATTGTGTCCCGTGAAATCAAGGCACCCAGGCACTGGTACCTGATTCTCTCCTAAGAAAAACAAGATAAGAAAATCATGTAAAGTCACAGCCTTGGGACAGAGTGAAAAGAGGTAGCTGCCTTCAGAGTAAAATGTACTTCTCCCAAGAACTGGGCAAAAGTATATGTTTTTCAGAACTAAGTGTAATACCTCATACAAAAGAAATACCCTAGGTTTATTTGAAACTGGATTTCAACTAAAAGAAGGCCAGGCGTGCACACTTGTCTGTTGTCATTATGAATAGGGTGAGTTATGTCCCGGTTGGCCTGGGGCAATCCCATGGGACAACTGCTGTCCCAGCATCCCAGCAACTCTACAGATAGCTCCTCGTTACAATCTCAAAAGTGTCCACTTCAGATGACAAATTACATGGTCACTTGGTAATGATGGACTTTCATTGACACACAGAGCTGGATTATCAGCCTGCAGTTTCTCAAGATCTTAATCTGTGAGGGTCCTAAAACATCACTGAGAAGGTACCTAGCAAAACTACTTATGAGGGATATTGTTTATGTGAATAATAGAATGACCTCAAGATGCCAATTAAGGAGAAGCAGAGTCATAGGTAGTAACAGCAGATGATTGATAAATTGCTTTCTCAGGATGGTACCTCCAGATAACTGGTGAAACTCATTTTACCAATAGGTAGCTAGTTTGAATGGATCAGAGGAATCGAAGAAAACATGTTACAAGAGATCTTCTGACTGCATTCTCCAATATAGAATTCAGTGGTAAATATACATTAAACAAGCAGATGAAGGAGATATCAGTTTAAAGGAGGGCTAAATACCTTCTGTAGATTCTCATGTATATTAGTCAAGCTTTGTCAATGCATCATAATTTTTGAAATTATAAAGTATCTGGTGCTTCATTCTCTACAGCATTATTTTGGGGCTCAAAACACCCACAGGGTGTTTCCTATATGTGAAAATCATCCCTATGTGTACAGCAGGACCAATACTTGGATAGCAAATCATCTTTTTTGGATGCAGACTCTGTCACAATTACATTTGCTATGCCTCCTAGAATGTAAAGAGGAAAACAGAGGAGAAAGAAAAAGAGCCAAATAGAGCACATAAGCCACATGGATTAACAATATCTTGACAATAGAGCATTAGTTTTCTTTACATTATTGATTTAAAAAAAAATGTTGTTTAGGATAAAAATAACCACCTCCTGGACTTCCCAAGTGGCACTAGTGTTAAAGAACCCACCTGTAAGTGCAAGTAGATGTAAGAGACACGGATTTGACCCCTGGGTTGGGAAGATCCCTTGGTAATTCATTCCAGTTTTCTTGCTTGGAGAATCCCCATGGACAAAGGAGCCTGGCAGGGTACAGTTCATAGGGTTGCAAAAGGTCGCACATGACTGAAGCATTTCAGCAAGCAAGCCAGCAACCACTTCCCAATGGCACCACTTCTAAACACCATCACACTGGGTATTAGAATTTAACATATGAATTTTGCTTGGACACAGACATTGAGTTCATAACACCTGCCCTACCGGAAGCCGAGTCTACAAGGTCTACCTAGTTTCCCTAATATTGGCATCTAATAATACTTCTAAAGAAATAAATATGGCTGGTCTGGATGGGCTTGTTCTTTGTGAACCCAAGAGAGACTGAGCCCTTAGTTGTATTACTAGCTTTTCTAAATGTCTACACGTTGCAGCATCTTGCTAGGGAACAGTGCCAGCCTTGTCAGGATTTATGAAATTCATCTTTTTTTGTTTGGGAATCAAAATAGCATTTGCCCATTTAGACTTCTGGCATCTCTCTGATTTACCATGATTCTGCAAAGATCACACATTTCAATGAAAGTTGCCAGATATTAAATGCTTACTAGATGTCAATCAGTGTGCTGAGAGCTCTTACATACATTATTTCCTATACGTAAAGATTAATGGACCCTGTCTAATTGTAACATGTGTAAACACAAAATGCTAATTTTTAAATACTTTTAAGCCAGCATTATAGAATTTCTTTATTTTTCTACAAAACTTTGTTGTCTTCAAGTTCTCCTGTCTACCAAGTCACACTACATCTCTAGTATCCTAAAGGTCATCATCGGAGTCTCTGTTCCAGCTGACCTCTGGCAGCCCTGTGTCTTTCACAAGTCTTGAGGATTCCAAGGAGAGTTACTTAGTCCTGGTGTCGTTTGTTACCACTGAGAATAGCTTTTCTGGACTTCATAAGATGCTTCTCCAGACCACTGTGATGCTTCTCACTTTTACATCCCATTGTTTGAGCAGCCCCTCTCTAATTTGCCAAACAGAGCTAACACTAGGCATTATAATCAATAAACTGGCTTCAACCCCTGAGACAACACAATCCCACGCCCACCTTAAAATTCAGAAATATGATGGGTATAGTAGAGTGTGAGGAAAAAGAAGGAAGAAGGGAGGCTATCTTTTTTATTTTAAATTTTTCTATTTTTCCCCCATACCCTCACACAGAGACTCCAGTCTCCCATTTGACTTTTTATGTACCGGAGCCCTCTTTCTGAAAAAAAGAAGTTGGAAAAAACAATATAGGTTGAATCAGTGACCAAGAATAAAAACAATGCAGAATAAAAGAGGATGTTTCAAGCCACACAGATGAATCATCTATTGATGCCACAGATACTGCCTTTTTTTGAAGCATCTATTGTGTTCCCTCTTTGGAGTTGTTTATTAGAAACTTAATACCTTCCATGGAACAAAATTCCCATGCTTTCATGGTGACTTTAATTTCTGAAAACAGGCAAAAGGTGTTTGGAACTAAGTCTGACAATTAAAGTGAGTAATGTGTTTCTAGGTCAAAAACCAGATGTGACAATATTGCAATGATAGTGATGTTTTTTGTAACTGGGGAAGTAGCTGTTAAGGATATTCCCAGAGATGCACTTACAAAGATGTTTGAGCAATTGCAGTGTGAGTATTTTGAAGCCCAACACGCACCAGGAAACGTGGTATCATGACTAGAACCTTGCCTTGTTGGTTAATTCTAGGGCTAAAGCCGCATTCTGCAACTCCCTTTGTCAGTTTGGAAACATCGCTTGATCATTTTTCTTTTCATATTGCTCAGCTGCAATAAATGAATAATGTCTGCCTTGAAAGAATTGTTGTAAAGGTTTTTATGCCACATAAGTGGGCCATGGAGCTCAGGAGATAACATTTCTACTTTCGCTCTTTTCATGGGCAAAGCCAAGACATTTGAAAACCCTTGCCTGCTTCTTATCTCAAGGTGGATGTTTTAGAATCAGTGAAAAAAATAATGTCCCCGTTAAAACATTCTGTCCCTATGTTTCAGTATATACAGGAGCAGAGGAATTAGTTTTTGAGTGTTCAGGAGGCAAATATTGAATGGATAAGAAAAAATTTAAAAACACCAATACAGTAGACTAACGGATATATATGGAATTTAGAAAGATGGTAACGATAACCCTGTATGCAAGACAGCAAAAGAGACACAGATGTATAGAACAGGCTTTTGGACTCTGTGGGAGAGGGAGAGGGTGGGATGATTTGGGAGAATGGCATTGAAACATATATAATATCATATATGAAACAAATCGCCAGTCCAGGTTCAATGCATGATACTGGATGCTTGGGGCTGGTGCACTGAGATGACCCAGAGGGATGTTATGGGGAGGGAAGAGGGAGGGGGGTTCAGGATGGGGAACATGTGTATACCTGTGGTGGATTCATGTTGATGTATGACAAAACCAATACAATACTGTAAAGTAATTAACCTCCAATTAAAATAAATGAATTTATATTAAAATATATATATATATAAAATTCAAATAGTCATAAACAGTGACTGTTGAGATAATCCTATTTGCCTATCGTATACTGTTCATCACTTTGCTGCCTCAGAGGTGAGGAGTCCAGGCTGAGCTGACATAGCAACAGAACCAAGAGTAAACTATACAGATATTTACTGAACTGAAATTTTCTTTTATAGAATGTATTTTTATACACACATACATGCTACACAGAGAATGAGAAAATGAAGCCTGGGAGAGATATCCAGTCTGGAAATCCTACCTTGGGACAATATAATGAAGAGGTATATAGAAGCACAGTTTCCCATGGTAACAGCCTTTATTGTAGAAATTTTGTCAGCAACCAGGTGTACTGTATTATTTAAATTAAAGTTAATTTAAATAATAATAGCAATATTTATGAAGCTACTAAGCACTGTACTAAATGCTATGGCCACATGATCATAGCTGCTTTGGTTTAGTATAAAAGTCAGTATCCACATAGTCAAGAATGAATTTTTATGGGTACAAATACAGATTATATAGATGTATCAATTACCAAGTAAAAGACATCAGCTTCCCCAAAATGTGCAGGGAGTATGGATTCCTTGGCACATCCACTGGAGTCGGGAATAGGCCAGGCCAACAAGGTGGAGACTATCAGATACCAGGGGGAGGAAAACAGGTCATGAGGGCAAGGAGACAACCCACTATTCTAAAGCAAATCATTTACTTTTGAATTGCTGGTGATTTTACAAAAGAGATGAGTTCTGCAGCAAGGGCAGCCATGTTTCACCAGCAGGCAGAGTTATGGGGTCAGTCTGAATTCCATAAAGCTGCAGAGGCTTGTGAAAGGCACTATATGGGCCTCAATAAACAACAATGATCAGGTTAACCTCTTGCTTCCGAGATGCTCCTAACTTTCTGTTTGCAGCAGGACCTGATTTTGAGCATGGTTAACAGCATTCCCCACTGATGCTGCCCTTTACAAACCAAATGCATTGTGACAAAAGGACAGAAGATAATCTCAGATCTAAGTCCACTTTGATGAGTATGAATATTGGACTTTAGTGTGAAGGTTTTTTGCATTATCGCCATCCCATTTAAGCCAAATAAAGAGAAAGCACTCCTCGGCAGAGGTTTTATTTTGTTTAAAGTCCCTCTGATGGGTTTCTGCTCTTAGTAGTTATATAAAAAAGTGCTGGCATAACATATAGAGGCAGTGGGATGAGAGTTGAACATACCTGTATTTGAAGCCATAATGAGAGCTTGGAGGTAACGAGGGGGGTGATTTGGATAATAATTAATAACCTGAGTTCCAGGCACCACTGGAGCAGCATGCAAATTCAATGACCCTGCAGTGGCACCTCTTGAAGAAGAAGGTGCTTTATTGCCTCTGTCAGGCATTCCCTTCTCAGCTGTGATTCCTTCCAGCCTCGGTGGTTTGCATATTGCGACTAAACATTAAGCAGTAATGAATGACAACCCAGCCACTCTGCACACTGCAGTGAGAAGCTGCCATAATTGGCTCCCCCATCCTCACTGTTCCCTCCCTCTCTGCAGAGGAGAGGAGGCCACTGAGGCAAGCACTTTGACAAAATGCAAAGGGCATGGGAGCCACCGCAATACTCAGAGGACACAGAAGTGATTGTGCCAAATCCATACTTATACTTTCCCCAAAGATACAGAGCCTACTGACTGGAGATATGAAGTATGCAGTTCCCCTCACATTCTGGGAAGTACAAGATTCTAAGGGACCAGGTAAGTATTGGAATTCTTGATATATGTACATGCTTTCTGGGCTTCTTCCTCCTACTTTGGTTTTGGGTTTAGATTGCAAAATCTAAATAATGAGAAGAGAGAAGATCCACAAGAAAGATCGAAGGACACGAACACTAATTTGGATTTTGTTTTCTATGATCATATCTAAGATTTTTGTTGTTGCTATTTTTAATGTCAGACTGAGTGCTCAGCCCTCTATTCTAATTTAACTCTGTCACTACACAGATGATCCTGAACAGGTTGGATGACCATTCTGAATTGCAAATAGCGATAATATCGGTCAAAGGTACTGAAAATGAAATGAAATAGTAAGTTTAAGAATATATCTAAATGTTGTGGGGAGGGGGGCGGGGCGGTCCCGGCCGCTCATCTTTGGGAACGCATGTACACCCGTGGTGGATTCATGTCAATGTATGGCAAAACCAATACAGAATTGTAAAGTAAAATAAAAATTTAATTAATTAATTAATTAAAAAAAAAGAATATATCTAAAACTTAAAGCCATATAAACAAAAGTTCTAATCATGTCTAGCTTCCATTCCACATTTCAAATTTTAAACTTTTTATGTTGCAATACAATAAAAGGCTTACTTTCTATATTTTGAATTCTTTAATAAGGATAAGCCTCTGACATTTTGGCTTAAGTGATTAGATTTAACTGCAAATTTAATTCTGTATTTTTTACTAGTTGACAGACCCAGTGACTAACTTAACTAGAGGCCTAGGAGTAAGGTCGATAACAGATAGTAAACATAAGCCCAGTGACCTCTTCAATATTGAACATTGAAACTATTTTTTTTAATTTATTGAAATGTTTATTGAAATATAGTTGATTTACAACGTTGTGTTAATTTCATGTATATAGCAAGGTGATTCAGTTATACATATACATATATGTATATACATTCTTTTCTAGATTCTTTTCTATCATAAGCTATCACAAAATACTGAATGTAGTTCCCTCTGCTATATAGTAGGTTTTGTTGGTTATCTGTTTTTTATATAGTAGTATTTATATTTTAAAACTAAGCTCCTAATTTACCCTCCACTTTTTCCTTTGGTAACCATAAGTTTGTTTTCTATGTGAGTTTATTTCTGTTTGGCAAATAAATTCATTTATACCATTTTTTAGATTCCTCACATAAGCAATATCATATGACATTTGTCTTTGCCTGACTTACTTCACTTAGTATGATAATTTCTAGGCTCATCCATGTTGTTGCAACTGGCATGATTTCATTCTTTTTTATGACTCAGTAATATCCCATTGTGTATATCTACCACATCTTCTTTATCCACTCATAGGCCATGGACACTCAGGTTGCTTCCATGTCTTGGCTATTGTAAATAGTGTTGCTATAAACATTGGGGTGCCTGCATCTTTTCAAATTGGAGTTTCCTCTGGGTATATATCCATAGGAGTGGCATCACTGAATCATATGTTACCTCTATCTATAGTTTTTTAAAAAGTCTCCCTACTGTTCTGTACAGTGACTGAATACATTTCCATTCCCACCAACAGTGTGTGGGGGGGGTCACTTTCTCTACACATTTTCAGCATGTATAATTTGTGGGCTTTTTGATAATGACCATTGTGACCAGTCTGAGATGATACCTCACTGAAACTTTGATTTTTATCTAATAATTATCAATGTTGAGAACCTTTTCATGTGTCTGTTGGACATCTATATGTCTTCTTTGGGGAAAAGGAAAAAAGAAAAACAAAAACTTCTAGAAAGCAAATACTTGGTGCTTACATGTATAACACAGTTATACTGCTGTTCTTTCAATTGTAGGTACTAGAAATTTAACTGAGATTATCATTTGATATTGAATTGTCCCATAGAGCTAATTGAATCACACTTAGAGTAGTTATTTAACTTGGTAATTTATAAGTAGGAGGATTTGAAATGAATAAATTAATACCATGGTGAGCAGTTCAGCCATATAAGGAACAACGATTTCTTAGAAAACGATTAACAGGATAACCTTAATTTAGACAGAGCAGTCACCAAACACTGCACAAACATTGTGTAGCCAAGATGTGATTATCAGAGGAAGAGGTTGTATCATTCAGTTGGAGAAGAAGCCAAAGTTCAGATCACTTAGGACTTTGTGGTAGAGACTGATAATAGTCTCTTCCCTTACAGGACAAGCTAGATTTTTTTTTTTTTTTTTTTGAGGTTGGAAATGTTCTTGAATAAAATATCATCTTTCTTAGCCTTCTTTGACTATAAATATGGACACGTGATTAGATTCTGCCCAAGGAGACTTAGCAGAACTTAGCTAAGAACACCCAGAAAGCTTTCTTCAACTCTGTTCTTTATCCCCTCTTTTCTTTTTCTTTCTTCCCATTTGAAAAATACAGGTAATGGCTGCAGGTTCTCTTATGTTGTGACCAGGGGCCACACTGAGGATGGGTGCCAAGGTAAAGAATGGCAGACTAGCACAGTTGAGTGGCCCAGGGTCCCTCATGACTTTCTGGAGCCACCAAGCCACCACTAAATGAATGCATTCAGAGTTCTTCTACATGAAAGAATAAACCTTTGATTTGTTTAAATACCATAGTTGAATACCTGTTTCAGCAACTGAACACAATCTCTTGCAGACACAGACATCAAAAAAGGACCTTTATTTTCCCTGTGATAAGAAGCCAAGACACTTTTTATTTTTTAATATAAATTTATTTATTTTAATCAGAGGCTAATTATTTTACAACATTGTATTGGTTTTGCCATACATCAACATGATTCCACCATGGGTGTACACATGTTCCTGATTATGAACCCCCCTCCCACCTCCCTCCCCATACCATCCCTCTGGGTCATCCCAGTGTACCAGCCCCGAGCATCCTGTATCATGCATCGAACCTGGACTGACGATTCATTTCACATATGATATTACACATGTTTCACACATAAAACACAAGATCCAATTCACATATTTTAAAAAGAAAACTGACTGTTATATGGAGAATGGATTGAAGTGGAAGAAAAGAGGAAAAGCAAGAAGGTCAGTTAGAAATGTTTGGCCTTTAGTTCAAATGAGAAATCAATATAGCTTTGAGTTGGTTGGTGCCAATAGGAATGTGGAGAATAAATATTTTAGAGGTTGAAAATCTAGGGGATAGTGAAAGATTTGATGAATGGTAAGAAAGAAGCAGATTACTTACCAATAAACTTCAGGTTTTTTAACTGTTATTTAAAACCACTTTAGTTGAGAATGTGGTAAAATAAAAGGAAAAATATGAAAGAAAAATAAAGGAAAGCTATGCAAAATCCAACATTTCGAGGTAAAGTAAAAAAGGAAAAGCCCTTAGTGAAAACTGAGATGGAGATGTCTGAGAGGTAAGGGAAAAAAGGAGTGTGGGGTTACAGAACTCAAGAGAGAAGAAAGTTTCAAGAAGGAAAGAATGGCCAGAGGTGTTGAGTGCTATTGAGGATTCAAGTAAGATGAGACTCAAGAAAATATTAATAAATATGGAAACATGGTAGCCAACATGATGGCAGCTAACTGTAAACATGGAAATCAGATTAAATGGGTTAAAGCGTTCTGACAAACCCTTCCACGAAAAACAACTAGAAAAGCTGGGATATACTCACACAGATATACACATTTATCTGCTTGAGTCATTATAAATATAACAAAGTTCTAACTAATCATGCAACCAAGATCCAGAAGAATGTAAGCCAAAGAGTTGAGCACAGCATTTGAGGAAAGTTCCTCTTTGCAGCATCTCCTGTTCTCAGGAGAGGAAGCTGAAAGAGGACAAGAAAACAAAATCAAAGTCCTGGGACTACCAATAAGGAGTGGACTAGTGACTCTTCCTCCCTCTGTGCTCAACAGGAAAAAGCTACAAAGTAGAAGTAACAGTGATTCAGCATTCAAGAGGTTCTTGTTCAAATACTGAATTAACTCAAATCTAAAATCTATAGGCGTTGACCTGTATTACCTAAATTATCTAAAATCTATAATTACTTTGCCCCTAATAGGCTGTGATGCACACTAAATACCCTGAAAGAAGAATATCACTCTTTTCTCAAATTATTTCTATAAACTGTGACAAAATAATACCAGCCTGGCACTTAAAAAATATTCAAGTGCATATGATGGAAAGCTACATTAAATAATAAACAATAGCATACTTTAAGGCAAGAAGCAATGCTGCAAACTGAGGACATTTTAAAATGATGGAAAGGTAAATTCACCAGGAAGATAAAACAGTTTAAACTTCTTTATGGTTAATAATAACCCAAAACAGATACAAAATTTTGAAATATTGACAGAACTGAAGAATTACATAAAATGTCCAATCATTATGCAAGATTAAGTGTTTTTTCTCAACAACTAATAGGACAAACAGGTAATTTTTTAAAGACTAGGAGGATATAGAAGATTTGAACATTATCAGTAAATTTTATCTAATCGACAGAGCATTGTGCACTTCAGAATACAAATTCTTTCAACAACACAGAGATAATTACCAAAATTGACCATAAAGTACATCACAGCAAACTCAAAAATATTGAGACTATGTTGCTTGTTCCCTATTATAACAGCAAAAGCTAGAAATCAACAATGAAAAGATAACTATAAATCCCTATATTCCAAGTGTTAGTAAATTAATCAACATACTATTTGTTTGTTTTTCTAAATTTTCAGTTTGTATCATATATTTTAAAAGTTAGTACATATTTCCTAGTTCTATTCATTGAAGAGGCCCAAACCAAAAAGAAATAAGCACCACTAGAGCCCATGTACGGAGAAGGCAATGGCACCCCACTCTAGTACTCTTGCCTGGAAAATCCCATGGATGGAGGAGCCTGGTAGGCTGCAGTCCATGGGGTCGCTAAGAGTCGGACACAGCTGAGCGACTTCACTTTCACTTTTCACTTTTATGCATTGGAGAAGGAAATGGCAACCCACTCCAGTTTTCTTGCCTGGAGAATCCCAGGAACGGTGGAGCCTGATGGGCTGCCATCTAATGGGGTCGCACAGAGTCAGACACGACTGAAGCGACTTAGCAGCAGCAGCAGCAGAGCCCATTTTATGGTCTCTAAATGTCATTTCTCATTAAAGAAACCAAAAATCTTTGGATTTCAAGCATCTAATCAATATACCTTTAAATAACATGATTCAAAGAAGAAATCTCAATGGAAACTGGCTGATAATGAAAATATAACACTTAATAATTTGCAGCAAGTGGTTAAAGGTATGCCACATCAAAGAAATGTGGTCATGCCTTAAAATTAAGGAACTAGTAATACATTTCAAAAGTTAGAAAAGCCTTGTTGGTGCTCATTGTTTAGTTGCTAAGTCATGTTGATTCTTTGCAACCCAATGGATTGCAGCACACCAGGTTTCCCTGTCCTTTACTATCTCCCAGAGTTTGCTCAAATTCATGTCCATCGATTTCGTGATGCCATCCAACCATCTTATTCTCTGTTGCCCCTTTCTTCTCCTGCCCTCAATTTTTCCCAGCATCAGGGTCTTTTCCAATGAGTTGGCTGTTCGCATCAGGTGGCCTAAATATTTAGTCGAGGTTCACCTTCAGCATCAAGCCTTCCAATGAATATTCAGGCTTGATTTACTTTAGGATTGACTGATTTGATCTCCTTGGTGTCCAAGGAACACTCTAAGAGTCTCCTCCAGCTCCACAGTTTGAAAGTATCAATTGCTCAGTGCTCAGCTTTCTTTATAGTCCAACTCTCACATTCATATGTGACTACTGGAAAAACCATAGCTTTGACTATCTGGACCTTTTACAGCAAAGTGATGTCTCTGCTTTTTAATATACTGTTTAGGTTTATCATAGCTTTTCTACCAAAGACCAAGCATCTTTTAATTTTGTGGCTGCAGTCACCATCTGCAGTGATTTTGGAACCCAGAAAAATTAAATCTGCCACTGTTTCCATTTTTACCTATTTGCCACCAATGATGGGAAAAGATGCCATGATCTTAGTTTTTTGAATGTTGAATTTTAAGTCAGCTTTTTCAATCTCTTCTTTCATCTCCATCAAGAGGATCTCTAGTTTCTCTTTGCTTTCTGCCATGTGGGTGGTATAATCTGCATATCTGAGGTTGATATTTCTCCCAGCAATCTTGATTTCAGCTTGTGATTCATCCAGCATGACATTTCATGTGATGTACTCTGACTAGACGTTAAATGAGCAGGGTAACAATATACAGTCTTGCCATACTCCTTTCCCAATTTTGAACCAGTCCATTGTTACATGTCGGTTCTAAATGTTGCTTCTTGACCTGCATACAGGTTTCTCAGGAAGCAGGTAAGGTAGTCTGGTATTCCCATCTCTTGAAGAATTTTCCAGTTTGTTGTGATCCACACAGTAAAAAGCTTTAGCGTGGTCAATGAAGTAGATGCTTTTCTGGAAATCCCTTGCTTGCTCTATGATTCAAGGGACATTGGCAATTTGATCTCTGGTTCCTCTGCCTTTTCTAAATCCAACATGTACATCTGGAAGTTCTCAGTTCATGTACTGCTGAAGCCTAGCTTGAAGGATTTTGAGCATTTCCTTGCTAGCATGTAAAATGGGCACAACTGTGCAGTAGTTTGAGCATTCTTTGGCATTGCCTTTCTTTGGGATTGGAATGAAAACTAAATTTTTCTAGTCCTGTGGCCACTGCTGAGTTTTCCAAATTTGCTGGCATATTGAATTCAACACTTTAACAGCATCATATTTTAGAATTTGAAGTAGCTCAGCTGGAATTCCATCACCTCCAATAATTTTGTTCATAGTAATGCTTCCTAAGACCCACATGACTTCACACTGCAGGATGTCTGGCTTTAGGAGAAGAGCCTGATATAGAACAATTAGTGATGATATATTGTAAAATGAAAAAAATAAAAATAATATAAAAACAGTATTACATAGTGTAAATTCTTTGAAATTAAAGGAATAATTTTCAAATATTAGCATACCCATAGAAGAAAATTTGGAGGAACATATAATATAGAAAATGTTGGGTTGGAAAGTGAAGTGTCTGAAATGGATTGCTTCTGGTGATGGCAAGACTCAGATTATGACCTTGGGAAAGGGTGGCTTACGTGCAGTTAAGAAATAGGTCAACAGAGATGAGATCAAAGAAATACCTGATCTGCAGTGGAGATGTTTCTTTATATTAGAGCATTTAAACCACCATCAGGGAATATTGGTTTCTGAAACTGCTCAAAATTCAGCACATAAGTACTGAGCTTCATCTACTGTGATTTTATAGTTAGCCCAATTTTAGTCTTTACTAAAGACATAGAACATAAGAAATTTTCCTCTGCCTCTGCCTCTGGAAATGCCTACAACCTGATTTACTCTGGAAATGGCTTTACCTTATTTGCCCACCCCTAGACGTCTCTTCTGTCTCCTGGAAACTTCATGATCTGCCTATGATGCACTTCAGTTCAGTTCAATTCAGTCGCTCAGTCGTGTCTGACTCTTTGTGACCCCATGAATTGCAGCATGCCAGGCCTCCCTGTCCATCACCATCTCCCGGAGTTCACCCAAACTCATGTCCATCGAGTCGCTGATGCCATCCAGCCATCTCATCCTCTGTCATCCCCTTTTCCTCCTGCCCCCTATCCCTCCCAGCATCAGAGTCTTTTCCAATGAGTCAACTCTTCGCATGAGGTGGCCAAAGTATTGGAGTTTCAGCTTCAGCATCAGTCCTTCCAAAGAACACCCAAGACTGATCTCCTTCAGAATGGACTGGTTGGATCTCCTTGCAGTCCAAGGGACTCTCTAGTGGAAAGGAATTTAGCCCTTCCAGGTTTTAGTGAGGCTAAATAACTTTCAGAATAGGTCAAAACTGAAAAAAAAATTACCTTTAAGAAATGTTGTCTCCACTAGGCTTCCTCTAAGTTAACATCAGATGCTTTCGTCTAATGGCACCATCTTTAAAATTTTCTTTTCAATCATCTTCTTGCACGTGTGCATGGGTGCTGAGTCAGTTCAGTCATGTCCGACTCTTTGCGACCCTATGGACAGTAGCCCACAAGGCTCCTCTGTCCATGGGATTCTCCAGGCAAGAGTACAGGAGTAGATTTCCATACCCTCCTACAGGGGATCTTCCTAACCCAGGGATTGGAAAACTGTCTCCTGTGTCTCCTGCATGGCAGATGGATTCTTTACCCACAGCAACTTCTGAAAAGTTCCTTCAGTTCTCTTCAGTTCAGTTCAGTTCAGTTCAGTCGCTGAGTTGTGTCTGACTCTTTGCGACTCCATGAATCACAGCACACCAGGCTTCCCTGTCCATCACCAACACCCGGAGTTCACTCAGACTCATGTTCATCAAGTCAGTGATGCCATCCAGCCATCTCATCCTCTGTCGGCCCCTTCTTCTCCTGCCCCCAATCCCTCCCAGCAGCAGAGTCTTTTCCAATGAGTCAACTCTTCACATGAGGTGGCCAAAGTACTGGAGTTTCAGCTTTAACATCATTTCTTCCAAAGAAATCCCAGGGATGATCTCCTTCAGAATGGACTGGTTGGATCTCCTTGCAATCCAAGGGACTCTCAAGAGTCTTCTCCAACACCACAGTTCAAAAGCATCAATTCTTCAGTACTCAGCTTTCTTCACAGTCCAACTCTCACATCCATACATGACCACAGGAAAAACCATAGCCTTGACTAGACGGACCTTAGCTGGCAAAGTAACGTCTCTGCTTTTGAATATACTGTCTAGGTTGGTCATAACTTTTCTTCCAAGGAGTAAGCATCTTTTAATTTTATGGCTGCAATCACCATCTGCAGTGATTTTGGAGCCCCCCAAAATAAAGTCTGACACTGTTTCCACTATTTCCCCATGTATTTCCCATGAAGTGATGGGACCGGATGCCATGATCTTTGTTTTCTGAATGTTGAGCTTTAAGCCAACTTTTTCACTCTCTTCTTTCACTTTCATCAAGAGGCTTTTGAGTTCCTCTTCACTTTCTGCCATAAGGGTGGTTCTCTTACATGTAGTCAACTTCAACTTTGTGGTAGCATGTTCTTCAATGACCTTATAAATTAAGCTTTTCTTTTCTTAAGCAGTTGTTGAATATACATATTATGGGGATTCAACATGTTCCAGTCTGATTCTGAGGTACAGGTACAACAGATCTTGACTCCAGGGAGTTCTCTTGGAGTTTAGTGTCAAGGAAACTACTAGAACACTTGCAGTTAGGCTTAGGCTTCTCTGGATAAAAGACTAGAGGAGTGCTGTCCAATAAAGCTTTCTGTAATGATGGGAAAGTTCTATACAGAATATGGCAGCCTATAGTCACATGTGCTCATTAAAATAAAAGTAGCTGAAATTAAAATTTAGGCCCTCAGTCACACTAACTTCATTTTAGGGATCCCACTCCAGAGAAAGAGTGGCCAGCTTTTCCAAGTACAGAAAATGTTTATTTCCATCCACAAGGATAATTGAAGGTTATTATCCCAACACTCACAACAGCCAGAATACTTCTTGCTGATCCACCATAGGCTCCCTGTGCAAACTTCCCCAGCTATGTTTGAGGTCCATCTTCTGGTCCTGGGCACTTCCCAGGCACCCAGAGTGGGACCTCTCCAGGTCTGCAGTCCCTGGAACGTTTAGCCTGTGTATCAGTGCAGGACTTACACTCAGGCAAAGGGATTAGGGTTCTAAATGCCAGACCCATTTCTTGTCTGTCTGTCTCTTGCTTCCAGCTCAGAAACAGTTCCCAGTCTCTGCTTTTGTTAGGTCCTCGGACACAAAAGCCCCATTTGTCTTTTATAAACCTAGAATGGTATTTGATGAAACAGTGAAAACAATTTGCAAGCACACCCTTATAACATAGACTTCTTTACCCCCACTAGCAATTCTTGAAAAAGCCAAATACTTGAAACAATATGACACAATTCCAGGGTCCAGAAGTTAAAGGAAATAACTTCACTCTTTCCTAAAACATAAAATTGACTAAAAGTATCAAAAACAAGGCCAAATGACTAGGATACTACTTACCTACAAGCATCAGGTGAATTTTTCTACCTTGTTTCCTCAATTATTCACATATTACAATATATAGAGATGCCCATTAAAAGTTAAATCTAATTCCCTATCCCACAGTACGACAAAGGATTTTACTTAAACCACTGTTGAAAAGAAAAAATGCAGTTATTAATAAATAAATATTTCTGGAAATGCCCAGAGCACACCCCCATTGATAGTTCAAGTCTCAGCATTCCTACTGCCAAACAACCCTGTTTTTTTTTTTCCAGCTCTATTAAGATATAATTGAACTATAATATTGTGTAAGTCTAAGATGTACAATGTGTTAATTTGGTACACTTACATATTGTAAAATAATTACTACATAAATTTAGCTAACACCTCCACCATGTAACACAATAGTCAATATTTCTTTGTGGGAAGAACATATAAGGTCTACTTTCTTAGAAACTATCAAGTAGTATTAATATATAATGTGGTATTATTAACTGCAATCATCATGTTGTAGATTGGATCCCCAGAATTTATTCCTCTTATAACTGTAAGTTTATTCCTTGACCTATGTCTCCCCTTTTCCAGCTACCACTACGCAGCCCCAGGTACCACAAATCTAGTCTCTGTTTCACTTTATAGAGTCTGTATGTAAGTGGTATTATATATATATCTGTCTTTCTCTGTCTCATTTCACTCAGAATAATGACCTCGAGTTCCAACCATATTGTCACCAGATAGGATTTCCTTCTTTCTTGTGACTGAATAGCATCCCATCATGGGTGTACGTGTGTTTGTGCCTATGTGTATGTGTACCTCACAGCTTTTTTATCCATTCATCCATTACCTAATTATGAATATAAGTTCAGTGAATGATATTTCTGAAGTTCTAACATTTAATGCACAAATGTGTTTCAAGATTCCTGAACACTTAGTATAGCATCTTGTTCTCATTTTCTTAAGAACTTTTAGATAAAAGAAAGTAACATAAACTTATTTTAGATTGGAATTCCTCTTATGTACTCTTAGTGCACAGTTTTTGGCTATGCTTTAAGAGAGAGAGGTTTTAATTATACATGCTCAGTGACTTTAGAGTTATGATATCAGGCAAAATGGACTGTATACTGCAGAGTGCCTGCTCCCCAGAATAAATCAAATAGAAAAGTCTACATTCAGAACCAAACTTTGCTTTCACTTACACACGCACAATTCTCCTTGCATTAAGTTAAAAAAAAAAAAATAGTGTACTTGGTCTTTCTTGACTCTGAGACTCCCTTTGATTTCAAATGGGAAATAGATTTTTGTACATCTCATTTCTGGTATATGACCTATGGACAATTATATGAGGTATGAATAATACTGCATTTTTGCCTTCCCTGTTTTGAATAACATAAGACCACTTAAGACTTCAAGTCTAATTTTTGCTCAAGGTAGATTGTTTATTGATTTCTATAACTTATAAGAAGTGCCTAGGTAAGCACATTTGACTGCCTGGGATGAGATTAATCAAACTCTTTTTTCAACTCTATTATTGTAAAATAACTTCAGTAGTAGCCACAAAGAGTGTCTCAGGGCTAGCAAAAAGCTTTATACCTCTCCTACCTTACGATTCATCAGTAACTACCAAACCTAAACTAAATAGTACTTAATCTAAGCTTAAGTGTGCTTTCTTGGCAAATCAACTCTCTTTCTATGCAAATCCACGTCTTCTTAGCACGCCTACCCCATCTTAATGATCCCATGTATATAGAAATTCTTGATCTTCCTCTGCATTACTAAAACTCAAGGCACTGTGAGGGGGACACAGCAGGACATCTGTCACAATACTGATTAGCAGATTTGACTTCATTCTCTGGTCTGTTGGGAAGGAGAAAGTTTAATAAAGGAAAGTTTCTACCTTTACTAAATTCTCCATGTTCATCTTTCTCAAAGCTAGAAGAGGAGAACACTTTGGTCAGGATTCATATATGACAAAACCCAATCACAACCAGCTCCAGTGAATCTGCAGCTTAGTAGAGAAACACTGAAGGATCAGTACTATTTCTCCAGTCACAGAAGAGAGGGGATGTCATTTCAGCAACAGAATGAAGATTCAGTTCAGTTCATTTCAGTTCAGTCTCTCAGTTGTGTCTGAATCTTTGCAACCCCATGAATTGCAACACACCAGGCCTCCCTGTCCATCACCACCTCCTGGAGTTCACTCAAACTCACATCCATCGAGTCGGTGATGCCATCCAGCCATCTCATCCTCTGTCGCCCTCTTTTCCTCCTGCCCCCAATCCCTCCCAGCATCAGAGTCCTTTCCAATGAGTCAACTCCTTTGGCATGAGCTGGCCAAAGTACTGGAGTTTCAGCTTAATAGTTGGGAAAAATCAGTAATTGTACCCAGGTTTGGGGATGGGTGCGACAGAGTTTCAAGTACAGCAATAGGCAGAGGAACCAGAGATCAAATTGCCAACATCCGCTGGATCATGGAAAAAGGAAGAAAGTTCCAGAAAAACATCTAATTCTGCTTTATTGACTATACCAAAGCCTTTGACTGTGTGGATCACAATGAACTGTGGAAAATTCTGAAAGAGATGGGAATCCCAGACCACCTGACCTGCCTCTTGAGAAATCTGTATGCAGGCCAGGAAGCAACAGTTAGAACTGGACATAGAACAGACTGGTTCCAAATAGGAAAAGGAGTACGTCAAGGCTGTATATTGTCACCTGCTTATTTAACTTCTATGCAGAGTACATCATGAGAAACGCTGGACTGGAAGAAGCACAAGCTGGAATCAAGATTGCCAGGAGAAATATCAATAACCTCAGATATGCAGATGATACCACCCTTATGGCAGAAAGTGAAAAGGAACTAAAATGCCTTGATGAAAGTGAAAGAGGAGAGTGAAAAAGTTGGCTTAAAGCTCAACATTCAGAAAATGAAGATCATGGCATCTGGTCCCATCACTTCATGGGAAATAGATGGGGAAACAGTGGAGACAGTGTCAGACTTTATTTTGGGGGGCTCAAAAATCACTGCAGATGGTGATTGAAGCCATTAAATTGAAAGACACTTACTCCTTGGAAGGAAATTTATGACCAACCTAGATAGCATATTCAAAAGCAGAGACACTACTTTGCCAACAAAGGTCCATCTAGTCAAGGCTATGGTTTTTCTTGTGGTCATGTATGGATGTGAGAGTTGGACTGTGAAGAAAGCTGAGTGCAGAATTGATGCTTTTGAACTGTGGTGTTAGAGAAGACTCTTGAGAGTCCCTTGGACTCCATGGAGATACAACCAGTCCATTCTAAAGGAGATCAGTCCTGGGTGTTCTTTGGAAGGACTGATGCTAAAGCTGAAACTCCAGTACTTTGGCCACCTCATGCGAAGAGTTGACTCATTGGAAAAGACTCTGATGCTGGGAGGGATTGGGGGCAGGAGGAGAAGGGGCCGACAGAGGATGAGATGGCTGGATGGCACCACTGACTCGCTGGACATGAGTTTGAGTAAACTCCAGGTGTTGGTGATGGACAGGGAGGCCTGGTGTGCTGCAATTCACGGGGTCGCAAAGAGTCGGACACTACTGAGCGACTGAACTGAACTGAACTCAATAGCAACAGATATAAATATGTAAAGAAAAGTGAGTATGCATGCTAAGTCGTTTCAGTCATGTCCAACTCTGCAACCCCATGAACTGTAGCCTGCCAGCCTCCTCTGTCCATGGGATTCTCCAGGCAAGAATCCTGGGGTGGGTTGCCATGCCTTCCTCCAGGGGAATCTTCCCCACCCAGGGATCGAATCCCCATCTCTTATGTCTTCTGCATTGGTAGGCCAGTTCTTCACCACTAGCACCACCTGGAAAGCAGTTGCCATATTTATTGCACAAACTAATTCTCTCCAAGTGTTTTATTGGATATCCTTCATGATCACCTGAATGATAGAACTCTGTGATCTCTCCCCTTTATGTCTACTGGCAATTTCACCTCTATTTCCTGAATGGTAAAAAAGAATGCCCAGAACTCAGGATTTTATATATACTATATGAGTCACATCATTACCAGAGAGACAAGGCTGGCTGAATGGGTACCAGGTATGCGTGTTGTAAGGACTGCACTATGTTAATCTTTCAAATTAGAAGTAATGATGAATCAAAGAAATGGACCAGTGACCAAGCTTATTTTTAAAAAAAAATACATTTACAAGGAAAAAAAAAACATGTTCAGATACCAAGTCTTAGGAGTTGGAGGACAAGGATCAAAGAGGGTGAAGGAACCAAGAATGCATGTATGACCTGCTTGCAAACTGAGCAAGCATCATCAAAGTAGGGGGTGAGACAAAGCTGGTACTAAACAAATGTAATAAACATCAGCTGTGGCAAATCTTTAGGTGACAACAAGTATGTTGCAGAAGTGGGGTATACTGATCTAAAGGACAAGAGCCAAGTATACATCTCTCCTGGTCCAATCCTAGTAAATTACTCCCTTTTTCCTATGCATATTGATATACATACCTAATATTCCAATGGATGGGATGAAAAGTGTTCATCTCCCTGTGAGCAAACTTTCAAGACAAAAAAAAATCTTTAGCAAGTAGTCTAAATGCAATTAAATCTCTAAAATCAAGGCTTTTACAATTAATTTTGATAAACTACACTATAAAACATCTTACTAGCCTCTGTGTTGGTTTTCTATTGCTATATTTAAAAATCACTACAAATTTAACAGCTTAAAATAACACATTCAGTTTGGCAGAACAGGGCTGGGTTCCAAGCTAAGGTTAAAATAGATGTCAGCAGCTGAGAATGAGTCTTATTCTTGTAGTTATAGGACTGAGGTCCCCATACTTTTGTTGGTGTCAACTGTGAACAGATCTTAGTTCTAAGAACTGTTCCTTGCCCATGTCCACCTCCATTATAAAACTAGCAACAGAGAACCTCCCTCATGGGAGATCCTTTTCATAACTTTTATCTCTCAGATTTCTTCTTCTGCAAACACTCAGAGGAAACTCTTTGCCTTTAAAGGTCTCATGTGGTTAGGTCACCTAGTTAATTTCTATATTTTGTGATCAACTGATGTGAGACTGGTGCTATATATGAAAAGTTCCTTCACAACAGAACCTAAAGAAATATTTGAATGTTACAGTGAATCAGTCTTTTTAGACCATATCTCTAATTTTTTTTTCCCCTCTTCAATTAGGCCTCTCCAGTGACCCAAACACTCCATTATTTTTTGAATACATAATTTTGCCCCTCACTGCCTTTGCTTATGTAATTTTTCCTGGGTTGCTCATTCACTCCATTTCCAGTGCTTAAAACATCATACTTCACTTCTGCATCTACCAATAAAAAAGTAATTTTTATGGGACATTACCTCCCACAATAAACAACTAGAAAAATGAAAAATATATGAAACGACTCTTTTCAGGCAATGAAAAAAAGGCAGCAGAGGGCTGTGATTCTTAAGAGAAGGAAAACAACTTAAGTGGACTCTATAATTACCCCAGATTTCTACCAGAAACACATTTCTGGACTGCATAATGTAGGAAGAAGGGATGGCCGTCAGAGAACTGAGGAGACGGAGAGTAGATTTTAGAAATACCAATGTGGCTAGACTTTGGAGGTCAGAGTGCCAAAGAAGAGGGAATTATATAGTAAAGGTTCTCCATAAATTTGCATAGCTCCCTAAGGTCTTTGGCTTATTGCCAATTTCTGCATCTATAAGTAAACTTTCCAGGTCATGCCCAGAAAAAGTACAACTAATGAAGAACTAAAAGCCAAATAATTCTCAAAGCTTCACACAAGAATGTAAATCTTTTAGGTTCCTACCAGCCAGAGAGGAAAAACTGTGTCAAATACACAGGACATTCACTAGAACACTACAAGGTTCATAGCTTACTAGTGTGAAGAGTAAAGGCTACTGTGCAGCCCCAACACAAAAATTTAAAAATGTACTCCAGAAGAATTACCTGACCCACAAGGATCACTGCATGATAGAACAAATCCCAACACTATTTAAAAGAATACAACAGAATCCAGCAAAGAATTATGCAATATTTAAAATGTCAGCATTAAATAAATGTTACTGATATGAAAAAGCAAGAAAATGTTTCCTTTAATCAGGAGAAAAAGATCATTCAATACAAGCATACTCAGAAAGGAAATTTTAAAAAGCAAGTTTTTTTAAGTTACTTTAATATTAAAATATGCTCAAGAATTAAAATAAACACAGACTTAATGTAAAAAGAAAATAAAGATATTTAAAAAACAAAATAGAATTTCTAGAAATGAAAATGTGTCTCAACTGAAAATTACATAGTTGGGACTTGAAACAGATTAGACATTGAAGAAGGGAAGATTACTAGACTTAACATCATAGTAATAGAAAATATCCAAAGTGAAACATAGAAAAAAGATGGAAAAACAAAATAATCACTGATGTGATTCGGTGGCTTGTGGGGAAATGAGTATAAATTTTAACCCCAGAAAGGAGGAAAATAGAAAACATATTTGGAAAAAAAAATAGTAGTTGAAAATTGTCTAATTTGATGACAATTACAAACGCATTGATCCATGACTCTCAACAAGCTCCAAGCTGAACAAACATACAGAAAACTACACCAAGGACATCATAATCAAATTGCTATATATCAATAATAAAGAAAAATAGCTTATGAGCAGAGGCATCCAAAAAAGCCAGTATACGGTGTTATCAAACTCAGAAGCCTATCTGTAAAATGAGTAAGAGTGGAGAAAAACCAAACTACATCCACACTAAACTACTGAAAAATGTCAGAATTTGTAAATAAAAGATTTTTCTACTCATAAGCCTTTGAAAAAATAAACCACAAAGATGAAGAAAACAAAATATAGCATTTTAAGCAAGCACATGAGGATACTAACAAACCTCTTAAATAAAAAATACAAAGATTAAAAATAAAATGGAAAAAAATAGTATAAAAATAAAATTAGACTTAATTTTCCTGGTGAAAGAAGTAGCAAAAGACAAAAAATCATATCAAAAAAATGACAACAAATTACTGCATGCCCAAGTGAGAACAGATTTTAATACAAACTTAATAAACAGTATTTTTTGAAAAAAGTGGGTAAAGAAACAAGAGAATAAAAATGCAAAGAAAAATGAAAAACAGTAAAGGGATTAAAATAGAAAACAGAAAAAAAAAAACCCACAAATTTTCACATGACTGGATCCCTGAAGAAAAACATCAAAACAATATAAAATAATACAAATTTAAACTATAATATAGGGGGAGGTCCTAAGATGGCAGAGGAATAGGATGATGAGACCACTTTCTCCCCCGCAAATTCATCAAAAGAACATTTGATTGCTGAGCAAATTCCACAAAACAACTTCTGAATGGTGGCAGAGGACATCAGGCACCCAGAAAAACAGCCCATTGTCGTCTAAAGGACGTAGGAAAAAATATAAAAGATAAAAAGAGAGACAAAAGAGGGAGGGTTGGAGATCTGTCCTGGGAAGGAGTCTTAAAAAACAGAGAAGTTTTCAGACACCAGGAAACACTCTCACTGGTGAGTCTGTGGTGAGCCTTGGAACCTCAGAAGGCAACATAATCAGGAGGAAAAATAAATAAATAATTAAGCCCACAGATTACGTGCCCAATGGTAACTCCCAGTGGAGAAGCAGCACAGACGCCAAAGGCTGGGCAGGGAGGCATGGGCTAAATTGCTTAGAATAAGGACCAGGCCTGAATACCTGAGGGCAATCTGAGGGAACTAACTTGAGATAGCAAATCAGACTGAGGGATAGCTATCCCTCGAAAAGCCTTAATCTAATACACCACCTAAGGCTGCCCAGGCACAGGAGGGCTGAGAGGAGCTACTCCACATTCAAGGTAGGAGGGGCGGCAGTGAGTAGATACCACTTGTCCAAGGTAAGGAGCAGTGGCTGCGCTTTGCTGGAGGAGCCATGAAGAGATACCCCAAATCCAAGGTAAGGGAAACCCAAGTAAGACAGTAGGTGTTGCTAGAGGGCATCAGAGGGAAGGCACACTGAAACTATAATCACAAAAAACTAGTCAAACTAATCACACGGACCACAGCCTTGTCTAACTCAATGAAACTAAGCCATGCTGTGTGGGGCCACCCAAGATGGGCGGGTCATGGTGGAGAGGTCTGACAGAATGTGGTCCACTGGAGAAAGGAATGGCAAACCATTCTCATTCTTACCTTGAGAACCCCATGAACAGTATGAAAAGGCAAAATGATAGGATACTGAAAGGGGAACTCCCAGGTCGGTAGGTGTACAATATGCTACTGGAGATCAGTGGATAAATAACTCCAGAAAGAATGAAGGGATGGAGCCAAAGCAAAAACAATAGTCAGTAGTGGATGTGACTGGTGATAGAAGAAAGGTCCAATGCAGTAAAGAGCAATATTGCATAGGGACCTGGAATGTTAGGTCCATGAAACAAGGCAAATTGGAAGTGGTCAAACAAGAGATGGTAAGAGTGGACATCAACTTTCTAGGAATCAGCTAACTAAAATGGACTGGTAAGGGTGCATTTAACTCAGATGACCATTATACCTACTACTGTGGGCAGGAATCCCTTAGAAGAAATGGAGTAGCCATCATGGTCAACAAAAAAGTATGAAATGCAGTACTCAGATGCAATCTCAAAAATGACAGAATGATTTCTGTTCGTTTCCAAGGCAAACCATTCAATATCACAGTGATCTAAATCTATGCCCCAACCAGTAACGCTGAAGAAGCTGAAATTGAAAAGTTCTATAAAGACTTACAATACCTTATAGAACTAACATTAAAAAAAAAAAAAGATGTCCTTTTCATTATAGGGGACTGGAATGCAAAAGTAGGCAGTTAGGAAGCACCTGGAGTAACAGGCAAATTTGGCCTTGGAGTAAGGAATGAAGTAGGGTAAAAGCTAATAGAGTTTTGCCAAGAGAACGCACTGGTCATAGCAAACACCCTCTTCCAACAACAAAAGAGAACACTCTACACACAGACATCACCGGATGGTCAGCACCAAAATCAGATTGATTATATTCTTTGCAGCCAAAGATGGGGAAGCTCTATACAGTCAGCAAAAATAAGACCGGGAGTTGACTGTGGCTCAGATCATGAATTCCTTACTGTCAAATTCAGATTTAAATTGAAGAAAGTAGGGAAAACCGCTAGACCATTCAGGTATGACCTCAATCAAATCCCTTATGATTATACAGTGGAAGTGAGAAATAGATTTAAGGGACTAGATCTGATAGACAGAGTGCCTGATGAAATATGGACAAAGGTTCATAACATTGTACAGGAGACAGGGATCAAGACCATCCCCATGGAAAAGAAATGCAAAAAAGCAAAATGGCTGTCTGGGGAGGCCTTACAAATAGCAGTGAAAAGAAGAGAAGCGAAAAGCAAAGGAGAAAAGGAAAGATATAAGCATCTGAATGCAAAGTTCCAAAGAATAGCAAGGAGAGGTTTTAAAAAGCCTTCCTCAGAGATCAATGCAAGGAAATAGAGGAAAACAACAGAATGGGAAAGACTAGAGATCTCTTCAAGAAAATTACAGACACAAAGGGAACATTTCATGCAAAGGTGGGCTCGATAAAGGACAGAAATGGTTTGGACCTAACAGAAGCAGAAGATATTAAGAAGAGGTGGCAAGAATACACAGAACTGTACACAAAAGATCTTCATGACCAAGATAATCATAATGGTGTGATAACTCACCTAGCCAGACATCCTGGAATGTGGGCCTTAGGAAGCATCATTATGAACAAAGCTAGTGGAGATGATAGAATTCCAGTTGAGCTATTTCAAATCCTGAGAGATGATGCTGTGAAAGTGTTGCACTCAATATGCCAGCAAATTTGGAAAACTCAGCAGTGGCCACAGGATTGGAAAAGGTCAGTTTTCATTCCAATCCCAAAGAAAGGCAATGCCAAAGAATGCTCAAATTACCGCACAATAGTACTCATCTTACACACTAGTAAAGTTATACTCAAAATTCTCCAAGCCAAGCTTCAGCAATACATGAATCATGAACTTCCAGATGTGCAAGCTGGTTTTAGAAAACGGAGAGGAACCAGAGATCAAATTGCCAATATCCGCTGGATCATGGAAAAAGCAAAAGAGTTCCAGAAAAACATCTATTTCTGCTTTATTGACTATGCCAAAGCCTTTGACTGTGTGGATCACAATAAACTGTGGAAAATTCTGAAATATATGGGAATAACAGATCACCTGACCTGCCTCTTGAGAAATCTGTATGCTGGTCAGGAAGCAACAGTTAGAACTGGACATGGAACAATAGACTGGTTCCAAATAGGAAAAGGAGTATGTCAAGGCTATATATTGCCACCCTGCTTATTTAACTTCTATGCAGAGTACATCATGAGAAACGCTGGGCTTGAAGAAGCACAAGCTGGAATCAAGATTGCCAGGAGAAATATCAATAACCTCAGATATGCAGATGACACCACCCTTATGGCAGAAAGTGAAAAGGAACTAAAATGTCTCTTGATGAAAGTGAAAGAGGAGAGTGAAAAAGTTGGCTTAAAGCTCAACATTCAGAAAATGAAGATCATGGCATCTGGTCCCATCATTTCATGATAAATAGATGGGAAAACAGTGGAAACAGTGTCACACTTTATGGGAGCTCCAAAATCACTGCAGATGGTGATTGCAGCCATGAAATTAAAAGACGCTTATTCCATGGAAGAAAAGTTATGACCAACCTAGATGGCATATTCAAAGCAGAGACACTACTTTGCCAACAAAGGTCCGTCTAGTCAAGGCTATGGTTTTTCCTGTAGCCATGTATGGATGTGAGAGTTGGACTGTGAAGAAAGCTGAGCACTGAAGAATTGATGCTTTTGAACAGTGGGGTTGGAGAAGACGCTTGAGAGTCCCTCGGACTGCAAGGAGATCCAATCAATCCATTCTAAAGGAGATCAGTCCTGGGTGTTCTTTGGAAGGAATGATGCTAAAGCTGAAACTCCAGTACTTTGGCCACCTCATGTGAAGAGTTGACTCATTGGAAAAGACTCTGATGCTGGGAGGGATTGGGGGAAGGAGGAGAAGGGGACGACCGAGGATGAGATGGCTGGATGAGATCACTGACTTGATGGATGTGAGTCTGAGTGAACTCTAGGAGTTGATGATGGACAGGGAGGCCTGGTGTGCTGCAATTCATGGGGTTGCAAAGAGTCGGACATGACTGAGCGACTGAACTGAACTAAAGATACCACCAGGCACGCTCACAAAACAAAGGGCTGAGCAGAGCTAGCTGGCTGTGGACTGGCCCATCTCTGCCAGAGACAGGCAGGCTAGGGCAGCCATAGCTGGAAGGTGGCTGTCGTGGCCCCAAAGAGGCATCCTCTACCAAACCGCAAGCAGGATTTGTTGCTAGCCAAAACTTCTTGGGATTCTGGATGGTCGACATATGCTGGGAGGGTTGAAGCCAGAGATGATCTCCCCAGAAGAGACACACAGCACACCTGAAAAGGTGTGCTAGTTGTATACCCAGAACACCAAGCAGCAGGGACGGGGGAGGCGATAGGTCACAGTGACCATGCTCACCAAGCACCTGGTTACCTGAGCTGCTCAGACCTGGGAAGGGCACAAAACGCGGGCCCAACCGAGTCTGCACCTTTGTGGAGTACACGAGTACCTGAACCTGAGCAGCTTAGACCTGGGACGTGCATACAACCCAGGGCCGGCCTCAGAGAGTTTCGGGCCGAGCAACCTAGAACCTGAACAGTATAGACAGGGAAAGCACACATGCTGTGAGCTGGGGCAAACCCAGTGTGGCCAAGACACTGTGAGCACACACGAGTGTTATTTGTTTGCAGTGTTCCTCCTTCACTTGCACGACTGAACAAGTGTGCCTAAAAAAGTGTCCACCACCGCCCCCTTGTGTCAGGGCAGAAATTAGACACTGAAGAGACCAGCAAACAGAAGAAGCCAAAACAAACAGGGAACCGCCTTGGAAGTGACAAGTGCGATAGATTAAAACTCTGTAATTAGCACTGACTACATAGGAAATTAGCACTGACTACATACATCATTCCTTCTATAGATCTGGAGAAGAATAAGCCAGATCAAGGAACTACCTGAAAATGAATTGACCCCACACTGTCCACAACAACACCAGAGAAAGTCCTAGATATATTTTTACTATTATCGTTTTTTTACACTAATAATGAGAAAGTAGAAAAAGAAATTAAGGAAACAATTCCATTCACCATTGCAACAAAAAGAATAAAATACTTAGGAATATATCTACCTAAAGAAACTAAAGACCTATATATAGAAAACTATAAAACACTGATGAAAGAAATCAAAGAGGACACTAATAGATGGAGAAATATACCATGCTCATGGATCAGAAGAATCAATATAGTGAAAATGAGTATACTACCCAAAGCAATTTACAAATTCAATGCAATCCCTATCAAGCTTCCAGCGATATTTTTCACAGAACTAGAACAAATAATTTCAAGATTTGTATGGAAATACAAACAACCACGAATAGCCAAAGCAATCTTGAGAAAGAAGAATGGAACTGGAGGAATCAACTTGCCTGACTTCAGGCTCTGCTACAAAGCCACAGTCATCAAGACAGTATGGTACTGGCACAAAGACAGAAATATAGATCAATGGAACAAAATAGAAAGCCCAGACATAAATCCACACATATATGGACACCTTATCTTTGACAAAGGAGGCAAGAATACGCAATGGAGTAAAGACAATCTCTTTAACAAGTGGTGCTGGGAAAACTGGTCAACCACTTGTAAAAGAATGAAACTAGATCACTTTCTAACATGACACACAAAAATAAACTCAAAACGGATTAAAGATCTAAATGTAAGACCAGAAACTATAAAACTCCTAGAGGAGAACATAGGCAAAACACTCTCCGACATAAACCACAGCAGGATCCTCTATGATCCACCTCCCAGAATTCTGGAAATAAAAGAAAAAATAAACAAATGGGACCTAATTAAAATTAAAAGCTTCTGCACAACAAAGGAAAATATAAGCAAAGTGAAAAGACAGCCTTCCGAATGGGAGAAAATAATAGCAAATGAAGCAACTGACAAACAACTAATCTCAAAAATATACAAGCAACTCCTGCAGCTCAATTCCAGAAAAATAAACGACCCAATCAAAAAATGGGCCAAAGAACTAAATAGACATTTCTCCAAAGAAGACATACGGATGGCTAACAAACACATGAAAAGATGCTCAACATCACTCATTATTAGAGAAATGCAAATCAAAACCACAATGAGGTACCACTTCACACCAGTCAGAATGTCTGCAATCCAAAAATCTGCAAGCAATAAATGCTGGAGAGGGTGTGGAGAGAAGGGAACCCTCCTACACTGTTGGTGGGAATGCAAACTAGTACAGCCACTATGGAGAACAGTGTGGAGATTCCTTTAAAAATTGCAAATAGAACTGCCTTATGACCCAGCAATCCCACTTTTGGGCATACACACTGAGGAAACCAGAATTGAAAGAGACACATGTACCCCAATGTTCATCGCAGCACTGTTTATAATAGCCAGGACATGGAAACAACCTAGATGTCCATCAGCAGATGAATGGATAAGAAAGCTGTGGTACATATACACAATGGAGTATTACTCAGCCGTTAAAAGAATACATTTGAATCAGTTCTGATGAGATGGATGAAACTGGAGCCGATTATACAGAGTGAAGTAAGCCAGAAAGAAAAACACCAATACAGTATACTAACACCTATATATGGAATTTAGAAAGATGGCAATGATGACCCTGTATGCAGGACAGCAAAAAAGACACAGATGTGTATAGCGGACTTTTGGACTCAGTGGGAGAGGGAGAGGGTGAGATGATTTGGGAGAATGTCATTGAAACATGTATAATATCATGTAAGAATCGAATTGCCAGTCTATGTCTGATGCAGGATATGGCACGCTTGGGGCTGGTACACGGGGATGACCCAGAGAGATGTTGTGGGAAGGGGGGTGGGAGGGGGTTTCATGTTTGGGAACGCATATACACCCGTGGTGGATTCATGTCAATGTATGGCAAAACCAATACAGAATTGTAAAGTAAAATAAAAAAGAAATTAAAAAAAAGAAATATCCAAGCAACTGAAAAAAATATATATATATAATTAAAAATAAATAAATAAATAAATTTTTTTTAAAATTTATTTTTAAGTTCTCTATTACTCCTTTAATTTTCATTTTTATAACCTACTATTACTTTGCCAAAAAAGATCCTATTTTTATAGCAAACTTCATATATATATAGTTTATAATTTTTGTGACTTTTTTAAAATTTACTATTGTATTTTTGAGAACCCAACCTCTACTCTAGATTTTTAATCTTTGCTCTTTGTTATTTGTTATCAATTTTGTATCTTTAAGAACCCAATCTTAAGTATCCATTTTTGCTTGGGAGCGAGATTACTGGCTTGACTACTCTATCCCACTTTGGACTCTCCTTTTTATCTACCAGGTCTCCTCTATCTCCTCCCTCCCCCTTCTCTTCTCTACCCAACTCTGTGAATCTCTTTGTGTGTTCCAGATGGTGGAGAACACTTAGGGAACTGATTACTGGCTGGATCTGTGTCTCTCCTTTTGATTTCCCCCTTTATCCTCCTGGCCACCTCTGTCTCCTTCCTCCCTCTTCTCTTCTCTGTGTAACTCTGTGAACATCTCTGATGGGTCCAGACAGTGGAGAGCACATAGGGAAATGATTACTGGCTGGCTTGCTCTCTCCCCTTTTGATTCCCTCTCTTCTCTTGGTCACCTCTATCTCCCTCCTCCCTCTTCTTTCCTCCATGTAACTCTGTGAACCTCTCTGGGTGTCCCTCACTGTGGAGAAACTTTTCATCTTTAACCTATATGTTGTATCAATGGTGCTGTATAGATGGAGAAGTCTTGAGGCTACTGTAAGAATAAGACTGAACACCAGAAGCAGGAGGCTTAAGTCCAAATCCTGAGAACATCAGAGAACTCCTGACTCCAAGGAACATTAATTGATAGGAGCCTATCAAACACCTTCATACCTACACTGAAACCAAGCACCACCCAAGGGCCAACAAGTTCCAGAGAAAAACATACCACACAATTTTACCAGCAACACAGGAACATAGCCCTGAGCTTCAATATACAGGCTGCCCAAAGATACTTCAAAACCATTGACATCTCAAAACTCATTACTGGATACTTCATTGCACTCCAGACAGAAGAAACCCAGCTCCACCCACCAGAACACCGACACAAGCTTTCAGGAAACCTTGACAACCCCACCCACAGCGAGGAACCTCCACAATAAAAAGGAACCACAAACTGCCAGAATATGGAAAGGGCACCTCAAACACAGCAATCTAAACAAGATGAAAAGGCAGAGAAATACCCAGCAGGTAAAGGAACAGGGTAAATGCACACCACCAAACAAAAGAGGAGGAGATAGGGAATCTACCTGAATTCTGAATAGTGACAGTGAAAATGATACAAAACCTTGAAAACAAAATGGAGTTACAGATAAATAGCCTGGAACAAGGATTGAGAAGATGCAAGAAAGTTTTAACAAGGACCTAGAAGAAATAAAAGAGTCAATATATACTGAATAATGCAATAAATGAGATCAAAAACACTCTGGAGGGAACAAATAGTAGAATAATGGAGGCAGAAGATAGGATTAGTGAAGTAGAAGATCAAATGGTAAAAATAAATGAATCAGAGAGGAAAAAAGAAAAACAAATTAAAAGAAACGAGGACAATCTCAGAGACCTCTGAGACAATGTCAAACGCCCCAACATTCGAATCATAGGAGTCACAGAAGAAGATGACAAAGAGAAAGACCATGAGAAAATACTTGAGGAGATAATAGTTGAAAACTTCCCTAAAATGGGGAAGGAAATAATCACCCAAGTCCAAGAAACCCAGAGAGTCTAAAACAGGATAAATCCAAGGTGAAACACCCCAAGACACATATTAATCAAATTAACAAAGATCAAACACAAAGAACAAATATTAAAAGCAGCAAGAGATAAACAACAAATAACACATAAGGGGATTCCCATAAGGATAACAGCTGATCTTTCAATAGAAACTCTACAGGCCAGGAGAGAACGGCAGGACATACTTAAAGTGATGAAAGAAAATAACCTACAGCCCAGATTACTGTACCCAGCAAGGATCTCATTCAAATATGAAGGAGAAACAAAAGCTTTACAGACAAGCAAAAGTTGAGAGAATTCAGCACCACCAAACCAGCTCTCCAACTAATGCTAAAGGATCTTTACACAGGAAACAAAAAGGGTGTATAAACTGTAACCCAAAACAATAAAGTAAATGGCAATGAGATCATACTTATCAATAATTACCTTAAATGGAAATGGGTTGAATGCCCCAACCAAAAGACAAAGACTGGCTGAATGGATACAAAAACAAGACAAGAGACCCACCTCAAAACAAGGGACACATACAGACTGAAAGTGAAGGGCTGGAAAAAAGATATTCCACACAAATAGAGACCAAAAGAAAGCAGGAGTAGCAATACTCATATCCGATAAAATAGACTTTAAAACAAAGGCTGTGAAAAGAGACAAAGAAGGACACTACATAATGATCAAAGGATCAATTTAAGAGGATATAACAATTATAAATATATATGCACCCAACATAGGAGCCCCACAATATGTAAGACAAATGCTAACAAGTATGAAAGGGGAAATTAACAATAACACAATAATAGTTGGAGACTTTAATACCCCACTCACACCTATGGATAGATCAGCTAAACAGAAAATTAACAAGGAAACACAACCTTTAAATGATACAATAGACCAGTTAGACCTAATTGATATCTATAGGACATTTCACCCCCAAAACAATGAATTTCACCTTTTCCTCAAGTGCACACGGAACCTTCTCCAGGATAGATCACATCCTGGGCCATAAATCTAGCCTTGGTAAATTCAAAAAACTTGAAATCATTCCAAGCATCTTTTCTGACCACAATGCAGTAAGATTAGATCTCAATTACAGGAGAAAAACAATTAAAAATTCCAACATATGGAGGCTGAACAACACACTGCTGAAGAACCAACAAATCACAGAAGAAATCAAAATATGCATAGAAATAAATGAAAATGAAAACACAACAACCCAAAACCTGTGGGACACTGTAAAAGCAGTGCTAAGGGGAAGGTTCATAGCAATATAGGCATACCTCAAGAAACAAGAAAAAAGTCAAATAAATAACCTAACTCTACACCTAAAGCAACTAGAAAAGGAAGAAATGAAGAACCCCAGGGTTAGTAGAAGGAAAGAAATCTTAAAAATTAGGGCAGAAATAAATGCAAAGGAAACAAAAGAGACCATAGCAAAAATCAACAAAGCCAAAAGCTGGTTCTTTGAAAGCATAAATAAAATTGACAAACCATTAGCCAGACTCATCAAGAAACAAAGGGAGGAAAATCAAATCAATAAAGTTAGAAATGAAAATGGAGAGATCACAACAGACAACACAGAAATGCAAAGGATTATGAGACTACTATCAGCAATTATATGCCAATAAAATGGAAAACTTGGAAGAAATGGACAAATTCTTAGAAAAGTACAACTTTCCAAAACTGAACCAGGAAGAAACAGAAAATCTTAACAGACCCATCACAAGCACGGAAATTGAAACTGTAATCAGAAATCTTCCAGCAAACAAAAGCCCAGGTCCAGATGGCTTCACAACTGAATTCTACCAAAAATTTAGAGAAGAGCTAAAACCTATCCTACTCAAACTCTTCCAGGAAATTGCAGGGGAAGGTAAACTTCCAAACGCATTCTATGAGGCCACCATCACCCTAATACCCGAACCTGACAAAGATGCCACAAAAAAAGAAAACTACATGCCAATATCACTGATGAACATAGATGCAAAAATCCTTAACAAAATTCTAGCAATCAGAATCCAATAACATATTAAAAAGATGATACACCATGACCAAGTGGGCTTTATCCCAGGGATGCAAGGATTCTTCAATATTTGCAAATCAATCAATGTAATACACCACATTAACAAATTGAAAATTTAAAACCATATGATTATCTCAATAGATGCAGAGAAAGCCCTTGACAAAATCCAACATCCATTTATGATAAAAACCCTCCAGAAAGCAGGAATAGAAGGAACATACCTCAACATAATAAAAGCTATATATGACAATCCCACAGCAAACATTACCTTCAATGGTCAAAATTGAAAACATTTCCCCTAAAGTCAGAAACAAGACAAGGGTGCCCACTCTCACCACTACTATTCAACATAGTTTCAGAAATTTTGGCCACAGCAATCAGAGCAGTAAAAGAAATAAAAGGAATCAAAATTGGAAAAGAAGTAAAAGTCTCACTGTTTGCAGATGACATGATCCTCTACATAGAAAACCCTAAAGACTCCACTAGAAAAGTATTAGAGCTAATCAATGAATATAGTAAAGTTGCAGGAAATAAAATCAACACACAGAAATCCCTTGCATTCCTATACAGTAATAAAGAGAAAACAGAGAAATTAAGGAAACAATTCCATTCACCATTGCTGTGAAAAAATTAAAATACTTAGGAATATATCTACCTAAAGAAACAAAAGACCTATATATAGAAAACAATAAAACACTGGTGAAAGAAATCAAAGAGGACAGTAATAGATGGAGAAATATACCATGGTCATGGACCAGAAGAATCAATATAGTGAAAATGAATATACTACCCAAAGCAATCTATAGATTCAATGCAATCCCTATCAAGCTACCAGCGGTATTTTTCACAGAGCTAGAACAAATAACGGCACAATTTGTATGGAAATACAAAAAACCTCGAATAGCCAAAGCAATCTTGAGAAAGAAGAATGGAACTGGAGGAATCAACTTGCCTGACTTCAGGCTCTACTACAAAGCCACAGTCATCAAGACAGTATGGTACTGGCACAAAGACAGAAATATAGATCAATGAAACAAAATAGAAAGCCCAGAGATAAATCCACTCACCTATGGACAACTTATCTTTGACAAAGAAGGCAATAATATACAATGGATTAAAGACAATCTCTTTAACAAGTGGTGCTGAGAAAACTGGTCAACCACTTGTAAAAGAATGAAACTAGAACACTTTATAACACCATACACAAAAATAAACTCAAAATGGTTTAAAGATCTAAACGTAAGACCAGAAACTATAAAACTCCTAGAGGAGAACATAGGCAAAACACTCTCTGACATAAACCACAGCAGGATCCTCTATGAGCCACCTCCCAGAATATTGGCTATAAAAGTAAAATTAAACAAATGGGACCTAATTAAAATTAAAAGCTTCTGCACAACGAAGGAAACTATAAACAAGGGGAAAAAACAGCCTTCAGAATGGAAGAAAATAATAGCAAATGAAGCAACTGACAAAGAATTAATCTCAAAAATATACAAGCAACTCCTGCAGCTCAATTCCAGAAAAATAAACGACCCAATCAAAAATGGGCCAAAGAACTAAACAGACATTTTTCAAAAGAAGACATACAGATGGCTAACAAACACAGGAAAAGATGCTCAACATCACTCATTATCAGAGAAATGCAAATCAAAACTACAATGAGGTACCATTTCACGCCAGTCGGAATGGCTGTGATCCAAAAGCCTATAAGCAAGAAATGCTGGAGAGGGTGTGGAGAAAAGGGAACCCTCTTAAACTGTTGGTGGGAATGCAAACTAGTACAGCCGCTGTGGAGAACAGTGTGGAGATTCCTTAAAAAACTGGAAATAGAACTGCCATGTGACCCAGCAATCCCACTTTTGGGCATACACACTGAGGAAACCAAAATTGAAAGAGACGTGTACCCCAATATTCATCACAGCACTGTTTATAATAGGCAGGACATGGAAGCAACCTAGATGTCCATCAGCAGATGAATGGATAAGAAAGCTGTGGACATATACACAATGGAATATTACTCAGCCATTAAAAAGAATACATTTGAATCAGTTCTAATGAGGTGGATGAAACTGGAGCCTATTTTACAGAGTGAAGTAAGCCAGCAAGAAAAACACCAATACAGTATACTAACTCATATATACGGAATTTAGAAAGATGGTAATGATAACCCTGTATGTGAGACAGCAAAAGAGACACAGATGTATAGAACAGTCTTTTTGACTCTGTGGGAGAGGGCAAGGGTGGGATGATTTGGGAGAATGGCGTTGAAACATGTATATTATCATATGTGAAATGAATCGCCAGTCCAGGTTTGATGCATTATACAGGGTGCTTAGGGCTGGTGCACTGGGATGACCTAGAGGGTGGGATGGAGAGGCAGGTGGGAGGGGGGGTCAGGATGGGGAACAAATGTACACCCATGGTGGATTCATGTCAGTGTTTGGCAAAACCAATACAATATTGTATTAGTAATTAGCCTCCAATTAAAATAAATAAATTTATATCAAGAGAATTAAACTATAATAAAAAAAAAGACTTTCAGACTCTCCAGAATAAAATAAGAACTCATAAACTGAGAGGAATCAGCAGGTTCCAGAGAAAATTGGCATAGAAAGATGAACTCTGAGACATAAAGTAAAAATATTCAATGGCTCTGGAAAGAAAAGATGAAATAAATTATAGAGGAAAGAGAATTAGATTATCAAAGTTCTCATAAAGCAGCATAAAAGGCAGAATAATAATGGAGCAGTATTTTCAAGGAACTTAAGGGGGAAAAACGTGGGAACCAAGAAAATTATATCTGATGAATCTGCCACTCAAGTTTTAAGATTATAGAACATTTTTGCATGTGCCTGAACTCAGGAAATACTTAATGGGGGTCCCTTCCTATGTGCCTTCTACAGGATGAGCATCTTCCAATCAAAAGATCATTGGAGAAATGTCCCAGGGTGAGGAGTCATCTCTTTTTTACTCTAAGATCCTAAAGGCTAGTGTAATTGTATAGGGAGTACTGAATTTGGAAAATTATCATTATGCAACCAACATGGTAAATATTAGGATAAGCAAGAATCAATGAAAGCTCAGAGAACTTTGCTATGAATTTTGCTGTAAATAATTTATTTAATTATTTAATGTTAAAGAATATTACAGAAAGTAAATTTATTATTAAAAACATTCCAACAAAAAACCTCCAGGTTAAGATGGCTTCATTTTGAGTTTCATCAAACAATTTAGAAATAAATATTAAGCCTATGCAACCAATTTCAGAAAACAGAATGATATGCTGCCAGCCCACTGTTTAAGACCAACATTCAAAAGACAATACAATAAAATAAACCACAGAAAACGACAAGATCATGTCTTATGCAGAAAAACCACTTGACCACCATAATGAGATATCACTACACACTTTATATAATGGCTAAAGTTTAAAACCTGGCATATCAAATGCTGACGAAGAGGTAGAGCAACTGGAAGTCTCATATATTGCTAATGAGAATGTAAAAATTTACAACCATTTTGTGAAACAATGTATCAGTTTCTTATGAAGGTACATATACACTTACCATATGACACAGAAATTCCTCTGTTATGTATATAGCCAAGAAAAGTAAAAATATTTGTCCACAGAAAGACTTGATCATGAATAATTATAAGCAGCTTTATTCACAGTAGCTGTAAATTGGAAACAACTGAAATGTGCATCAACAGGTGAATGGATGAACAAATATTGGTATACAGTAGAACTGTTGTTCAGCCTGACTGTTTTGCGACCCTGTGGACTGTAGTCTGGCAGGTTCCTCTGTACGGGGGATTTCCCAGGCAATAATACTGGAGTGGGTTGCCATTTCCTTCTCCAGGGGATCTTCCTGACCGAAGGATAAAATCAGCATCTTCTGCATTGGCGGGTGTATTCTTCACCACTGAGCCACCAGGAAAGCCAATCATATTGCAATTTCGATACAAGAGAATACTACTCAACATTAAAAGCAATAACTACTTAAATGGCAACCACATGGATAAATTGCAAAAAAAAAAAAAGTTAAGCATAAGAATGCATATCTATGATCTCATTTATGTGGAATTATAGGTGAGGAAAAATTAATCTACAGTGACTGAAAGAAAAGCAGGAATTCCCTTAGGCTAAGTATTGACTGCATACAGGCACGACAAGATACCCTGGGATATTGGAAATTTTCTATACAATGACTGAGGTGTGGTTACATGAGGACAAATACTTGTCAAACTCCTTGAACTGCAAACTTAAATGGGAACATTTTATTATATGCAAAATATGCTTCAGTTGATTAAAAATTGATTAAAAATCCCACTTGTCCTTAAAAATCATGCTGAAATACTACTTTTTCCATGAACCCTCCCAAGTCTCCAAATTCACTGGAAGTGCTTTTTCCTCCTCCTCCCAAAGCCCATCATCAATACTTATATTATAGCTCTCCATAAATCCACTTTACACTGCAGATGATGATGTGTGTGCTCCTCTCTCCCACTTGAGTTTACATTCCCTGTTTATCCCTTAAAAATCTGTTTTCCACCTTAAATGATTCTTTTTTTAATTTATTTTTTATTTTACTTTACAATTCTGTATTGGTTTTGCCATACATTGACATGATGAAATGATTCTTGCTAATGTCAATAATTGCCAAGTGCAACAGTCACAGTGCAGTTCTTACCATAGTTAATTTCTTCTTGGCAACTGATGCTTTTGAGCACTTATTTTTCCTCAAACTATCCAACTTACTTGTATGTTATTACATTCTCCTTAGTTTCATATTATGATTCCTTTTTCAACTTACCAAAACAATGATGTCCCCTAGGATTTTCCTCTTGATCTTTTCTCACTGACAATCTTCCCAGACAACACTTTCCCCCTCCAACAATTTCTACCAACGCTATACTGATAACTCCAAAATATATTTTTTACTTTTAGTTCTTTTAAATAAAAATCACTGTGGACAGTGACTGCAGCCATGAAATTAAAAGATGCTTGCTCCTTGGAAAGAAAGCTATGATAAACCTAGACAGCGCATTAAAAAGCAGACACATCATTTTGCAAACAAAGGTCTATATAGTCAAAGTTACAGTTTTTGCAGTAGTCATGTACAGATGTGAGAGCTGGACCGTAAAGAAGACTAGGTGCCAAAGAATTAATGCTTTTGAATTGTGGTGCTAGAGAAGACTCTTGAGAGTCACCTGGACTGCAAGATCAAACCAGTCAGTGTAGGAAACCAACCCTGGACATTCATTGGAAGAACTGATGCTAAAGTTGAACCTCCAAAACTTTGGCCACCTGATGTGAAGAGCTGACTCATTGGAAAAGACCATGATACTGGGAAAGATTGAAGGCAAAAGGAAAAGGGGGCAGCAGAGGATGGGATGGTTAGATAGCATCACCAACTCAATGGACATGAATTTGAGCAAACTTGAGGAGATGGTGGAGGACAAAGGAGCCTGATGTGCTGCAGTCCATAGGGTTGCAGACAGTTTGATATGACTTCATTACTGAATAATAACAATACTCATTTACTTACCTGCATTCTGAATATCATATTCACTCAAATTATACTTGTCCATAAATGACCTCATTTTTTAAACTCTCAAATGTATTCTTCCTTTTGTATTCTCTCTCTTATTAGGAAACTACATAAACCAAGTCACTTTAAATTATATCTAGAGATTATCCTAGACTTTTGGCTATCCCTGCCTATTTAACTGATGATTATGTCAGACACAACTGGGCAAATGAACAATAGCAACAAGTTCTTTTCGCTCTATTTCGTGATAGTTTTCAAATCATTTGGTTGTTCTCTTCTCTGACTTAATTCCAAATCATATGAATATAAAATGAAGCTTTGTATTACATCTCAGATTTAAGAATGCTGCTGCTGCTGCTGCTAAGTCACATCAGTCATGTCCCACTCTGTGCAACCCCATAGATGGCAGCCCACCAGACTCTGCTCTTCCTGGGATTCTCCAGGCAAGAACACTGGAGTGGGTTGCCATTTCCTTCTCCAATGCATGAAAGTGAAAAGTGAAAGTGAAGTTGCTCAGTCGTGTCCAACTCTTAGTGACCCCACGGACTGCAGCCCACCAGGCTTCTCTGTCCGTGGGATTTTCCAGGCAAGAGTACTGGAGTGGGGTGCCATTGCCTTCTCCGCAGGTTTAACAATAGGAATATACCAAATTCAGTGTGGGTTCTGTTGATTTTTAAGGTAAATGAACAACAATCAACAAGAAATGTTCATTGAGGAGTTGGATTCATGAGCTCAAATATCAGTGAAGGTAACAAACTTGAGATGAAGTATAGATTTGGGAGTGCTTAGAATGTAAATAGTGGTTATTTTCACAAGGGTATGAGCATCCATCAGTGGGTCAAAGTTAGAAGCCTAACACCCTCTATTTTCTTCTGGGAAGCAATGCTGGCTGTGAAGCCAGGGAATTTGCAAGGAAAACTGAAATCTTGAAAGAACTGCTTTGGAAGATGAGAAGGGAAATGGACAAGGAAAGTGTGGCATGGTTCTTGAGCAGCTCTGAGAGGAGGAGGCAAGAGAACAAGGGGTGAGGGATTTCTAGGACACCAACCAAAAGATCCCATGGTGTCCTAGGATAGTGAATATCCCAGAATGTTAGTGAAGCGAAGTTAGGCAGGGGAAGGCGTCCTGACAGACTCAGAGAACAGGGGGAGTCAAGGGATTAGAGATCATAGTTAGAGCAGAGCAAAGATGTATAGCATAAATAGCAGAAAAAAATACAAGACAGAGTTTAGGTCAGAAAACAGAAGATTAAAGGGGTGCTGAAGGGGAACAGATGTAAGGAACATTAAAATCAAACATGGCAAGGAATTATATTGGGGGCACTGGATGTGATGTCAACAAAGATACTAAATCTCTCCAATATTTTAGGTGTCTTTTGGGGTAACCAGGAAGGCTTTAGCCAGATATCAAAGTCCTCTTTGAAGATAGCAAAATGACAAGAAGTATACAGTCACCCATAATACCAAAGAATGTTAGTTTAAGTGAATAATAAGTTTTAGGAAATCTAATGTGGCTAGAGACTCAGAAATTCACTCTGGAGTCTGGAGTGGGAAATGGGATGGGAAGATGGAGTGGGAATGAGATGCTACCAGTTCTTGTTCCCTTGAATTAACAGAGGGCAAAACTCTGAGGTAAAAAAAAAAAAAAAAAAAAAAATTGTCTGTTTCTTGTGTGTTTAGGGGTTGAAAGGCCTCTAAACATTTTTTTTTTTTTTCAAATTAGTTCTGATTTTAAGCCCTGGAAATTTAGAAACTATTTTACTCATGGAGGATGGGGGAATAAGGGAGGGGGTATATTTTTTTCTTTCTCTTGAAAATGAAACACTTCTTGGTAGGAAGTCTTTGGAGAAAGAGCTGACTCACAGCTCTGCCTGTGACAACCTTACCATGGTGCTGCTTCTCGGGTCACAGAGAGCTTGGACTTCCTGCCAGTCAAGCAAGTCGAATTTGCCTAGAGAAGAATACAATTAGTACCTCTTCCTGAAAGACCCACTGGCTCATCCTGGAAAATGTGACCTTTTTCAGCTTCTAGTTTTAGATTTCTTATAGAAGCTAAAGGAAAAGGCATTTGGGCTGCATTTTTGTTTAGGTAAACTTGTTTTAGCTGATTTTTCCTCTCCCCAGTATTTTTTTTCCCCCTTTGATCCTAAGTGGAGATTATGTAAAGGAATAGTATCTGTAAAGACTATTACTATGAGACATACCCGATCCCCTGACTCCTGCAAAGAAAAAGTCATATATGTTTGTGAGGTGTGTAGAGGCTGCAAAATACAGACAAAAAACACAGGCAGAGAGAAGAAAGACTACAAGGAGAGTGTCTAGAAATCACAAAAGGCAAAAAGTCTCTGCCAAAATCCACAGAAATTTTAAAATAACAGGTATTCCCATTTTAAAAAATGAACTTGTTAGTCTAAATAAATTAGACACATTCAATGACAAAACCTAAAATATAAAGAACCAGTGGGGGAAAAAATAATGAGAGATGAGATTTGCCCAGCTTTCCAAAAGTAACTGTGCCTTCCCAGGAGAGAGCTACTTTGCTGACTCACTAGTTAAGATGGTAGGAGAGATGTGTAAACAGCCCTAGAGAAGAATCACTAGCCTCAATTCTAATCATGTCCAAAAAAATTAAAAAGTCAGTGTAGTTGAGCAGGATTTGGAAGTAGAAATACCACCTCTAACCCAAGATTTTCTAGGCAAACCCTGGGATCTCCACTCTCATACAGGGACTTTTCCCCACTAAGCTTGGTTGCAGAACATTCTGGTGACTATCCATAATGGAATGCTTTTCTTCTGCATCATAGCTAGTGCCTTAAGTTTCAAAAAGCTCTATCCTTGATAATTGGGTCAGGAACTCTGCTTGCACAGTAGACAGATACAAATATTCAGCAAACCCTATGAATATTTACATCATTTAGTGGGGTTATGGCACTGCATCCAACAGCCAACTAGCTACTGTTGATGACACCAAAGAACATAAATGTGATCCCTTACATTGTAAGACAGGAGAAAAGACATATGCAAGAGAGATTTTAAAAGGGGGATGGCCTTTGCATGTGGTGGCAGCCATCAGGTGAGCTCAGATGGACACTTACAAACACCTCCAGGAACTAGGGAGGAAGAAGCAGTGGACATGATGCCCTCAGGGTACTTTGCTGGCAGTACCGCCAGCTCTCCATCCTGCACTGCACTGCTCCCCACCCCCACACCCCACCCAGCCAACAGGAATGCCGGCTGAGATACAAGGCCAAGCAAGGTCATGTCATATATTGGATTCCTGTGCACCATGGTAGCTGCAAATGCCCAGTTTCTAAGGGTGCTACCTATGCAAGCCTGTCCACCATGGGGTCAACCAGCTCAAGTTTGCTCAAAGCCTTCAGTCTGTTGCCAAGGAGTAAGCTGGATGCCACTGCAGGGCCTGTGGGGTCTTCCTGTGTTAGGGATGATTCTATGTACGAATCTTCGAGGTTATTCCCATTGATCCACTCCATAAAGTTGTCATAAGAAACCCTGACACCCTGTGGATCACCAAACCAGCCCACAAGCATAGGCTGACATCAGCAGGCAGAAAGAGCCCTGGTCTTGGAAATGGTCACTGGTCCCTGCACAAAATTGGTGGTTCTTCCCGGACAGCCTGGAGATGACACAATACTCTCCAGCCTGAGCTCCGCCGCTATGGCTAATATAAGTAATGTTTATAAAATTCTTACGTAACAAACAGTTTAGAGCATTCAAAAAAAAAGGCAACAAACACAAGCCAAGTCAAATGAGAGATGCTTACAGTAAGTAAAGGACAGAGGTGGTAGTGAGCTCAAGCACTCAGCAAACTTCGTCGTGAGGAGGTCACCTCAGCGAGAAATGGTGCATAGGTTTTGAAGGGTGAAGTGTCAATGGCAGATCATTGTTTTAGAATATTACTCCAGCAACATTTACTACAGATGGATTTAAGGAGAAAAGAGGACACGGAGACTACTGATTTATCAACAATGATACAAATTAATGTGGTGGAAGCGAGAATGGAAAGAAATAGATGTATTTAAATCATAGTAAGATCTCTTGTCAGAAATTAGTGACTGATCGGAGGAGAGGGTTGCCAAACAAGGAGGAGTTTAGAATAACACACAAGATTTTTTGACTTAAAAACATTGTTTAGATTCACTCAGATAGGGAGTGCATTTGAAGAGACAGACTTCTGTGCTAGTGTTACCTAAAATGCATACATAATATAAAATGTTGTCCTTGCTTGGGCTCCACTTCTCCTTTCTCTTTCTTTCCTTCTTTATTTCAGGAGTCTTAAATAGTTTCATTGCCCAACTTCATTTAAATATTTTTGTGGCCGAATTTCTTGCCCTGTTGCCTTTCTTTTGGCACTTCTGAAAGCCTTATGGAAGCTAATTTGAAGTGTAAACAGTTCGTAACAAAGAGATTCCAAAGTTCATTTTATGGGGATCTCTCCAGTCTTCCATTCCTAACTCTCCCAACTTTTCTAATTAAAAAGACTAGAAGAAGGACTTCCCTGGTGATCCAGTGACTAAAATTTCATGCTCCCAATGCAGAGGCCCTGGGTTCGACCCCTGGTCAGGGAACTAGATCCCATATGCCACAGCTAAGAGTTTGCATGCCACAACTAAAACCCAATGCAGTCTAATTAATTAATTTTTTTAAGAAAAAGGACAAAAAGAGATTGAGGCAGGCAAGACAGACTTTCAAATGTCTACAAACTAGTCAGGTTTTCAAAAATGCTTTTGGACCTACCCATCTTTACCTGTATCTAAGCGATATTGTACAAGAAGTTCATGAAGACCAGTCTCCAGGCCAGGACTGAGGCTTTCAATTGCATTTTCTGCTTAATTTTTTTTTTTTTTTTCTGTAAAGATTTCCAATTTTCTGAAAATTTGAGCTCTCAGCTGGAAATCTCTTAGGCCTCTGAGTCAGGCCTGAGCCTGAGAGATGTGAACGCATTTATATGGCTGGATTAAGCAGATCATTTCTAGCCTCATTTGGCCTAGACAAGAAAGCAGCTTTCCCCAAGTTGCAGGTTCTCCCAGGAAAAAGGCTTCATCAACACTGTCTATTCTACTTTGTGTCTGGAATTGATGGAGCAACCAATGTTTCATGCAAGAGAGAAAGGGGAATTTGCACATGTCAACATCATGTTGGCAGCAAAATGCCACCCCTGGTACATGTCTAGAGGCCCAGCAGCATAAGCATGTATCTGCCAAGATAAGGATCGGTGGAAAGAACCTAGGGCCCAGGTAAACGTCCCAACCGAAGTACTGCTAGTCAGCACTGATAGACACAAGACCTAGATACGTCACTCAGAGCCTGTCTCTCTGTTCTCCTGTGGCATTCAACTGAAGACAGTTGGTGAATGTTGGTTTTTCCCCATAACAGGGAAGTACTTTATGTCCCAGTCAGGAGTATTCTCAGAGTTCAGAAGTACTTTTTACTAAATGGTTGCTGCAAAGGTCAAACCGGTCTGTATACAGTAACCTCTGATGGTGAAGTCTTTCTTTTAGAATCTTTAGATCTAAGCTCCTAGCCATTAGGGTTTGAGCAGTTATTCCTGTATTTCCCGATCTGGGACCCCAAGGAATGAAGCCAATAGCACGGTTCTGTAAAACGGGGCCACCCTGAAACAAGTTGGTAACAGCGGCGGCAACAGTGGCAGGAGCAAGCCGGAGTTGAATTCCATTTAAATAAAATGCCAAAAGGCAGTCAGTGAAAGTGACATTTATGGTGTTACTACAAATGCATTCAGTGGGAAAGCTCAGTAGCAGAAGCAAGGGGGAAAAAAACAAGCTGTAGTGAAAACTGCCATCTGTATATTGTGCCCCGTTTTTAATATTCTGTATTCTCATAAAAAGTGTTGTTTCTGTCACTATTCAATCTCACAAACTCACACAGAACACTGTTAAAAGTCAGCAGTGTGTGAAATGGTATTTTAAAATAAATGAAACCCGCTCGCAGAGCTGCGGAGGAATATTGCAATGCTGGGCGCTGACAGACAGGCACTGAAAAGTAACAACCGTTATCATCTTAAAGCAAAGCGGATTAAATAAAAACCCACAGCCAGTGGTGCATTACCAAGTCTGATATTGACACAGCTGCTGTGGTGGTTATTTTTCATTGTCTCATCAAGACAAAGCATCATGGGATATCAATCTTCCCTCTGTCAGGCCATGCCTAGTATAAAGTTTTTCGTTTACATTTTCATTATATCCCTTTTATCTCCGGTGCCAGCAATTTTTTTTTTTTTCCTTAACTGTGGGATCAAATGACCTGTGGGGCGGTGTTGGGCTATTAGCTTCTGGCCGGAAGAGCTCCCTCCTGGGGCAAAGGGTAGTTGAGCCCTCTTCCCCTCCCCCATCACCTTTGAGCATCTCTCAATGGTCTAAGATGGCCATTATCCTCATGTGCTGGCAGATGATTAGAAACCGGAATACTCATGTGTTTGTGTGGTGGAGAGAAAAATACAGAGCAACCAGGATAATGAGAAAGAGATAATGACTATGAGAATTAGAAGAGAATTTGAGAGTACTGTTTTACCTCTTTCCCTTTTCCCTGGAGAGGGACGGTTGGAAAATACACAACTCTTGAAAATGCTTCAGCTGAAAAGCCGGATTATAGCTTAACTTTTCTACACCACTGTTTTAGTTTCTGGACTGGCTCACTGTTCCTAGAACTGACTTTCAATGGAGAAGTTGACTTATCTGTAGAAAAATATATTTTAATTTGACTCAGAAAACAGTATCTTTAAAAAAATTCAATCTTCCTTGGGAGGTGGGGGGAATTGATAGTTTTCTGTACATTTCTTCCCCTACGCTTATGTCACCTGACTTGGAAGTTTATTAATGCGATTTCTTTAGGAGAGAAAATTCAGTTATGAAATACAGTATTTTGATCTCCTCTCTGTACACCATTGGTTCCAATGACAAGGAAACATGACCACCAAGTTCTCTTAGCAGAGGTTAGAAACATTTGATTTTTTAAGACTGAGGTGAGTATAACGGAATAGAGCTCAGAGTCCCAAGGGGGTTCTGCCTCTTTGAGCATCTTCTATGTCCCCAACAGAAAGGTTGGAAATGAGTGAGTGCAGTCAAATCATGATGCTCTGCTGCTGCTAAGTTGCTTCAGTCGTGTCCAACTCTGTGCGAACCCATAGACAGCAGCCCACCAAGCTCCCCCGTCCCTGGGATTCTCCAGGCAAGAACACTGGAGTGGGTTGCCATTTCCTTCTCCAATGCATGAAAGTGAAAAGTGAAAGTGAAGTCGCTCAGTCGTGTCCAACTCTTATCGACCCCATGGACTGCAGCCCACCAGGCTCCTCCATCCATGGGATTTTCCAAGCTAGAGTACTGGAGTGGGGTGCAATTGCCTTCTCCACATGATACTCTACACCTTAACAATACAATGCTGTATGTTAACTATATCTCAGTAAAACTGGTGGAAGAAATGAATGAGAGGATGTGCTGAGGTTTTGTGAGATATTCACAGAAAGGACTTCTCCCCAGGACTTCTCTGACAGTCCAGTGGTTAAAACTCTGTGCTCCCAGTGCAGAGGACCCAGGTTCAATTCCTGGTCAGGGAACTAGATCTTGCCTGGCATAGCTAAAACCCAGCACAGCCAGATAAAGTAAATAGTTCTTTAAAAAAAAAAAAGAAAAGAAAGGACTTCCCGTAGGTGCCTTCCATGCCAATAAAAAGTAAGTCAGGTCAAAGGATTCTATGTAAGTTAAGGTAATGCTTACTGACTACTGAACAAATAACCTTGGTACTCAGCATCTCAGTGGTTTAATAAAAGTTTATTTCTTCCTCATGTCACAACCAATGAAGGCTGAGTTGTCCTCCTACAACTTCTGAAACATGTGGTCTCCGAGATCACTGCTGAAAGAGAGTATCCAAGTGTCACACAGAAAGTTTTTAGGACCAGGCACTAAAAGTTTTTAGGACTAGGCAAGAGGGGGTATATTTATATCACTCTGGCCTCAACCAGCTTTAAGAAAGTCTGGGAATCTTGTAAGAGGCTACATATGTATTCTGCAAAGGGGTGCAGTGAACACAAGGAGGAAGGGGGAAGGTTGAAGGGACAGTGTGAAATTATAGTGAGTAGGAAGAGCAGAACTATTGTTGCAGTAAGGTATAAGGAGCAACTTCCACCTCATTCTGTTTAGCCATCCCGCCAAACTCAGTGACTACACCTCTCGCTACCACTTCTGCTCGTATCCCCTGCCCTCCAACAGAAAACAGAGACTCCATAGAAATGTTCATAAAACTGTGTTCTGGTTACCCATTGCCAGGTGCTGACTCACCTAAAAGAAAGACATAAAACAGTATAACTTTTAATTTTTTTCATGAATCTGGAAATTGATTGGGCTCAGTAAGTGTTACAGATTGGATGTTTGTGTCCACTCCTCAAATTCATATGTTGAAACCTTAATCCCAATATAATAATATTAAGAGGTGGGGTATTTGGGAGGGGGATTGGGTTTTGAAGGTGGAGCTCCTGTAAATGTAATTAAGGCCCTCATAAAAGAAACTGAAGAAAGCTCCATTTCTCCTTCCATCATGTTATGTGAGGTCACAGTGAGAAGATGGCTGTCTCTGAGGAAGCAGTGTTCTCAGCAGACACTGGATCTGTTGGAACAATAATCTTGGACTTTCCAGCCTCTAGAACTGTGAAAAATATATTTGTATTGTTTGTAGACTACCCAGTTGATGGTACTTTTTTAAAGGCAGCCCAAATGGACTGAGTGAGGAATTCTTCCTCAAGGTCTTCAGAGAGTTTGCAGTGGAATAGTGACTTTGGTGGACCCAAATATTTCTTTATTCACATGTCTGGTGCTTGGACTAGGAAGACTCAAAACAGCTGTGACTGCAATTGCTTGGGCTCCTTGAGCATCTCTCTGTACATGTGATTATTCTGTGTGCTCTCTTCACATTCTGATCTCAGGGAGGCTGGACTTCTTACGTGGCAGCCAAAGGGTCTTAAAGAGAATTTCCCAAAAGAAACCACTAAGAATTATGAGGCCTTTTCTACCCAAGTCTCAGAAATCAAAAGGTGTGATTTCTGCCACAATAAGATCAGATTTCTTTTCTCTCCCAGTTCAACGGGAAGAGACAAAGTCTTCCACAAACAGTTTTAAAACCATGACAAAATTGAAAGTTTTAAACTATCCATCTTGATGAAGATGAATGTTCAGAATAAACCCCTATCCTAGCAAATTCTTAAATTTTAAAAGTCAGTCTACCATGGGAATAGATCTAACATGGTAATTCTAAAATAGAAGCAAAAATATGAGTGGCTATGAGAAACTGATTTTTTTACATCTTAGTCATCCAGTTTGGTTAAATGTGTTCTATTTTTACATTTGCAACAACAAAAATCCTTCAGGAACTGTTCTACTACAGCATTATCTCCTAGCTATCCATTCCTTCTGTAACATCTCTAAAGGTTCAAAATGGATTTTTTTCAGCCAAAACTTTTCATTAGAAAAAGTTCTTTTAAAGAACCTCAAAATGTGACAATGTCTATAATGACCTGGCTCCCCATCCACCTCAGTAAAGAGAACTAAAGTTCTCTCTGTGAGAACTTTATCAGAACAGAAAGTTGGTAGGTGGCAGAAGAGCAATGGAAAAATGTCAATGTCATCCTCACAACCAAAACCCTGACTTCCCTATAGATATAAAGATCAGAAGCCTGTACACATAACCCCCAAATATAGGAGGAAATCTGATACTTCCTCGTGAGTAAAATCAGTGTAGCTGCCTGAGAATTGGTATCTGTGTGCCAATGATGGCCCAGATACCCTCATGTCTTCTAAGCTCCAGCTTTATCCTTTAACTTCTCCCCTCTTAACCCCTGTTTAGAGTCAGGCTTCTGCTCTGGTGTACTGACTGCAGTATAGTTCCCCTTTGAGACAGACAGCTGACCTGAATTCCTGTGTCTCTTGTTGGTGGCTCTGAACTTCTGCTGCACTCTGAGTCCCAGCTGTCCACACCACAAATTTTGACTGGCATTCTTCTCCACATAATCACAATACTATGAAGCATCCCAAAGAGTCTTTTAAGTGATATTTCTGCTGCCATTGCAGCAGGAATCAGACCTCTTTATGGAGCAGTGTTATGGCTACTTGGATATTGAGATGTGGACTAACGGCCACCTCAGGACTTCTTCGGCGGTACAGTGGATAAGAATCTGCTTGCCAATGCAGAGGATGCAGGCCAAAACCTCGGTCTGGGAAAATTCTACATGCCATGGAGCAGCTAAGCCCCTGTGCCATGACTATTGAACCCTTGTGCAGCAACTACTGAAGCCTGGGCTCCTAGAGTCCATGCACCACAAGGAAGAGTAGCCTCTACTCGCTCCAACTAGAGAAGGCCCACGTGCAGCAATGAAGACCCAGCACAACCTAAATAAATAAATAAACTTTAAAAAAAAATGACCGCTTCAACCAAATTTCTTCCCCTGGTCCTGGCCTCTAAAGTTACCAGTTTACATTCTGCTTTCTCCAGCATCACTGAGTTCTCAAGAGGCTTAACAATGAGGTTGTGTGAATAATGATAGATAGGTGATAGATAGATAAATATGAATTGTCCACTATTTATTCCAACTACTTACAGAATCTCTCTTCTTTTATATCCTGAGTTTCACCTAGTGGACAGCATTTAACTTAAAATTTGTTACCTCAGGAATGTGATCCAATTTGAATTTTCACTAACCTATGACATCACCAAGGAGAAGGCAATGGCACCTCACTCCAATACTCTTGCCTGGAAAATCCCATGGACAGAGGAGCCTTGTAGGCTGCAGTCCATGGGGTCGCTAAGAGTCAGGCACGACTGAGCGACTTCACTTTCGCTTTTCACTTTCATGCATTGGAGAAGGAAATGGCAACCCACTCCAGTGTTCTTGCCTGGAGAATCCCAGTGATGGTGGAGCCTGGTGGGCTGCCGTCTATGGGATCGCACAGAGTTGGACACAACTGAGGCGACTTAGCAGCAGCAGCAGCATGACATCACCAAATCAGTAAGATGGTAACTTCTATTCAGCATAGGGAAAAAAGCATTCTCATTAATCATATGTTCTGACAATCAAAAACTCACAACTGAGATAATTTACCTATTGCAAGATATACAGAACATAACAAAATATTGGGGGCATAATATTTTTTCTGAACATAATTCACCACATCTTGATGATTCATAAGTGGCTTTAAAATTGTATTATGAGGCCAGTGCATTATCTTTATGAGCCTCAGTTAACATGGAGCTATTTCTGTGATTGGAGAGTGTTTGTCAACAGAAGCTGTCCAGTTAACGGGGTCCTGGATAGTAAAGGGTACGGGAGGCACTGTAACATAAGTGCCTCGAGAAAGCAGTGACAGGACAGTAATCAGAGTGCTTCATCCCTCTGTGGTTGCCATAGGTCTCTTTGGGGTTTAAATGTCAAAACACAGCACTGATCTTCCTTCACCAGATACCACCTCCTTCCTATAAAAACTGATAGCTCACTTACCACACTTTTCTCCTTGCATAGAAAAAAAAAAAAAAAAAGGCTCAAAATCAAGTAATCCTTTAAACTCTGATTTTCCTTTTCAGAAACCTCATAATAAATTTTCCACTTTATATCCAGGTTAAATGACTCAGCATCAGTCAGTAACCTATAATGTTATTATCATTCTATGGACGTTTCAGGTTTACCTATATAATGCTATTGATCCTTTTGTGGTTTAGAGAGTATTGCTATGCTATCTGTAAGCAAATGACCACCTTCAGTTTCCAGCTGAAGTCCAACCTGAACTATCTTGGCCCGTCATTTGTATCCTTCTGACTGGGGGCTGGATCAAATGTTGAATTTGTGTGTTTCTCATATCTGTCAATCATATTTGATGGTCTCTAAGGACTAATTCTAATTTCATAAAGTTGATGATTCATTTGTATAGAACTTAAAAACTCTATGAGCATCTCAAATTGATGCTTAAAACAATGGTCTGAGATAGGCAAGATCTGTACAATTAATCCTATATCACAAATAAGGAAAAGGAAACCAAGGCATGGAAAAGGTTTTCCCAGGATTCACACAAAAGAGGAAGTTGAAACCTCAGATATTGAATTATTTACTCAGCATTATGAAATCAAAGGGTGAACTGAGTCCTAATCGGATGTCCTTGTGTCTGTCCCAGCCTTTGCCTTTCAGATTAAAAGATCATCATCTTCAACATGCAGGTAGCACAAGCCCCACCCTCAGTGCTCTTGTTCATTATCCTCGTCTTTCCTGAATCTTTGCTCTTAGGTCATTTTCACACTTTAAACTTTAGTCTTGCGTGCACTATTTGGGTTTCAGATGCAGTCACCTTTGTATCACTTGTCAAACTTCATATTATGTCATGAACATGGAGGAGCCTCAAAACATATGTGATGAATGAATACATTTCTAATAATACTGAGGTCCAGCACACCTTCTTCCTGAAGAGGCCCATTGGCAATTCAGCCATCTCTGGTATATCCTTTGGAATCCACCATTCACACATTAGCAGAAGGAAACAGGTATAGCATTATTTGTTTACCTAATAAACATCAGTTTATTTTGCACACTGGAAAAATTGCAGGCTAAGGGTCAGATAGACCTGGATTTAGATCTCAACTCTGACAATTTACTGGCTCTGTAAACAGGCAAATTATATAACTTCCTATTTCCTAGTTTCCTCATGTATAAAATGAAATAAGAATCTCTTTGTAGGTTAATTTGAACGATTAAGATAATGTAAATAAAACTACAGACACATCGTAGTCCCCCAATCAGCTGCAAAACATGGTTACCTCATCATAATCTCTTAATGTCTTTTTGCCCAAGAGAAACTCTTCCAGTCTCCATAGTTTTCAAAGATGGTTTACTAAATCTATAGACCTTTTCTCTATGGCAACTCTTTAAATATGATAGTTTCAATCTGCTGTGCTAAGTCACCTCAGTCATGTCTGACTTTTTGCCACCCCATGGACTGTAACCAGCCAGACTCCTGTCCATTCTTCAGGCAAGAATAACAGTACTCAAAAGTCTCTTGGCAATTCCATGGTTACATGCATTGGGCTTTCTCATATATTAAGAAATTTTCCACTATGGAATATATAACATATATTTTCCATTATCAAAGCATGATAATATGTGATTACTTATATTTATCATCTATGCACCCAACTAATGGAAAATGATGGTGGGATATGACTTCCTAAAAGTTTCAGTTACCCAGATGCTTTCCAAGACTTTACCCAGTTGGTAATGGAAGACACAACTCGCTCATGATCAGGGTGAGTAATAAAATTTCCATTAGCTAGTGCCTTCAAAGTCATCACCCAGGGCTTTGATTGCTAGAGAAAGTTGTGAGATGCTTCTGATTCTTCTCTGAAAATCAAAGGGGTCACTTTAAAGACAAGAGGGCAGACAGCTCCCCATCTTCAAGAATGCTATGCTTAAGGAGGCCCCACGACCTTCAGAAATACCTCAAAGAGAATGCAAATGTATGAACGCCAATCTTCCCTTTACATTTTTCCAGCAAATGAATAACATTTATACATGAATTACACATCTTGATTTATCCACATCAAATTCCTAATATGATCTCGATAACTGAAAAACTGTACCTTGAACTTACAACAGCTCCTGGAACCTCTGCAATTAGATGCTGGCCCTCTGAAGTGAGTGGCTTCTCAGAGCAAATATTTTCATCATGACACAATGTCTGATTTCTTATTCCTCTTCATTTACAAAATTATTTAAATAAATATTAAGCAGATTATTTACCAACATTAAATTTCACAGTGATTATGTGGAACATTTCTTTAACATGATTAACCACAGAGCAGTCACTTCTCATTAGTAAAACTCTTTATTAATGTCCTCAGTAAGGGTTCCAAAAAGCAGTCTGATTTCTTCAGACATTACCTTCGGTAAGTACATTTCCATAGCCTTCATCTAAATTCTTTTTTAGCATCATCATCAGAGTTTAAACCCCAGAATTTCCAATATAGTATCTAAAATATTGTTTTCAGATATCAGTTTGTCTTTTTGTTTTGAATCAGGTAGACTTTGTTACATCTATGGTTAATTCTCAGTAATTTAGGTAAATATTTCATGCTTCTGATGTCTAAATATTAACATTGGTCCGAATAAACCTCTCTATTCCCATGTCATTGTGCTGTGATAAAGGTCTTGTTATCTGACTGCAATTACTTCAACTCGATCAGTAAACTAGACAATCAAATAAATGAAGGGAGGGGGCACTAAACAGTTTCTATTCTATCCCTCATTTCTAAAACTCTGCCAAGGTCCAATTTAGTATTGCTTATATTTGTGCAAGACAGGATTTTCTAGATGTCTGTCTGAATAGTGGCCCATTTTTTAAATTCCTCTCTTAAAAGGGTCAAGACCGGACTAACCACCCTTTGGACATTGGATTTTTGTGGGTTGGGACACAGCAGGGATACATACTAAACTAAAATGAAAACTGAAAGTCAAAGGATTAAACTCACGTAAAATCTAAAGGAAAAAAATGAAGTCCAAGCATCAGAAAAATTGCATATGAACCATAAAAGCCCATAGAGGCAGAGTACAAATAGAGAATATGTTATCAGAAGAAAAGGGGCTACTCTCGAATGGCCATGCATCAGAAGACCAGAACTTTAGAGTTTTTAGATATGACCTCAGTGTAACACAGGTCAAAAAGAAGCAGTGCATACAACAGTGGTCAGGTGGCCTGGCTGGCAAATGCAGCCTACTCTTACAGTAAGTTTGTAGATGGTGCAGGCTTGTTTAAAGGCCAGAGTCAGAATGGCCATTGCCTAACAGGAAGAAATTTTAAACAGTAGTTTTGATATTTTGACATCCATCTATGAAGTTATCACAATGTATTTATACAGGACTCATCTGAAAGGTCATCAAGCATCACCTACAGCCACTGATCTGACTACAGAATAAGTCATAAGATTTTGGTTTTTAGGGAGGAACACATTCATTCTGTCTCTCTCTATCTCTCCCTCACCCCTTTCTCTCTTATTCTTTATTTCATTAGAAAATCCTTTATAAATCTGGGTAGTAAATCTGGGATGACGGAGGATGAGATAGTTAAATGGCATCACTGACTCAATGGACATGAGTTTGAGCAAGCTCTGGGAGGTGGTGATGGACAGAGAAGCCTGGCATGCTGCAGTCCATGGGGTCACAAGGATTCAGACATGACTGAGTGAACTGAGCTGAACTGAGAAGAGTAGACTGTGTTGAAATATATATCCTTGGTAAAGACTGAAGGTTGATAGGCTGATTTTATTCACAATGATTTGGCAAGAGATTCTATCAAGTGGTTATTTTCAGTTCTCATGGTACTTTTTAAATAATAATTTTTATAATTTATAAAATTATAATTTTATATTTTTATATAATTTATCATTAATTTTTTTATAATTTTAATGCTTTTGATATTTACCACATAAGCTGATATTGGCAGGTTCTGACTGAACCAGTGTCCTAAGAGCTAGGCATAAAAGAGCTTGCCTCTCACAAACTCTATCTGATTTGATAGCAGAGTTTTCCTGGTCATTTTGACCTCTGGCAATACCCTTATCAACCCACTTAAATCAAGCGTAACATCCCTCAAAGGCTGAATATTTGTGTCTAGTCACAGGACTCAGTTACTAAATCTTTCACCCATTTCTTTTTTCTCTCTTTTTTTGACAGCCAAGTTTTATGTTTTATAGAACAATGTTTTCTCCATTATAGAGTTCCATTATTTTTAAAAGAGTTGGTGACGCAGAGATCCCAGGAGATATTTGTATCATAAAATGTGATGTACACAGAAGTGATTCCAGATGCAGATCCATTTTTTAAAGCTTAGACTCTTTTTGAGGAGTTCTTTCTCACACTTGGAACATTTAAGATGGTGTCCTGGTTTTGAGAAATGTCAAAGGGAAACAGTTACTGTCAGCAGATTGACATTCCGACTGAATTTGCAGTAGTGTCATTCACACTGTCTTACACTGTGAACAGTTAAAACTCCATCTGCCCAGGGACCTAGTATAAAATATGTAAGATTTTATATGTTAAAATAATTAGATGAAAGAAATATTACATCTCTTTAGTTTCTCCTAAAGAGCATGCTTCCTTTAATGGTAAGGTGCCAACATCTGTGGATACTTACAGTAGTGTGCTGGACACTGTTCATGAGTCTTCAATATGCTGGCTCATTTATTCCACTTAGTACTCCTAAAATGTGATGGGTATTATCTTACTTTACTGTTACTTAGTTTCCTAGGCTACAAAAGAGGCTACATTTAAGTCACTTGTTCAAAGTCACAGATCTGGAATTGAAACACGAGCTGTCCAGCTCTTCAGTTCAGTTCAGTCACTCAGTCATATTCGACTCTTTGCGACTTCATGGACTGCAGCATGCCAGGCTTCCTATCCATCACCAACTCCTGGAGCTTGCTCAAACTCATGTCCATTGAGTCAGGGATGCCATCCAACCATCTTATCCTCTGTCGTCCTCTTCTTGTCCTGCCTTCAATCTTTCCCAGCATCAGCGTCTTTTCAAAGGAGTCAGTCCTTCACATCAGGTGGCCAAATTATTGAAGCTTCAGCTTCAGCATCAGTCCTTCCAATGAATATTCAGGACTTATTTCCTTTAGGATTGACTGGTCTGATCTCCTTGCAGTTCAATAGACTCTCAAGAATCTTCTCCAACAAGTTAAAAGCATCAATTCTTCAGTGCTCAGCTTTCTTCATAGTCCAACTCTCACATCCATACATGACTACTGGAAAAACCATAGCTTTGATTAGATGGACCTTTGTTGGCAAAGTAATGTCTCTGCTTTTTAATGTACTGTCTAGGTTGGTCATAGCTTTTCTTCCAAGGAGCAAGTGTCTTTTAATTTCATGGCTACAGTCACCATCTGCAGTGATTTTGGAGCCCAAGAAAATAAAAACTCTCACTGTTTCCTTTGTTTCCCCATCTATTTGCCATGAAGTGATGGCACCAGATGCCATGATCTTAGTTTTCTGAATGTTGAGTTTTAAACCAACTTTTTCACTCTCTTCTTATACTTTCATCAAGAGGCTCTTTAGTTCTTCTTCGCTTTCAGCCATAAGGGTGGTGTCACCCTCTGTGTATCTGAGGTTATTGATATTTCTCCCAGAAATCTTGATTCCAGCTTGTGCTTCATCCAGCCTGGCATTTCACATGATGTACTCTGCGTATAAGTTAGATAAGCAGGATGATAATATACAGCCTTGACATACTCCTTTCCCAACTTGGAGCTAGTCTGTTCCATGTACAGTTCTAACTGTTGCTTCTTGACCTGCACATTTAATCAATTTGTTGTTGTTTAGTTGCTAAGTCATGCCCAACTCTTTTGTGACCCCATGAACTGTAGCCCACCAGGCTCCTCTGTCCATAGGATTTCCCAGGCAAGAACACTGGAGTGGGTTGTGCCATTTCCTTCTCCAGGGGATCTTCCTGACCCAAGGATCAAACCTGCATCTCCTGCATTGCAGGCAGACCCACTGAGTCATGAGGGAAGTCCAATACACTGCACTTATTCCCCAAACTATCCCTTAAAATGGTATCCAGATTTTTATTCTCAATGTCACTAGTTAGATGTTCTCCACAAGATTATTATCTATGCTTCTAAAATAGCTAGGTGAACTTTCTTACTAGAACACAGCCAATTTGGGGTCAAATCGCTATATCTTTCATTGTATGTCAAAGAAAATGTGTGGATGCTCTTCTAAAGTAAATTTTAATGTAGAGTCCAGTGAAGCTCTAGAATCAACCTTAATTTTCAGGTAATGCTCACTCAAATGACCCTTCCCATTCAGTGTGTCCAAGTTTATAAGGTGGCCCAAAACTGCTTCTGTAAATATATTCACATTATTCTCTTTTTTCTATTACTTAAGATCCTATCATCTTTCCAGTAGCTCTCTAGGATATGTCAGTTCCTAACTTCCCACCCATTAGACTTTCCTTCGCAGGTGGTCTGACTTTGGTTCCTCTTCAGTTCTTGACTCAGAATCACAAAGTCATGGCAAATCCATATAGACAAAAGATAGATTGGTGGTTTCTAAGGGGAGGGAGAAAAATCGGGAATGATGATTAATGGGCACAGGGTTTCTTTGGAGGTAACTCTCAGGAAATAGATAGTGGTGATGAATTTAAAATATTGTGAATATATTAAAAGCCACAGAGCTATCCACTTCAAAATGGTTAAAATGCTGACTTTTTAAATGCAATTTGAATTTTACCTCAGTTTAAAAAAAGAGAAGAAAAAGAAACAAACAAACATACCAAGGCTAATCTTGTTCACTGTATCATTTAGTTCTGATGCCATAGGCCCCAGTAGGAATTCTATAGACATCTAGATGAGGTTGGTTTTGCTATAATAAGGATGCTTCAGCCTTACCTTCCTACAAGGCTTCACAGAGATCAAATCCATGCCTTTGCTGTTGTTTTGCCTTATTCTGTGGTGTTATTTCTTCAGATATGGTTCTCAGCACCCCTGAGACTGAGGCCTCCTTAACCACTTACCTGAGAAAGCAAGCCATTCTATTAAAATCCCACCTAAGCTTATACAATGGTTTTAAAACATGCAGACAAATTTTTTGACACAGAATTCTTCCCTGCACATTTAACCAATTTGTTGTTGTTTAGTTGCTAAGTCATGAAGATGACCTTAATTCTCCTCTTTTTCAGTGTGGGCTGGACTTAAGTGATTCTAGTATAGAAGTGATGATGTGTAACTAGATTATAAAAGGCACACCATCCTCTTTCTGTTGTTTGTCTTGGATCGCTAACTCTGTGGGGAGAGCCAGCTACCACGTGGTGAGGACACTCCAGCACAAAATGGAAAGATCTGCTTCATGAGGAACTGAGACCTCCTGCCATCAGCCATGTGAGGTGAGTCACTTTGGAAGCAGATTCCCTGGCCCCGGGCAAAATTCAAATGACTGCATCCCTGAACAAATCCTGACTGCAACCTCATAAAAAACCCTGGGCCAGAACCACCCAGTTAAGCCATTCCTGACACAGAAACAGTAAATGTGTCGTGCTTTAAACCAGCAAATTTTACAGAAATTGTTTATGCAGCAATAAATATCTAATACAATTATACTGTACAATGTTTGCTTCCTTCCCTCCACATACTTTGTTTTCCTTCTTTGCCCCATCACTTTCTTAACTCCTAGTTAGTACTACATCAATAGCTTTTAATTGATTTACTGATTGCTTCATGAAATAAGTATACCATTTCAAACACTGTAAAAGTGGTTTCTATATTGCATACCCATATACCACAACCTAAATTTAATATTTTGCTGCTTTTACTTTTTCATCTCCCTCTCCATCAATCAATCCAACCTATTTTTCACATATTTCTAAGTAAATTGCAGACATCAGTACTCTTCACCCCAAATATTTCAGTATGGAAGTGTGCATAGTGGTGAATAGGCTTCAATATTTATGTACAGTGTTCTTCTTGTAAAGTAAAAGTTCAATGCAATGAAATGTACAGTCTTAAGCATAATTTGTTGATTTTGACAAATGTATACACCTGTGTTCATGCCAAGCTTTCATGAAGATATAGAACATTCATGGGTATAAATTTATATTACTGAGAGTCCATAAGACAATTTCTTATAGTTCTGTGTCTGTCTCATAATATCAGATCACATAGTAGGTGCTCAACCAATACCTTTTAATCTATTCCTAAATGTTGCCTGGATTTTTGAGAGAAGGCAACTAAATATTTCCAACAATTGTGGCCCTGACAGACTGAAAAACAAAGACATTTTGGAGTCTTGAGACGCAGAGGAAGGACAGAGAATCTGCCCTCTGTTCTTCATCTGAACAAAACTCCTTAAGGAATAGTTTGTCTACCAAAATCAACATGGTGTAGTGACAATAAAAATGCTATGAAAAGCAATTTGTTTTCCATGGTATTTGCCAGATGGTCCATACTGTTAGGTTATCACTTAAATCCCCACTTGGGAAAACCTGTTATAGCTCTTCTTTATAATAACCCCTTGGCCTGAATATTATGACCTGTACACAGAATAACTGAAAAGTTTTACTACAAGCATTTAAATGGCTTTGGACAGCATGTGAAACAAAGATATCTTGTAAGGAAAAAAATAAAGAGCAATCTTCTGGTTTGAGCATGCTTTAGATAAGGAAAGGAGAGGTTCTGCCTCTTTCATTATAAGGGCTCAGCTCCAACCACCATAGCTACCCATGCACCTGAACCCCACTCTCACCTCTGCCTCCTCACTCTCCCTCCCTTCCTCCTTGCATGTCTTGGCCCTGGCTGACAGCAGATAGCTCTGAACAGGCCCTTTGAAATTACACACTGATACTGGCCTGAATTTACAGTGGCATCTGCATTTTTTTTTCTCTTTTGGCTTTCTTGTTTTTAATATAAATTTCTTTTAATTGGAGGTTAATTACTTTACAATATTGTACTGGTTTTGCCATACATCAACATGAATCTGCCACAGGTATACACGTGTTCCCCATCCTGAACCCACCTCCCTCCTCCCTCCCCATACCATTCCTCTGGGTCGTCCCAGTGCACCAGCCCCAAGCAACCAGTATCATGCATCGAACCTGGACTGGTGATTCATTTCATATATGATATTATACATGTTTCAATGCCATTCTCCCACCAAAAGACATATATATATAGAAAACTATAGAACACTGGTGAAAGAAATCAAAGAGGACACTAATAGGTGGAGAAATATACCATGGTCATGGATCAGAAGAATCAATATAGTAAAATGAGTATACTACCTAAAGCAATCTATAGATTCAATACAATCTCTATCAAGCTACCAACGGTATTTTTCACAGAGCTAGAACAAATACCTTCACAATTTGTATGGAAATTCAAAAAGCCTCGAATAGCCAAAGCAGTCTTGAGAAAGAAGAATGGAACTGGAGGAATCAAGCTGCCTGACTTCAGTCTCTACTACAAAGCCATAGTCATCAAGACAGTATGGTACTGGCACAAAGACAGAAATACAGATCAATGGAACAAAATAGAAAGTCCAGAGATAAATCCATGCACCTATGGACACCTTATCTTTGACAAAGGAGGCAAGAATATACAATGGAGAAAAGACAATCTCTTTAACAAGTAATGCTGGGAAAACTGGTCAACCACTTGTAAAAGAATGAACTAGAACACTTTCTAACACCATACACAAAAATAAACTCAAAATGGATTAAAGATCTAAATGTAACACCAGAAATTATAAAACTCCTAGAGGAGAACATAGGCAAAACACTCTGTGCCATAAATCACAGCAGGATCCTCTATGACCCACCTCCCAGAATATTGGAAATAAAAGCAAAATTAAACATATGGGACCTAATTAAACTTAAAAGCTCGTGCACAGCAAAGGAAACTATAAGCAAGGTGAAAAGACAGCCTTCAGAATGGGAGAAATAATAGCAAATGAAGCAATTGACAAACAACTAATCTCAGAAATATACAAGCAACTCCTGTAGCTCAATTGTTTTTTGGCTTTCAATTGTCTTCTTTCCTCTGACCCTCTCTCCTTATCTCTCATCTTTGTCTATTGATCTCCAAACACCTCTTTTCTTGAAGTTTCCATTTATTTCTCTCACAGTCTATATTGCTCATATTGGCTTTCACATCATTTTTATCTCTACCTTCTCCCACTTTCTCTCTCTCTCATCTTTTTCTCTTCAGCTTTTTTTCTTTCAAACACTCAGTCTCACACCCAACACTCACTTTGCCAGTTTAGTCTCTTGTTCTGCCTTGATCCAAGTTGAGTGGACATATTGTCCGTTTTCAAACCTTCATAAAATCATGCTACTCCTTCTCTTTCCTACCTATGCTAGACTCAGTCTTTTGTACCAAAGTGAAGAGACCTGATTTCCAACAGTGAAAGTTGCCCAGAAATGTCTAATTTGTCAGCCTGGTTCCACCTGTCATGTGCATAGCCTGACACCCATGATAGCCCTCATTTTCTAAGCTGACCTTCAGTCTTTGCCCTTAGACCCTTTTGTTCACATTCTGTTATTGCAAAGGAACAGAAACACAACCCACTGCTGCCTTATTATGTTTTAACTTCCCGAGTAGTTCTAGCATCTCATAGTCATCTTCACTATCTCTCTTTTCAGTTGCTTCCCTTTGCTCTGGATGAAACATAACCCCAAGAATCACATTTGCATTTTCTCTGTGATTGAGATCCATGTTAAGGTGAGATTTTCTTTGTTTTTTTTTTTTTTTTTTTAGTCTTCTGCCCTTCTCTGTTTCTAGATGAATATACTGATTATCACTCAGCTCTTCCTCTTTACACATCCAATATAAAACATATAGATTAACACAGAAATCTTTAAGGAATTTTTTTTTAATTTTACGACATCTTGTTGGCATTATTGTTGCTATTTCTGCTGCAGCTGCTTCTGTCCTGAAACTCACCAACAGAGTTTTGTGTTTTTCAACCTAGACTTTCAACCCAGGAAAACAGGGATTGTTGGTCAAAAACACCTAGTTTCTGTATGTCTACCCATGGTAAGTTTATTTTGTTTTGAAATCATGGTTAAAAAAAATATTCAGCCTAGTTAGAAATATTGTCACCATTATTTCTTGTTGTTGTTTAGTCTCTAAGTTGTGTCTGACTCTTTTGTGACCCATGGACTGTAGCCTCCCAGGCTCCTCCATCCATGGTATTTCCCAGGCAAGAATACTGAAATGGGTTGCCATTTCCTTCTCCTGGGGATCTTCCTGACCCAGGGATAAAACCCATGTCTCCTGGATTGCAGGTGGATTCTTTACCACTGAGCCACCTGGAAAACCCATAGTCATCATTATGGCCCTTCATTAATCTAGAAAAACTAACTTATCTTGAAACTTTTAGGCCAACAATTAGAAAGTTCAATGAATAATCATAACTTAAAAGTACAAAACTGAAAAATACTTCAGCAGCTAGAATGCATAATTGCATTTAAAACATCTCCATGAGGCACTAGGTAGTAAACAGTCTCCCACAGCACACAGCAAGGGACATTACATATTGTAGACTGGACTCAGAGCTATTATATAGAGGGAACTGTGTCCTTTCTCTTTGAATTTCCAGCAGTTAGCAAGGTAGCTAACATTTAATATTGTTTCCATAATTTTTTGCAACTAATCACTCTCATTTCACTAATATATCTGTTCCTTGGTCAGTATTATCATTTGGCATTTTAGACTTTCTAGAAGGAAAAGATTTGATGGAATCTTTGAATGCCCACATAGCAGGCTCAGAAGAAAAAAAAAAGGTGTCACTTCTTCACTCTATAACTCAATTTCTTCACCTATAATGTAAAAATAGTCAAAGAGATCATCTCTAGGTCTCTGACATTTCCAATACTACAAAATGATCATCCTAATTTAATCCCATGTGAACATAACCTATACACACAATGGTGGAGAAGCTAAGATTTAACAGAATTAACAAGAAACTCAACTGTATTGAACACAAATGTATATGTATGGTAGATAGAAAGATGATTCAGTGTACTCTGTATTCTTCATGTATCCACATTCTAATGAGGAAAACAAAATTTAAGCAAAATTATCTATAAAAAGTAATCTGATAGTAACTATCATTCTGTTTTTCCTTTTTTAATTGGAATATAATTGCTTTACAATACTTTGTTGGTTTCTGTCATACAGCATTGTGAAACAGCTATATGTATACATATATCCCCTCCCTCCTGAGCCTTCCTCCCAATCTTCTAGGTCATCACAGAACACTGAGCTGAGTTCCCTGCACTATACAGCAGCTTCCTGATAGCTCTCTGTCTTACACATCGTAGTGTATATATGTCAGTCCTAACCTCCCAATTTATACCCCCTTCCCCCTCCCCACTCCCAATCCATGTCCGTATTCTCTACATCTGCACCTCTATTCCTGTCCTGCAAATAGATTCACTGGTAACATTTTTCCATATTTCATACATATGTGTTAGTATACAATGCTCGTTTTTCTCTTTCTGTCTTACTTCATCCTGTTCGACAGGCTCTAGATTTATCTACATCACTTCAGCTGAGTCAATTTCATTCATTTTTATTACTGACTAATATTGTATTGTATATTTGAACCACATCTTTATCCATTCATCTATCGATGGACATCTAGGGTGCTCCCATGTCTTGGCTATTGTAAGTAGCGCTGCAATGAACATTCAGGTAAGTATGTCCCTTTGAGCTATAGTTTTCTGAGTATATGCCCAGTAGTGGGATTGCCAGGTTATATTTAGTTCTATGTTTAGTTTTTTAAGGAACTTGCATACTGCTCTCCATGGCCTTCCCTTTTGGCTCAGCAGTAAAGAATTGTCTACAACGCAGGAGACACAGAAGACACGAGTTAGATCCCTAGGTTGGGAACATCCCCTGGAGGAGGGTATGGCAACCCACTCCAGTATTCTTGCTGGGAGAATTGCATGGATAGAGGAGCCTGGAGGGCTGCATGCAGTCCATGGGATCCTAAAGAGTCAGACATGATGGACATGACTGAGCATACAAGCATACTGTTCTCCATAATGGCTGTATCAATTTACATTCCCACCAACAGTGTAGGAGGGTTCCTTTTTCTCCACATTCACCAGCATTTATTGTCTGCAGGTTTTTTTTATAATAGTCATTCTGGCCAGTGTGAGGTGATATCTCATTGTAGTTTTGAGTATGTATGTAGTCATCTTTCCCTTTCTTCCCCTCTCCTAAAAGATTTATCAGTCAGTTACATTGTCTATTCATTTTTAGAACACATTTTTTTCCACAACATTTAAAAACAATTCAGCTCTGAATATCTAACATCCAACTCAGGATGTTAGCAGTGAGCACAAACAGGCAACCTCTACTTTAACCATGAAAATCCTTGGGACTGCAAGCAAAGGATCAAGAAGGAGAGAGTAGATTAAGGCTTAACTAGATCCTTCACAGATCACTGCCTTGTCATGGCAAAGGGGCTTGCATAAGTCACTGAAGCAATGAGCTCTGCCATGCAGGGCCAACCAAGTCAGACGGGTCATAGTGGAGAGTTCTAACAAAATGTAATCCACTGGGGGAGAGACTGGCAAACCACTCCCGAATACTTTCTGTGAGAACCCATGAGCTATATAAAAAGGTATGGCACCAAAACATAACCCCGCTGCCGCCCCCCCCCACCCCCCACCAAGTCAGAGGGTGTTCAATATGCTACTGGGAAAGACTGGAGGGCAACTACTAATAGCTCCAGAAAGAATGAAGCAGCTGAGCCAAAGCAGAAAGAACACTAAGTTGAGGATGTGTCTGGTGATGAAAGTAAAATTCAATGCTGTAAAGAAACGTTTTGCATAGGAACCTGGAATGTTAGGTCCATGAATCAAGATAAATTGGATATGGTCAAGCAAAACATGGTAAAACTAAACATCAACAACGTAGGAATCAGTGAACTAAAATGGACAGAAATGAGTGGATTTAACTCAAATGACTATTATATATTCTACTGTGGGCAACAATCCCATAGAAGAAATAGAGTAGCCCTTATAGTCCAAAAAAGAGTCCAAAATGCAGTACCTGGGTGTAGTCTCAAAAATGACATAATGATCTCAGTTCTTTTCCAAGGCAAACCATTCAACATTACTGTAATCCAAGTCTATGCTCTGACCCACTGATGCTGAAGAAGCTGAAGTTGATCAGATCTATGAAGACCAAGAAGACCTCCTAGAAATAATGCCAAAAAAGATGTCATATTCATAATAAAGGGTTGGAATGCAAAAGTAGGAAGTCAAAAGATACCTAGAGTAACAGGCAAGTTTGTCCTCGGAGTACAAAATGAAGCAGGGGGAAGGCTAACAAAATTCTGCAAAGAGAATGTATTGGTCATAGCAAACATCCTCTTTCAACAACACAAGAGACAACTTTACACACAGACATCAGCAAATGGTCAATACTGAAATCAGATTCATTATATTCTTTGTAGCCAAAGGTGGAGACTACAGTCAGCAAAAGCAAGACCTGAAACTGACCGTGGCTCAGATCATCAGCTTCTCATAGTAAAATTCAGGCTCAAACTAAAAAGAGCAGGGAAAGTCACTAGACCAGTCATGTGTGAGTTAAATTAAATCCCCTATGAAGATACAATGGAGGTGACAAATATATTCAAGGGATTAGATCTAGTAAACAGAGTGCCTGAGAATTATGGACAGAGGTTTATGATATTTTATAGGAGACAGAGAACAAAATCATCCAAAAGGAAAAGAAATGCAAGAAGGCAAAGTGGTAGCCTGAGGAAGCTTTACAAATAGCTGAGGAAACAAGAGAAGCAAAAAGCAAGAGAGGAAAGGAAAAGGTACACTCAGCTAAATGTAGAATTCCAGAGGCAAGACAGACAAGTAGGCTTTCTTCAATGAACAATGCAAGGAAATAGAGGAGAATAACAGAAGAAGAAAGACTAGAGATCTCTTCAAGAAAATTGAAAATATCAAAGGAATATTTCATCCAAAGATGGGCACAATACAGGACAGAATCAAAGATCAAGAAGAGATGGCAAGCATACACAGAAGAACTGTAAAAAAGATCTTAATGACCAGGATAATCACGATGGTCTGGTCACTCACCCAGAGCCAAGCATTCTGGAGTGTGAAGTCAAGGGGGCCTTAGGAAGCACTCCTACTAGTAAAGCTAGTGGAGATGATGGAATTCCAGCAGAGCTATTTAAAATCCTAAAAGTGCTTCACTCAATATGTCAGCAAATTTGGAAAACCTAGCAGTGGCCACAGGACTGGAAAATGTCAATCCTTATCCCAATTCCCAAAGACAGTACTAAAAAATGCTCAAATCACCAGATAATTGCACTTATCTCCTATGCCTGTAAGATTATGCTGAAAATCCTTCAAGCTAGGCTTTAGCAGTTCATGAACCAAGACCTTTCAGATGTTCAGACTGGGTTTAGAAAAGGCAGAGGAACCAGAAATCAAATTGCCAGCATTCACTAGATCACAGAGAAAGCAAGGGAATTTAAAAAAAAAAAAAAAGTCTACCTCTAATTGACTGGAATAAAGTCTTTGACTGTGTGGATCATAACAAACTGTGGAAAACTCTTGAAGAGATGGGAATACTATACCATCTTACCTGTCTCCTGAGAAACCTGTATGCAGGGCAAGAAGCAACATTTAGAATCTTGTGTGGAACGTCAGACTGGTTCAGAATTGAGAAAGGAGTACGTCAAACTGTTTATTTTCACCCTATTTATTTAACTTATACACAGAGCACATCATGCAAAATGCTGGGCTGGATGGGTTACAAGCTGGAACAAAGATTGCTGGGAGAAATATCGACAACCTCAGGTATTCAGATGATACCACTCTATTCACATAAAGGGAAGAATAACTAAACAGCCACTTGATGAGGATGAAGGAGGAGAGTGAAAAAGCTGGCTTAAAACTCAGTATTAAAAAAATAAGATCATGGCATCTGGTCCCATCACTTCATAGCAAATAGAAGGGGAAGAGGTGGAAGGAGTGACAGATTTCCTCTTCTTGGGCTCTTGGGCTCTAAAATCACTGTGGATGGTGACTGCGGCCATGAAATTAGGAGATGATTGTTTCTTGGCAGGAAAGCTATGACAAACCTTGACAGTGTGTCAAAAAGCAAAGACATCACTTTGCAGACAAAGGTCCATATAATCAAGGCTATGGTCTTTTCAGCAGTCATGTAGGTAAGAGTTGGACCATAAAGAAGGCAGAGCACTGAAGAATTGATGCTTTCAAATGTGGTGCTGGAGAAAAATCTTGAGAGTCGAGTCCCTTGGACAGCAAGGAAATCAAACTAGTCAATCCTAAAGGAAATCAACCGTGAATATTCATTGGAAGGATTGATGCTGAAGCTGAAGCTCCAATACTTTGGCCACCTGAATCAAAGAGCCGACTCATTGGAAGAGACCCTGATACTGGGAAAGATAGAAGGCAGAAAGAGAAGAGGGTAAGAGAGGATGAGGTGGTTGGATGGCATCACTGATTCAATGCACATGAACTTGGGCAAATTCTGGGAGATGGTGAGAGACTGGGAAACCTGGCTTGCTATGTCTCTGTGGTTTCAAAGAGTTAGACATGACTTGGCAACTGAACAATAGCAAAGGCAATATACAGAGAAGGAGGGAAACATAAGTTCCTTCAGTGAACCGAATACTTGTCATATATTAAGCACTGTGCTTGACAGCTTGATGGAAGCAGAAAGGGAATCACAGAGTAATGAACAAGCCATTGTTTCCATCATCAAAGAGTTCGGTTCAGTTCAGTCACCCAGTCATGTCCGACTCTTTGCGACCCCATGAACTGCAGCACACCAGGCCTCGCTGTCCATCACCAACTCCTGGAGTCCACCCTAACCCATGTCCATCGAGTCAGTGATGCCATCCAACCATCTTATCCTCTGTCATCCCCTTCTCTTCCTGCCCTCAATCTTTCCCAGCATAAGGTCTTCTGCAATGAGTCAGCTCTTCACATCAGGTGGCCAAAGTACTGGAGTTTCAGCTTCAACATCAGTCCTTCCAATGAACACCCAGGACTGATCTCCTTTAGGATGGACTGGTTGGATCTCCTGGCAGTCCAAGGGACTCTCAAGAGTCTTCTCCAACACCACAGTTCAAAAGCATCAATTCTTCGGCGCTCAGCTTTCCTCATAGTCCAACTCTCACATCCATACATGACTACTGGGAAAACCATAGCCTTGACTAGATGGACCTTTGTTGGCAAAGTAATGTCTCTGCTTTTTAATATGCTGTCTAGGTTGATCATAATTTTCCTTTCTAGGAGTAGGCATCTTTTAATTTCATGGCTGCAATAACCATCTGCAGTGATTTTGGAGCCCAGAAAAATAAAGTCAGCCACTATTTCCTTTGTTTCCCCATCTATTTTCCATGAAGTGATGGGACTGGATGCCATGATCTTAGGCTTCTGAATGTTGAGCTTTAAGCCAACTTTTTCACTGTCCTCTTTCACTTTCATCAAGAGGCTCTTTAGTTCTTCTTCATTTTCTGCCATAAGGGTGGTGTCATCTGCATATCTGAGGTTATTGATATTTCTCCTGGCAATCTTGATTCCAGTTTGTGCTTCATCCAGCCCAGCATTTCTCATGATGTACTCTGCATATAAGTTAAATAAGCAGGGTGACAGTATACAGCCTTGAAGTACTCCTTTTTGGAAAAACAGACAAGGTACCAACTGGAAGAACTGAAAAATGCTTTCTTTCATGGTGATTCTGGCCTTTAAGCTAACTTTTGAAAAAATGAATGAAAACCTGAAAGATGGTGTGTTTGTGTGTGGGGGGAGAGTAATGAGTAGTGTGTGGAGAATTAAAGGTGATAGCTTATGGTGAACGATGTCAGATTCATGAACTCTGAAGAAGATTAAGCTTTTGGACCAGGGACCAGGCTTGATCACTCAAGAGCTTTTGTGTAGCAGAGTTTTATTAAAGTATGACAAGGGACAGAGAAAGCTTCTGACACAGATATCAGAAGGGGACGGAGAATGACTCTGTGCTAGATTTAGCCAGTTGTTTTATGTTCGTTAGAAAGTTATTAATCAAATAAGAGAGACACCTCGAGGCTGATGGAGTTTCTTTCACCAGGCTCTTCTCCCACAATATGCTCTTCTGAGATAGGACGGCATGAGGTGTGTCATCCCCCAGCCATAAAACAATTGATATGAATACTCGTTTTCTGAGCTATTATCAGCCCAAGGTTTGAGAAAAGAAAAAAGTTAGTCTTAGGTGAAACCATTTTGAAGACAGGCAAATTCCAAAGCAAATACATAGCTTCATTAACATAGCTTAAGAAAAATATTTCCATAGAGAGTTTGTTTCCTCCTGCCACTTAAGGGAGAGATTTTAAAATGTCTGACACTTGCAGCCTATTTTCTCTGTTTGGAGACCCCTGTCCTTCCTGCCTGTTACCCTCTCAAAGACATCTCAAATTATTCTGGAAGCATAGACTTGGAATAGATGGAAATAGTCCTGCAGTGTAGGGCTAAAGATCTGGGATCTTATTCCAAAGGTAAGGAGAAGCTGTGGAAGTTTTTCAGGGAGAGGAGTTTTCCATTTTAAGGAAGATTATGGTGGCACTAGTGGTAAAGAATACACAAGATGCAAGAGACATGGACTCACTCCCTGGGTCCAGGCAATCCCCTAGAAGAGGAAATGGCATCTCCCTCCAGTATTCTTGCCTGGAAAGTTCCATGGGCAGAGGAGCCTGGTAGGCTACAGCCCACAGGGTGGCAAACAGTTGGACATGACTGAGCATGCACACCCACTTCATGGTAGAAATATATAGAGTAAGTTGATGAAGAGATAATCAGGAAACCAGTGGGCTCATAGAGATGCTGCCAAATATGTGTCTGATGGGAACTTCCCTGGCAGTCCAGTGGTTAGACTTCACACTTCCACTGTGGGGGGTGTGGGTTCCATCCTATATGCCATGTGACATGGCAAAAAAATAAAAAGTTAAAGTGTATTTGGTTATCTTCATTTTATTTACTAAATGTTCCAATCCTACTCCCTCTCAGTAGAACTGTGCTTCCCTAATATCATGAAGTTGAACATGGCCACATGACTTGCCTTGACCAATAGAATTTAACAAAAGTGACACATATGGCTTTAGGACAGAATCATTTCATTCCCAGTGCAAACCCTGCACTGCCTCTCTCCATTTCACTATGTATCCAGTAATTCTTTAGATTACAGAAGACTACATCTCTGAGTGGGAACATTGTGCTACATTGATAATGCAGCAAAAGAGAAATAAATGTTCATTATTTGAGGCCACTGAGATTTGACCTGTTCTCACTGACGTGTGTGGTCAGTCACTCAGTTGTGTCCAACTCTTTGCGACCCCATGGACAGTAACCCACAAGGCTCCTCTGTCTATGGCTTTCCTGGTGAAAATACTGGAGTGGGTTGTCATTTCCTCCTACAGGGAATCCTCCTGATCCAGGGATCAAACTTGGATCTCCTGTGTGGTCAGGCGAATTCTTTACCACTGAACCAACTGGGAAGCGCATTCTCACTGATAACGTGCCTCTAATATAGTTTCACTTCTACCAATTAACACTACCCCCCACATATCTCTTGTTATATTTTATCTTTTTTTCATTAAGAAAAACTACTCTGTAGCCATACCTGAGCCATCAATAAAAGCTCTTTGGGTCTAAAGCACTTAAATCATTTACAATCACTCCCTATCAAAATACTGCATCTGCACTCCCTCCCCCAGGTGAGAGGCTCATTCCTATACTTCCACACCAATGTTTGTAATGCCCTCTCCTGCCTTTTAAAACATTACATTGTAATTATTTTCAGACTGTATCTTCTACTTCCACAATGCTATGAATTCCTTAAGAATATGTTCTGAGCTTATACACTTTGGTAACTCCTAATTTTGACACTCAGTTCAGTTCAGTTCAGTCGCTCAGTCATGTCCGACTCTTTGCGACCCCATGAATCGCAGCACGCCAGGCCTCCCTGTCCATCACCAACTACCGGAGTTCACTCAGATTCACATCCATCGAGTCAGTGATGCCATCCAGCCATCTCATCCTCTGTCATCCCCTTCTCCTCCTGTCCCCAATCCCTCCCAGCATCAGAGTCTTTTCCAATGAGTCAACTCTTTGCATGAGGTGGCCAAAGTACTGGAGTTTCAGCTTTAGCATCATTCCTTCCAAAGAAATCCCAGGGCTGATCTCCTTCAGAATGGACTGGTTGGATCTCCTTGCAGTCCAAGGGACTCTCAAGAGTCTTCTCCAACACCACAGTTCAAAAGCATCAGTTCTTCGGTGCTCAGCCTTCTTCACAGTCCAACTCTCACATCCGTACATGACTACTGGAGAAACCATAACCTTGACTAGACGGACCTTAGTCAGCAAAGTAATGTCTCTGCTTTTGAATATGCTATCTAGGCTGGCACTAGTTGCTCAATAAAACTTGGTGAATTAGTAACTAATAACCAGTGAATAAATAAGCAGGGTGACAATATACAGCCTTGACATACTCCTTTTCCTATTTGGAACCAGTCTGTTGTTGCATGTCCAGTTCTAACTGTTGCTTCCTGACCCGCATATAGGTTTCTCAAGAGGCAGGTCAGGTGGTCTGGTATTCCCATCTCTTCCAGAATTTTCCACAGTTTATTGTGATCCACACAGTCAAAGGCTTTGGCATAGTCAATAAAGCAGAAATAGATGTTTTTTCTGGAACTCTCTTGCTTTTTCAATAATCCAGCAGATGTTGGCAATTTGATCTCTGGTTCCTCTGCCTTTTCTAAAACCAGCTTGAACATCTGGAAGTTCACGGTTCACGTATTCCTGAAGCTTGGCTTGGAGAATTTTGAGCATTACTTTACTAGTGTGTGAGATGAGTGCAATTTTGGCTGGAAGAAGCACAAGCTGGAATCAAAATTGCCGGGAGAAATATCAATAACCTCAGATATGCAGATGACACCACCCTTATGGCAGAAAGTGAAAAGGAACTAAAAAGCCTCTTGATAAGAGTCAAAGAGGAGAGTGAAAAAATTGGCTTAAAGCTCAATATTCAGAAAACAAAGATCATGGCATCTGGTCCCATCACTTCATGGGAAATAGATGTGCAAACAGTGGAAACAGTGTCAGACTTTATTTTGGGGGCTCCAAAATCACTGCAGATGGTGACTGTAGCCATGAAATTAAAAGACGCTTACTCCATGGAAGAAAAGTTATGACCAACCTAGATAGCGTATTCAAAAACAGAGACATTACTTTGCCAACAAAGGTCTGTCTAGTCAAGGCTATGGTTTTTCCTGTGGTCATGTATGGATGTGAGAGTTGGACTGTGAAGAAAGCTGAGCGCCAAAGAATTGATGCTTTTGAACTGTGGTGTTGGAGAAGACTCTTGAGAGTCCCTTGAACTACAAGGAGATCCAACCAGTCCATTCTGAAGGAGATCATCCCTGAGATTTCTTTGGAGGAATGATGCTGAAGCTGAAACTCCAGTACTTTGGCCACCTCATGTGAAGAGTTGACTCATTGGAAGAGACTCTGATGCTGGAAGGGATTGGGGGCAGGAGGAGAAGGGGACGACAGAGGATGAGATGGCTGGATGGCATCACTGATTCAATGAACGTAAATCTGAGTGAACTCCGGGAGTTGGTGATGGACAAGGAGGCCTAGTGTGCTGCCATTCAAGGGGTCGCAAAGAGTCGGACACAACTGAGCTACTGAACTGAACTGAACTGAACCAGTGGATGAGTAAACCCAGACTCTACTAACTAGTGATATGATTTTGAGAAGTGCTGGCCTGCTCTTAGACTCTATTTCACCTTTTGAAATAAGACATTTGGATTAGGAGATTCCTAATGACCTTCCATCTCTGAAACCCCTTTGAAAATAAGTCTAAAATCTCTCCTTCCCCTTTCAAATCCTTCTTTATTTTCTCATTCTCATGCTCTCCTTCACTTTTATGTCAGAGTTACAAGCTACTCTTTTTCTAAACGTTTTCTCCCTTTTCTTGTGTGACTATCTTCTCTGTAGAGCCTTAGGTCACCTGGTTGATTCTTTTACTCTTCACCTCATGATCACTGTCCCACTTCCTATTCAGCCTTCATATTCATTGAAGGCTTTCGTTCTTGGTTGAATCATCTGCTCTAATTGAGATTTCATAATCATCCTGGTAGCTTCAGTTTTCTCATAAACAGAATGATCTTTTAACTTTGTTTCAGTTCCTTCCTTCTTTAATTCCGGTCATTTTTAACTCTTTTGGAATCATGCAGAAAAAATGCCCATACCCTAGACCTGATGTCACAGGAACTTGCTCTACTTTTAACCTTTAATTTAAAAAATGCCAGCATACCACCCTGCTAGCATGTGAAATGAGTGCAATTATGTGGCAACAAGTAGACCAAACCAGTCAATCCTAAAGAAAATCAATGCTGAATATTCACTGAAAAGACTGATGCTGAAGCTGAAGCTCCAATACTTTTGGCCACCTTGATAAGAAGAGGTTGGAAAAGATTCTGACTCTGGGGAAGATTGAGGGCAGGAGGAAAAGGTGGTGACAGCGAATGAGATGACTGAATGGTATCACTGACTCAATGGACATGAGTCTAAGTTAACTCTGGGAGACAGTGAAGAATGGGGACGTCTGACATGCTGTAATCTCTGGGGTCTCAAAGAGTCAGATATGACTTAGCCACTGAATAACAGCAACAGCACACCATACTTGCATCAATGAAAACCTCTTAATCTCCAACTCTTCCATTCCTTGATGTGTATAATATTTGTTGTTCAAATTTCACCCAGAGAATCATTTTCTTAATCCCAGTTTTCTTTCAAATGTGTTTGCCTCTTGTTGATTTTATTTCCTTACTGACCTGGCCCATAAAACATGGTTTACATTGTCAGTCTCTCTCTTGTTAACATCCTCAATCAGCTAGTCTTTTGTCTTTCCTCTACACTCAATTGACAATGCTGAAATCAATCCAATTATTTTCCTTCTCTGATCTTAAATCTAGACCTTCAAGCTCTAGTAGAGAAAATTCCAAAATCACTCATATTGGTTTCAAAGGTTCTTTGTTTCTGACTTCATCTTCCCAATCCCCCATGGTTTTTGGAAAATTTTCTATATGTCCCTGAGTAACAGTCTCTCCCATCCCTTTCTAGAACTGTTTCATGGATGGACCTAGTGATTATCATATTAAGTGAAGTAAGTCAGACAGAAAGAGGAATATCATATGATATCACTTATAAGTAGAGTCTAAAAAATGACACATATGAATATTTTACAAAACAGAAACAAACTTATGGTTATCAAAGGGGAAAGGGAAGGAGGGGGTAAATTAAGAGTTTGGTATTAGCTGATACAAACTACTAAGTAGTTAAACAACAAAGCCTTAGAGAGAGAAAATACATATAATATATGTGTGTGTGTGTATATATATGTATATATACATATATTCTAAATCACTTTGCTGTACATCTGAAAGTAATCAAGCATACCTCAGTTTAAAAAAAAATTTTAAAAGAACTGTTTTAAACAGTCTTCAAGTTTCCAAGTCAGTATTTCTGTTTATTATTTCACCACCTAATTCTATGTGGAAATAGAGGTAACTAGGGTAAGACTCTTGGCTTCTTGTTCAACTGTCATATCATCCCCACCCCTGAGAGGTTTAGCAATCCATCTCTTAGCTTCTGATTCATTTAGCTTGGGTGGACCCAGATATATTTTTGGAGTTTTGTTTTGTTTTTTAAATTATCCATGTAACATAATGTGGGGTTAGCTTTTAATTTTCAAATCACTGCTGAAATATTTTATTCTGTGGTATTGTTTGCTTATTCTCAAATTTAACACTTCTAATCAAAATTCAACATTGGCACCAATGTATTGTGGTTTTGTGTTTTGTTTTGTTTTGTTTTGTTTTGTGTGTGTGTGTTTTTTTTTTCTGATGTTTTCTTGTCCAGTGATAAAAAAATCCAGGGGCAAGAAGTATTGGCTTTAGTTTGGTTAGTCAGGGATGTCAGGGCTGAGAGCTGAGAGTTGAAATATTCTTTGGTTTTGCTTTATGTTCCCAGGATGCTACTATACAGTTCTAACAACCATATCTGCTTTCTAGGTAGAATAAGAAAATCCAGATGCTGAAAATGGTGGCGCCTCCCTCAGGAACAGGCTTCCACTTATGCTTCATTGGTAAATGCCCCATCATATTGCCAGCCCATTATATGACCACTCTCTCACAAAGCACAGGATCTGAAGAGGTGATATTCTAGCTTTCTATCTCTGATGACAAAGGAAAGGAGGAAAAGGGATAAAAATAAATGCTGAGTGTGGTATCTGCCATGAAGCTTGTCTCAAGAGGGTTTTTTGGGAGGATGGGGTGGGGGATAGTTTGTTTTGTTTTTTGTTCATTGTTTTCCTAGTCAACTAGTTTTAAAAACCTGGTATCACCCTCAGCTCTCCCTGTCCTCACACATTCATTTCCAACTGAGCTTTTAAAGCTAAGATAAATGCCTTTCCAGCTCCATTCACACCATCCTAACTCAGACCCTTGGTATGTTTGGCCTAGACAGGATAATTACCACCTTGTCTCGAGTCTCTCGGTACTCTACCCAAGCTAGCCTGCACACCATCACCAAGGCTTATGTTACCAAAAGAACCAGAAGTCTTTAATGGCACCTGTTGCCCTTGAGGTTCTTCACTGTCTACTCCTGCAGATCAGGCTGCTGACTGAGAAAATCTCAGGCCTCTCCACCTCTGCCACCACTCATGCCCTACTCTCTGTTCAGTGTGCCCACTTTCTCTCTTTCCTTTCTTCACCTTTACCATCTTCTCCTAATGTGGTGGTTACATCCGGATCTAGGGCAATGATTTCTTACTGAGCCGTAATGCTGAAGTCAAGGGACTCACTGTGATAACTCAAAGTATTCCAACATTAAGCCCACACAGGGCTGTGTTCATTCAGATTTTATTCTCTCACATTGGGAAGCAGATGAGGCTGTTGTTTAGAAAAACATGAGACATGCAGGACAGGCAAGCACAGAATAGATAAATACTGTTCAATTTACTCTTCTTTAGAGAACAGTTTTGTCCATGCACTTTCTCTCATTGATGAGGTAAGCAGTGCAAGTATAGGAGAAAAGAAAAGTTGTTTCAGCTTGCCTTGAGCCAAGGTAAAAGGAGACATTTTGGTGACCAGCCTAGCTCACAAGATGATTACACTGCAATTGGGACATTTCCAATAATCTATCACTGTCAATATTTTACAATATCTAGCTCTTTATAGATATATCTTACTATATATATGTATCTATGGACTGCAAGGAGATCCAACCAGTCCATTCTGAAGGAGATCAGCCCTGGGATTTCTTTGGAAGGAATGATGCTAAAGCTGAAACTCCAGTACTTTGGCCATCTCATGCGAAGAGTTGACTCATTGGAAAAGACTCTGATGCTGGGAGGGATTGGGGGCAGGAGAAGAAGGGGACGACAGAGGATTAGATGGCTGGATGGCATCACTGACTCGATGGACGTGAGTCTACGTGAACTCCAGGAGTTGGTGATGGACAGGGAGGCCTGGCGTGCTGCGATTCATGGGGTCGCAAAGAGTCAGACATGACTGAGCGACTGAATTGAACTGAACTGATGCATCTATCTATCATCTATCTCAAGATGTACAGAAAGTAAAGACAGGCTTTGTGGCCATGGTGTTCTGGTCACTGTTTAACAATCGGTTTCCCTGGTGGTTCAGACAGTAAAGAATCCACCTGCAGTGCAGGACACCTGGACTTGATCCCTGGGTAGGGAAGATCCCCTGGAGAAGTGAAGTCTACAGTGCATGGGGTCACAAAGAGTTGGACATGACTGAGCGACTAAGCATGCATTAGGGAAGAAAACCTCTCCTTGATGTGTTTGCCAATTTCCAAAGTATGAATATATGCACCATGAACTAACTCAAGCTACCAATGTGATACCACTGAACACAGAGTTTAGAAGACACGCAACACAATTAGCCCTTGCAAGTACACAGCTGTGCACTATCCATTACTGAATAGTTATTTATTAAATGCTTACTACATTCTAGGTAGTGTGATACTGATAATGCAGGAAACAAGACAGACATAGTCCCTGCTTTCATGACATTTACAACCTAATGGGAGGAAAAAGCTAATTCTCCAGGAATCCAGGATTCTGACATCTTTTCCACCTTTAATTCAATTTACTTTTAAAGTATGCCATACAAACTATTTTTATAATTTATGCATATCAATTATTATGTAGATATCTTTTATCCTGCATTATAAACTCCCTCAGAATTTATATATCCTCAAATGATATTCCTTCATTTTGACCCCACCATATTTAGTCAGCATTTTGTCCATAGTAGACCTCTGTATATATTTATTAAAGAAATGAGTGAGTGTTGGAATGGTTATTGGGTTACCTGGGACTTTTCTTGTATAATTGGATGGCATTTGGGACATGGGTTGAAGTGGCAAGAATACCCATTAACAAAACCTCTTCCCTTTTAGTTCCTCTGCTCCCAGGTGACTGAGTTCATTAAGTAAGTTAAGCTTTGAGTGATTTCAACCATGCCCTCCTCCTCCACTCAGTTCCAAATAAAAATGAGTTACACAGAGCACACCAGCAGTATTTTACAAGTGCTAGCAATTGCTACCGTGCATCCTTAATAGCAGCGTAATCAAAAGTTATGATGCATTTTTCTGTAATCACAAGAAATGATACCCACTTAAGTGCTAAGTAAAGCAAATTCCTACCAAAAAAAAAAAGCCAAAAGCATTTCAATTTTCATTTTGAAATGAGTAAGTCAAAATCAATTTTGTGAAGCAGTTAACAGCAACCGTGTGCCTCTTTCCTGTTCCTAACAGGTACAATTTTCTTTCAGCAAACAGCCATGCAGAGGTCTCTGATGCTGCATTAACATGTGTATTCAAACCATCTCACTATTGTGTATTAAAATTGGGTAATAGAGGCCATAAGAGAAACACGAACATGAATCTTAAGAAGCAGACCAATTTGCCAGCATCAAGAACATATACTTAGCAAAAAAATAAATATAAATAAACTGGTAAGGAGTTTTTACATGGGGATTTCAGAACACTACAGCTGAAAAGTGCATCCCAAGTGCCTCTCTGTGAACTATCAGCTATGTCAAAAACAAGCTGGAGGAGGAAGGAAATATCTTTGTTTTGTAAAGAGTATATTTGTGTTGTATATCCTCACTCGTTCCCCCAAAATGAGGATATCAGCTAAAAAGAGACAAGTTAAATTTTAATTGGATTGAAAAGACCAACATTCTCCTATTTCTTACACTTGCACACACACACGCACACATACACACACACACACAATCTTGTTTAGAAATTGTAAAAAGAGTTGACAAAATATATTTTTCTAATGTAATTTGTGTCCTAAGAAACTGATTTGCAAAAAGAAAAAATTGTAACCTTGAATTATCACCTTGACACATTTTCTCCTATAACTCCTTGATTTCTCTGTCCTTCTCTCTCTCTTTCTGTCTTTAATTTTTAGGAAACCGTATTGTAAATATATGTGCATATGTGTATGAGCGTGTGTGTGCATGTGTACACAAATGTTTGCATTTTATCTCACAGCAGGTTTTAATAAGATCATTGAAGACTATTAAAAATGCATGTTCTCTGAAGCAACGGGCATTTTTGTTTCTTTGCATTTTTCACTATATATTTAGTTTAAAATTTAAGCAAGAAAATCACACTGCAGTTTTGTTTTTTTTTTAGTTTTGTTTTTATTTTTATTTATTTATTTATTTATTTTTTAATTTATTTATTTATTTTTCATTTTTACTTTACAATTCTGTATTGGTTTTGGCATAGATTGACATGAATCCACCACAGGTACACACTGCAGTTTTTAAGATAAAATCCCTAAGATAAAGCATTCTGAGTTTACTATCCAAAGATACTATAGTAATCCAACACATATTCCCAGTACTGTCTTAAGAGCTACAAAGATAGCTTACTGCACATATGAAATTATTAGAACATAAATTTCTAGAAATGAAGTCACTTCTATGATGCAATGTCCTATTTCTTATTCTGTAGACTTCAAATAAATGCTTCCAAAATTTTCACTGAGGTTGCTGTTGAAAACAATAATGTAGGAGTCTAATCATAAGACTCAATTAATATGATGCAGGCAAAAGCTAGATATTGATCCAGCTGATGTGAAATAAAAGTCGCTGAGTACACTGGTAGCCAAAACACACCTGGAGGAAAATTAACAGGGGCCCTACTTTTATTTGTATGAGTGGGTTATTTTTCTCTATTCACACCCTTGCCCCAGGCATCCAGTCCAGTTTAGAGACAAAAAATCTTGATTCATGAAGTTGGAGGGATTACTGTGCCATTTTTTTAAAGCATGGACCATACTTTGGATTCAGTATGGTAAATACATATATTGAAATTACAGTAAAGTTTGCTGAAACTTTGAAGAACAGATAATTTGTTCTTTTGTAATGTTTTATATTGAAAACTATTCTGGATTTCCTTTTTATCTGAGAAACATTCTGAGGTGAAACTGAATTTTAAAAGACAGGTATTTCTGTTGGAAAATATTTTAGAGATGATTCCTATACACAGACTTACATATAAGAAGGTTGAGAAGAGTATATGCCAAAACATTGATGATGATAGGTTATCTCCTATAACTAGGATAAAGGAGATTTTTATCCTCTTTGTGTCCATGGTATGTATTTTCTGATTTTTCTATGATTGCTACCAATTACTTGTAAAATAAAACTGAAAATAAATACACAAATATCTAGAGATGTTTTCAATACCAGTGAAACAGACAAGAAGACGATAACCCAAAGGACAGGCTGAGTGGAAGCCAACAAAAAATATGAAGGCCAAGAGACAGCAAAACTGGAAAAATTACCTAAATTGTCCTGGTCACCAGAAGTGGAGGCAGAGAGCTGAAGCCTTGAACCAGTAGAAAAAGTGAAACCATTAAAACATTAAGGTTGCTGTCTGCTGTCACTGCCTGCTTTCCTTCGGAAATGTTGCAGATCAGTAATTAGACCAGCCTCACCCAAGAGCCAACATATGTCTGGGTTATACCTTGTACTACAGTCTATCATGGAGTATGTGGGAGCTGAAATTCAGTCCACTCTCCACTTACCATGTCTGGTTTCCTGGCATGCAGCATAACACCTCAGACAATCATTTTTTTTTTCCTAATCATGGAATAGCACTGGGCAGGTAAATACAATGGGAACTAATGAGCTGCTTCCATTATAAGATTATCTTGTGCATGTGTACTGAGTCCTGTATGATTCTTTGTGACACCATGGACTGTAGCCCATCAGGCTCCTCTGTCCATGGAATCTCCCAGGCAAGAATACTGGAGTGGTTGCCGTTTTCTCCTCCAGGGGATCTTCCAGACCCAAGGATGGAACCCACATCTCCTGCATTGGCAGGTGGATTTTTTAACGTTAGTACCACCTGGAAAGCCCATTAGCAGAGCAAGTGATGCATAATAGGCATCAAATAAATATTAACATCGACATTTTAAGAGTTAGTGAACTAAAATGGATGGCAATGGGCAAATTTAATTCAGATGACCATTATATCTACTTCTTTGGGCAAGAATCCCTAAGAAAGAATGGATTAGCCCTCATAGTCAACAAAAGAGTCCAAAATTCAGTACTTGGGTGCAATTTCAGAAACAATAGAATGATCTTGGTTCATTTCCAAGGCAAGCCATTCAATGTCACAGTAATCCAAGTCTATGCCCCAACCACTAATGCTGAAGAAGATGAAGTTGAATGGTTCTATTAAGACCTACAAGACTTTCTAGAACTAACCCCCCAAAAGATGTATTTTTCATCATAGGAGACTGGAATGCAAAAGTAGGAATTCAAGAGATACCTGGAGTAACAGGAGAGTTGGGCCTTGGAGTACAAAATGAACCAGAGTAAAGGCTAGCAAAGTTTTGCCAAGAGAACACACTGGTCATAGCAACCACCTTCCTCCACAAGAGATGACTCTACACGTGGACACCACAAGACAGTCAATACTGAAATAAGATTGATTATTTTCTTGGCAGCCAAAAATAGAGAAGCTCTATACAGTCAGCAAAACAAGACCAGGATGATCTGCAGCTCATATCATGAGATACTTATTGCAAAATTTAGACTTAAATTGAAGAAAGTAGGGAAAACCACTACATCACTCAGATATGACCTAAATCAAATCTCTTAAGGCTATACCGTGTAAGTGACAAATAGATTAAAGGGATGAGATCTGATAGACAGAGTGATTGAAGAGCTATAGACAGAGATTTGTAACACTGTATAGGAGGCAGTGACTAAAACCATTCCCAAGAAAAAGAAATTAAATAAGGCAAAATGATTGGCTGAGGAGGAATTACAAATAGCTGAGGAAAGAGAAGCAAAAGACAAAGGAGAAGAGAAAAGATAAAACCATCTGAATGCAGAGTTTCAAAGAACAGCAAGGAGAGGAAATAACGTCTTCTTAAGTGAACAATGCAAAGAAATAGAGGAAAACAATAGAATAGGAAAGGCTAGAGATCTCTTCAATAAAATTAGAGACACCAAGGGAACATTTCATGCAAAGATGGACACAATAAAGGACAGAAATGGTATGGACCTAACAGAAGTAGAAGATATTAAGAAGAGGTGGCAAGAATACACAGAAGAACTGTACAAAAAATATCTTCATGACCCAGATAACTACGATGGTGTGATCACTCAACTTAGAGCCAGACATCCTGGAGTAAGAAGTCAAATGGGCCTTAGGAAGCATTACTATGAACAAAGCTAGGGGATGTGATGGAATTCCAGCTGAGCTATTTCAAATCCTAAAAGATGATGCTGTTAAAGTGATGCACTCAATGTGATAGCAAATTTTGAAAACTCAGCAGTTACCACAGGACTAGGAAAGGTCAGTTTTCATGACAATCCCTAAGAAGGGCAATGCCAAGGAATGTTCAAACTACTGCACAACTGCACTCATTTCACATCCTAGCAAGGTAATGGTTAAAATCCTTCAAGCTAGACTTCAAGCTATGTTCACAGTATGTGAACTGAGATCTTCCAGATGTACAAGTTGGATTTAGAAAAGGCCGAGGAAACACAGATCAAATTTCCAACAACCATTGGATCATAGAAAAAACAAAAGAATTCTAGAAAAGCATCTACTTCTGCTTCATTGACTACACTAAAACTTTGACTGTGTGGATCACAGCAAACTATGGATAATTCCTAAAGAGATGGGAATACCAGATCACCTTACCTGCCTCCTGAGAAACCTGTTTGAATATCAAAGAGCAACAGTTAGAACTGGACATGGGACAATGGACTGATTCAAAATTGAGAAAGGAGTACATCAAGGCTATATATTGTCACCCTGCTTATTTAACTTATATGCAGAGTAGATCATGAGAAATCTGGGTTGGGTGAAGCACAAACTGAAATCAAGATTGCCTGGAGAAATATCAATAACCTCAGATAGGCAGATGACACCACCCTAATGACAGAAAGTGAAGAGTAACTGGAGGACCTCTATGAGGGTGAAAGAATAGAGTGGAAAAGCTGACTTAAAACTCAACATTCAAAAAACTAAGATCCTAAGATCGTGGCATCCAGTCCTATCATTTCATGTCAAATAGATGGGTAAAAATGAAAACACTGACAGACTTCATTTTCTTGGGCTCCAAAGTCACTGTAGATGGTGACTGCATCCAATAATTAAAAGACCCTTGCTCCTTGGAAGAAAAGCTATGACAAACTTAGACAATGTATTAAAAAGCAGAGACATCCTTTTGCTGACAAAGGTCTGTATAGTCAAAGCTGATTTTTCCAGTAGTTAGGTACAGATATGAGAATTGGATCATAAGGAAATCTGAGCACCAAAGAATTGATGATTTTGAATTGTGGTGCTGGATAAGACTCTTGACGGTCCCTTGGACAGCAAGGAGATCAAGCCAGTCAATCCTAAAGAAAGTCAGCCCTGAATATTCATTGGAAGGATTGATGTTCAAGCTGAAGCTCCAATACATTGGCCACCTGATGCAAAGAGTCAACTCATTGAAAAAGATCCTGACACTGGGAATAACTGGAGAAGGAGAAGGGGTTGACAGAGGCTGAGATGGTTGGATGACATCATCGACTCACTTGACATGAGTTTGAGCAAACTCTGGCAGGTAGTGAAGGAAAGGGAAGCCTGGTGTGCTATAGTCTGTGGGGTTGCAAAGAGTCTGACATAACTGAGAGACTGAACAACAAATATTAACCACTAATTTATTAACATAACATCTTAGTTTTATCCAAGTATCTGTGGCAAGTATCTATGGCTGTTAGTATAATCAGGTATCTATGACTGCACAGCAGTCATATTACCGCACAGCATATTATCACAAACCTAGTAGCTTATTTCAGTAAGCATTTATTATTTCATAATTTCTCTGAGTCAGGAATTTTGAGTGTCTTAACTGGATGGTTCTGGTTCAGAATACCTCATGCGGCAGTTAGGATGTCAGCAAGGGTAAAGTCATCAGAAGAGTTGACTGAGGTTGGAGGATCCACTTCTTAGATGACTGACTCCCATGATTGTTGGCTTAAGATCTCAGTCCGTCACCCTATGTACCTCTCTAAGGATTACTGAGTGTCTTTATGACATAGCTGCTGGCTTCCCCCAATTCAAGCTCTCTAAGAAAGAAAAGAGGAAATCACAGTGCCATTTAGGACCCAGCCTCTGAAACTGTATATTGTCACTTCCACTTTTTTTTTTCTCCATAAAGTCCAGTCCACACTCCAATTAGGTATTTTAAAATCCAGACATAGTTTACTATCAATATTCTTAATATTTAAATGAAGTTGAACATAGTCATGAAGATATTTTCTTATATGCATCCCAATGCCCCATCTCTTCCTCTACCAAATCCACATTTGGGCAATTGAGCACAGTAGTTAAGCAATCCCAAGGCATGAATTTGCAGATTGTTAAAGACAATTGAAATAAGAGTTTATAATGGGATACAATTTTGAAACAATTCTATTATTTGATGATAAGAATGTTCCCTCTTTTATATGATATAAAGAAGGAATTATCATCTTGAAAATGGTTTTAAGGAAAGAGAAAATATGATACTAACTATGGAGAAAGTGCTGCTGCTAAGTTGCTTCAGTCATCTCCGACTCTGTGCGACCCCATAGACGCCAGCCCATCAGGCTCCCCCGTCCCTGAGATTCTCCAAGCAAGAACACTGGAGTGGGTTGCCATTTCCTTCTCCAATGGATGAAAGTGAAAAGTGAAAGGGAAGTCTCTCAGTCGTGTCCGACTCTTAGCGACCCCATGGACTACAGCCTACCAGGCTCCTCCATCCATGGGATTTTCCAGGCAGGAGTACTGGAGTGGGAAAGTGACAATTAAGAAAGAAATTAAGTATATTTAACTGTTTGGCAAGTATTGTTTGTATGGATGCCCATGATGGATACATTTCACCTTGTTTTTAAGGATTTACAAAGATATAATACATATCTAGCCAATGCCTGAACATAGTCTTAAAAGAGACTAGAGCTTCTCAGCAACCTGACTGCCATCCTTAGGCCTTATCTATGGCTATAGTTCCCTCAGATCAGCCCAAAGTAAAGAGAAATTTGGAAGAGGGGGGAAAGGGTATTATTGAGACAAAGCAACATACCAAATCCTTTTCTTATAATATCTCATTTATTCACTATCTCATAATTGATTATTCTTCAGCATATAATGCACCAACATTAGATTATGGCCAGGCTCAGCATTCAAGAAAGTAAGAAAGACATTCTCATATTCCTCTGGCCTTGTAACCTTGGCCAATTGCCCATAGGAACCAGGATATGAGTTTCCCAAGACCTGTTCACTGAGAATTGGAAATCTCTAGTTGGGAAGCATAAACTGAGTAAGACAATAAAGAAAGAAGAGTTTTATCAATATGGACAAAGTTATGCATAGTCTAAGCTGTGGTTTTTCCTGTAGTCATGTACGGATGTGAGAGTTGGACCATAAAGAATGCTGAGCACCAAAGAATTGATGCTTTCGAACTGTGGTGTTGGAGAAGACTCTTGAGAGTCCCTTGGACAGAAGGAGATCAAGCCAGTCAATTCTAAAGGAAATCAACCCTGAACATTCACTGAAAGAACTGATGCTGAAGCTAAAGCTCCAAAACTTTGGCCACATGATATGAACAGCTGACCCACTGGAAAAGACCCTGATACTGGAAAAGATTAAGGGTAGGAGAAGGGGACAACAGAGGACAAGATGGTTGGATGGCATCACTGACTCAATGGACATGAGTTTGAGCAAATTCTGGGAGATGGTAAAGGACAGGGAAGCTTGGTGTGCTTTCAGTCTATGGGGTTGCAAAGAATCAGACACAACTTAACGACTGAACAACAACAAGTCAAATACATCACAATGCATAGTAGCCCCAAGGAAGTCTGGAGTCACAAATTCCAACTAGAAAAGAGATGAGAAGGGAGGCACAGGGATGTGTGAGACTCTCAACTTAGGTGGCAAAAGATTCCCCCTCATTCTCTTTTCTTCTGCTTACTAAATCCATCTCCATGGATTTTTTTTTTTTAATCCTTGAATAAAATGCAAAAGGGGCAATGGGTTGTGAAATGTAGGATAGGGACATATTAGAATCAGAATCAGTATTTTATAGCTGAAAGGAAATATCAAGATCCCCTAGGCAAGTTTTCACAGAATGTTCCATACAGTTCTTATTCTACGGTACCTCAGGGCTTTAGTTGGGGGAGCCTAGGGAGGAGCTTGACTGGTACAGCGAAGAAGGAGTAGGAGAGGTTAATTTTACTTTATTTTATGTATTAGGAGTCTATGTGAGATTTCCTTTAAAGGAAAGAACAAAAGAATTCTATCGCATTTTAAAAAGTGAGGGATAGGACTTCCCTGACAGTACAGTGGTTAAAACTCCGCCCTCCAATGCAGGATGTGTGGGCTGGATCCCTGGTCAGGGAGCCAAGATCCCACATGACTTGGGGCCAAAAAACCAAAACATAAAACAGAAGCAATATTGTAACAAATACAATAAAGATGTTAAAAATGGTCCACATCAAACAAACAAACAAAAAAAAAAACCAGCAGGGGATGGGGTGGAGTGAAGTCAGCCACCAAATTGAGTCCTTGGTGTTAGACTGGAGATGAGATGACCTATTGAGCATCCCGAGTTTGTGGCAGTACCTTCAGCCCACTGACTCTCGTCACTATACCAGGCTGCCTCTCATTATGCAGCCTAATTCCCTATGAGATGATTTAATTAAAACTGTGGCCATTTTGATTTCCATCTTGAGATTCTAATTATTTTATGTTAAATATCTTGGTAGCTAATAAAAATGAATTAAATGTATAAATACAATATTAAGTTTAAATAATATTTTAAACAGTGTCTGGATCCTCTATTCCTCTGTCCACCTGGACTTTAATATTTTATTACTGCCTCTGCCAATAAAACTGCATGCCATTTCTGAAAGTGGAGACCATATCACTTCTTTCTTCAAGGTCAAGGTGTTATTTTTTAGGAGGAAAATTTTTCTCTTAAGCCAACCAAGTATAATTACCAAGTGTTTTTTATCCTGCAGGAATTTACATAGAAGTAACAAACAGTAAAGCAACCATAGAGTTGCAATCCCTCCCCCAACCAACCCTGGTTCTGCCATAAACCTACAGAAAAAAAAATGTCTAACACTGCAGGAGCCCAACACTGCATTTACCATCCCAGGTTTTATGCTCTTAGTCACAGACACAAAGGACTAAGATCTGGAGCAAGGAGACACACAAGATCCCAGTCTCCCTCTTGGCCTAATAATCTCTCCCTCTACAGGTAGTTAATAATAATTACTATATTGCAGAGGTTAAAGAGTCTGCCTGCAATGTGGGAGACCTGGGTTCAATCCCTGGGTCGGGAAGATCCCCTGGAGAAGGAAATGGCAACCCATTCCAGTATTCTTGCCTGGAGAATTCCATGGATGGAGGAGCTTGGTGGGCTACAGTCCACTGGTCGCAAAGAGTCGGACACTACTGAGCGACTTCACTTCACTTCACTTCATGTTCATTTATGTTCAACATTAGTAAAATGCTTGACAGCTTTATAAGTATTATCTCACTTAACCCTCACAAGGACACTATGCAATGGACACTTCTTCTTAAAGAAGAAATAAAAGCACAAAGAAAAAAATACTTTGCTCGCAGTCACAAAGGATTCAACCAGGAACCACTACTCCAGAGCCCAGAATGTGGGACCTCTAAAGAGACCATACAGATGTAGTTTAGTTCAGGAACTCAGAAATCAGACCTAAGAAAACAAAAATATAGCCACTGTAATAAGAACTGCATTAGAGAGAGGCCAAAAAAGAAGGATATAGGCTGCTTCTCTTTGGAGGAAGTTTGTCCTTCCCAAAAGGAATCAGGAAGGGGACATTAGGGTAGAAGAGGTGGGGGCAGGATTAGTGCTGTAGGCTAAAATGTTCACATCTGTCCATCCACATTCTAATCTAAGAACACATTCCAGAACCTAAGAAGCCAAAGGAGGGCAGACATAGGGAGGAAGGAACAACTGTGACTATGAGGGTGGGGGCTGGAATGAGGGGAGCTTAGGAAAGAGGCAAGAGCCAACTCATAGGAAAAGACACTGATGCTGGGAAAGACTGAAGGCAAAAGAAGAGGATGGCAGAAGATGAGATGGTTCGATAGCAGCATTGACTCAATGGACATGATTTTGAGCAAACTCTGGGAGATAGTGTAGGATAGGGAAGCCTGGCATGCTACAGTCCAAGGGATCACAAAGAATCAGACTTGGCTTAACTACTGGACAAAAACAGGAAGGAGGCAAGACCCTGGCACTGGGAAGCAGCTCTGTGAAAAGTCAGAGAGGTCAATGGAGGTGGACAGTGGAGTTGGCCAAGAATAAGCCCAACAGGACTGGGGAGAGAAGGAGCATGAGACATGAACGAGAGAAGCCACGTGAGCCTGAGGAGGGTGGCAGCACCCTTATTTATACTCCTCTCCCTGAAAGAGCACAGACCACCTTATACACAATCCCTCCATCTTATAGTCTTCTTAAAGTCAATGGTTACATTGAGTGTATCTTGATTCAAGCAGGGCAAAAAGTAAATGACATGGAGTATTTAAAATGAGTACAATCCTAGCTGGACATGGAGTAATCCATCTAACAGTATTTTATATATGCCTGAAACAGAGCCTCAGTATCATTTTGAACTGAATAAGACTGAACTGAATTGAGCAAAGTGACCCCCTTGCTGGAAGTTTCAGGCATACCGTAGAGATCCTAGTGAGTGACTAGATTTTTCTCCACTTCTATAATGACCCCCACCTTAGACAATGACAGTGACACTCTTTGGGGGACAGAATTTCAAGCTGAAGGGGATGCCTTCTTTTGGGGTTCTCTTGTTCATGAAACCATTCTCAGGAAGCAGAAAGAGCCTGGATGATGAGAAAAGATGAACAGATGCTGGAAGAGAGCAGCCCTGCTATTCATCACGTGGAGAGGTTTACTGAGGAAAGGGTTGTCTAGTAGAGAAATTTGTTGGGGACGAGGGAACCCCCAAAACGAAAACCACATCTCTACTGTTCTATTGCCAGTTCTGCCCATATGCATCTGTTTCCATTTGAAATAAATGAAAACCTCCCTTTTCTCTTGTTGACATCAAAGCCAGAGACCAGGCTTCAGCTCATTGTCATAGCTGCTATCATTAATAATCCTTATGACCATGATTACAATGCCATCTACTCAGCATGCTGGGGAGAGAGAAGCATAGGCAGCAGACAATAGGAACCAGATCCTGTGAGATGCAAGGAATATTGCATTGCATTGCACTGTATTGCACTATCACTCACACTGGATTTCAGACAGAGTCCCAGGGAGGTGATACTGGAATTCAGCCACTTTGGGAAGACTGACATAGGACCAGTGGTTACTACTCCAAGGCTTGCTTCACATCTATTTTTAGTTTCTCCAGTGTGAATGCAATGAGAGACCCATCTAGCCCCTTCCCTCTTTGCTTTTTCTCATCACTCTGCCCAAATCTGAGTGACAAACAATGGTCTTATCCATTTCAATTAATGTATAGATTTGTTAGGATATAACTGACCCAAATGGATTTCCCTGATGGCTCAGTGCTAAAGAATACACATGCAATGCAGGAGCCATGGGTTCGATCCCTGGGTCAGGAAGATCCCTTGGAAAATGAAATTATAATCCACTCCAGTAGTATTTCCTGAAAAGTTCCATGCTACAGTCCACAGGGTCACAAGAGTCAGACATGACTTAGAAAGTAAACTACTACCACCACCATCAGCTGACCCAAACACACCATAGAAATTAGCCCATGTCCTGAGGGAGCCTCCAAAAACAAAACAAGGACTCAGAAGGAGTACTTAAATGGAAAACAGTCAATACTGCCTCTCCTTTCTTTATAGGAATTAGGGGTAGGGTGTGGAGGATTTTTGAGAGTAGATAGTTGCCTCTTCCATGTTGGCTTTTCTTGAAACACCCAGAAGGATGGAATTGGGTTACATTCAGCTCAGAGTAGTACAAAATGACAACAACACTGGAAATGTTTAAACTTATAAAAATAGATATAGGGCTATAGTTGTTCCCTTCCCACCCCCAAGTTTGGCACATACTTGGAACTCAAATATTTGTGGAATAAATAAAGATTATATGCAAAATTGTACTAGAAGACAACGTTTTCTGGCCCTTGGCTCTCTGAGCCTCCTTCTCTCTTCTACCCACCCTGGCTGTGGCAGGGAGCTGCCTGTTATTCCACAAAGCCACTAGGCATATGCTCACTCAGTGCCTTTCTCCATTGTCCATCTGAAAACTCCATGCATCTTTGCACACTTAGCTCTGGTACCTGGAGGCTACAAAGGCTGAGTTTGATTTGGGGAGTTGATTTCTCTCCTTCTGCCTGGTCTGTGTCTTCTCCACGTTTTCATTACACTTACTGTAGTGCCTTGCCAGGCAACTGTCCAAATTTCAACGGTCTGGCAAGGGCTGAAATTTCAGTGATTAGCACAGTGATGGGCACATAATTGGGACTTCCCAGGTGGTGCTGGTTGTTAAAAAAAAAAAAAAAAAAAAACTTGCCAATCCATGAGATGCAAGTTTGATCCCTGGGTTGGGAAGATCCCCCAGAGAAGAGCATGACAACCCACTCCAGTATTCTTGCCTGGAGAATAACATGGACAGAGGCTAGCAGGCTACATTTCATAGGGATGCACGAGTCAGACATGACTGAAGCGACTTAGCACACAGGCACACAGCACAGGAATGTAATATCTTTTTCTTTGTGAAGGAAGTTTGATGAATGAACAAGTGATCTTCAACAAATTTAAATTGAATTGGGGGGTAAAGCAAGGTTTTCCATGGCTCAAACTGTGTCCAAACTCCAGCAATCAGTTTCACAAATATGCAAAATTGATAATAAAGAAGTCAAAAGTCAAAGTGTTAGTTGCTCAGTCGTGTCCAACTCTTTGCAATCCCATGGATGTAGCCAACCAAGTTTCTCTGTTCAGGGGATTCTCCAGGCAAGAATACTGGAGTGAGTTGCCATTCCCTTCTCCAGGGGATCTTCTCGACCCAGGAATCGAACTTGGGTCTATAGCTTTGTGGGCAAAATCTTTACTTCTGAGCTACCAGGGAAGCCAATAATAAAGAAAGCATAGCAAAAACAATCACAAACCCATTCTTACCCTTAAAAAAAGAAAAGTGGAGATGCAAAAACTACTCATGATGAAATATTAGCAGTGATTTATTTTCATATAGGCAGGAAGAAGAGACGATGCCGATTTGAGATCTAGCAGCTTAAGGTGCACCCATTTCCCAGGGCGCCAAGTCTGCCACTGTTTTTCACTGGATTGCAGGTCCTTGTTGTATTCTTGGAGGTTATTTGGCATAATAATTGTTTCACTGAACTGTGACTCTATATAATAGCCTTGAAATCATCACTGTATTTTCAACAAAAGCAACATTTATCTACTTTGCACTCAAGGTTCTTGTTATTACAGTCTACACAGCAGAGTATCCAGAATTTGGTGCTGTTCCTAAAAACGAATATGCATTGTCTTTAAAGAGACTGAGATTAAATCCCACTTTCCCCTTGTATTTCCAGTAGTTCAAAATCACACTGTTCAGTTATATTAATATATTATCCCTAATAATTAATTTTAATAACAATTTCCTTTTTCAATATATTTCTGACCACTTTCTAATATTTATTTTATCTACCCTATACACACACATGTGTATGCATGTGTGTTTTTATTGCAGTTATCTCAAATCCATGTAGCATAGAGGCAGATTATAAATTGTATACTAGATAAAAAGAAATATAGGGAAAAAAAAAAAACCAATTATCAATTGGGAACAACATGCCAATTCTACAGGATCCCGTAAGACTGAAGACCTCTACAACCTTAACCTATTGGTTTGAACCATATGAAATTGCCAACATTCTATCATTTTTTACTTACAAAATTTGCAATGTTTTTTAGCCTAATTTCTACTTCTCAGGTTAATTTCAAAAGTTTTGGGATTTCCAGTACTTCCTGGTTTTGTGGACTGTGACCTATTTTTCACCCTGCCACAGTGGTTTTCAAGCTCAGCCAAATATGGGAACAATTTCTGGAGTGTTTCAATATCCTGACCTTGCTCCAAACCAGTTAAACCAATATCTTTAAAATAAATCTACATTTAGGATTGGAACCCACCTGCCAATGCAGGAGACCTAAGCAACACAGGTGCGATCCTTGGATTAGGAAGATCCCCTGGAGGAGGGCATGGCAACCCACTCTAGTTTTCTTGCCTAGAGAATCCCTTGGACAGAGGAGCCTGGCAGGCTGCAGTCCAGTGGGTCGCAGATTCAGGCACAACTGAAGCGGCTTAGCATGCACACACATCAATAATTTTTAAAGCTGTCCAGGTAATTCTACTATACTGTTGTAACTGAGAACCACTATTCTATAGAAATTACTCTTTATGTTTCAAACACACTGCCATCTGAGTATCTGGGAATACGTCGCTGAGCTCTGTCAAGATTATGTAATTATAAAGAGAACTCTAGAGACATGCTTATAAGGCCCAGCTGTCCTTATAAACCAAAAGACTAACCTACAACATGATTCTCTTGTTTAGACTCCCAAGTCTTTGATGTTTCCAGTGTGTAACCCTGTTGTCACAAGGTTACCTAGCAATAAACTAAGAGTATCATGTCCTACCTACCCCTCCACTCCCTTTGGCATTATCAAATCACATCTTTTCTTTTTTACTAATTGGCCAAACACAAAAATAGTCTATTACTACTAGACACACAATCTGTAAGAACCTCTGATTAAGTAACATTCTATGCCGCTGAAGGCTCTTCTTCCACAAAACACTCATTTGCCAAAGCGAAGAGGAAATTGTTCTCCTCCCAGTTTCCCCACCTCTGCTTTCATGCTGATGGCTCAGCCTACAAAAATGTCTGTAAACAGGTATCTGCTCTGATTGGAAATGTTCAGCAATGGTGCACCTTGCCTTCAGAGACCTCTACATTTTCCACCTAAGCTCAGCACCCTTAAGAGCCAGTGATGCAAGCCAGATGCTGACAGCTCCAGGCTGAGTCTGACATCATCCCCTTGTCAGGGACTCTGCCATTACCCACCAGTGACCACTGCTGTGTGTGCCGAAGTTAAAGGTGGGCACTTAGCACATTTATTACATACGGGGCTTATTAGATAACTGGGCTCTGTTGTGATAAATTGGCTGTGTGCTTCATTTGGACTCTCAATGCTCTGCAGGTTTTTCTAATTTAGTTTTGCCATGGCTCAGCCAAGATGGGATTCAGAGGAAGAAGAAGAAGGGAAAGGGGGAAAAAAGAGAAAAAAGCCTGAGTTGTATATCAAATCCTTGCTTCACTTCTTTCTGGCTCTGAAATGAAGGGCCTTTTAAGCTGCTGTCTTCAACAGCATCCACAGAGCTGTCATCCTCGGGGAGGTTTGTTTTACTTAAAGTACCCCAGCTCTTTCATGATGACTCCTCCATTCATTATGAATACTTGCTGCTTTGGTCCAAAGCTGTCACTTTTTTTTTTCTTTTTCCCCTTCCTTTTAAGTTTGGATTTAAATGTGCACACATCACACTCACACATACCTCCTCAGTACCACCAGTAAATGCAGGCTGGCAGGTGGGAGGGAGATGGAAAAAGGCAGTGGGAGAGGGCTGTTGGCTGTGTCCTGTATGAAGTACAGAGCACTGTACCTGCAGCCTTTGAGAGGCTTCAGATCTCTTACCCTCCAAGCGAACACCAGGGCATTGAAGGCTGCTTTGAAATGTGGCAGGCTTTGAGTGCATGTGTGTATGCTGGTGCAATGAAACACAAAAATCTATTTCCCTATCAGAGTGACTGACATTTCTTTCCTCCATAATGCAAGCCTTGATCTTTTCCTGACTGAGTTTTCTGATTCCCTCCAGCTTGCCTTATGAGTAGGTGAACCTTCATCAAAGAACACAGAAATCACATGATCCTTGATGCCGTGTCTGGCTTAGCCTATTAGGACCACTGACAACATCTCAAGGGTAACACCTAGGGAGCAGATGCCAGCTCAGTGGCCTTGAATGAGGAAGTCCCAAGATACAAACTGTGTCAAAATTGTACACCTTGCTTCTTCTACATTTCTGTAATGTCAGAGGGGTAATTTACTGAAGATAAAGCTATTCTAGTCCCCCACCAGCCCTATTCCATATCATCCCCCTAATTTTACTAAAATTGCTCTTTAAATCAAGGTGGGGGTTTACAGAGTATCAGCATAGTTTAATGGATAACCTCTGGACTTTTGAGTCAGATAAAGCTGGGTATCCCAGTCCTACTTCTTATTTGTATTTGTTAGTTATATAACATTTCCATACCTCAACTTCCCCATCAGTAAAGTAGGTAGAATGACTGTGCCCACCTCACAGAATTGGGGACTCATACATGTGGAGCTCATGGAATGGGATGTGGCTCATAAGAGCTCAATAATTGTGCACCACTATCAGTATGAGGATTTCTTAATCATTTCGAAAATATCAAAGAAGGTGCCAGCCTCTCTTGCATTCCTTATTCCCTTTTCTTTGAGAAAATGGAATCCAGGTTGGAAAAAAAGAAGTAAAATTTTCACTATTTGCAAATGACATGATCCTCTACATAGAAAACCATAAAGACTCCACAAGAAAATTACTAGAGCTAATCAATGAATATAGTAAACTTGCAGGATATAAAATTAACACAGAGAAATCCCTTTCATTCCTATACACTAACAAGGAGAAAAAGAAAGAAAAATTAACAAAACAATTCCACTCACCATTGCAAAGAAAAGAATAAAATACTTAGGAATATATCTACCTAAAGAAACAAAAGACCTATATATAGAAAACTATAAAACACTGGTGAAAGAAATCAAAGAGGACACAAATAGATTGAAAAATATACCATGTTCATGGATTGGAAGAATCAATATAGTGAAAATGAGTATACTTCCCAAAGCAATCTATAGATTCAATACAATCCCTATCAAGCTACGAATGGTATTTTTCAGAGAACTAGAACAAATAATTGCACAATTTGTATGGAAATTCAAAAAACCTCGAATAGCCAAAGCAATCTTGAGAAAGAAGAATGGAACTGGAAGAATCAACCTGCCTGACTTCAGGCTATATTACAAAGCTACAGTCATCAAGACAGTGTGGTACTGGCACAAAGACAGAAATATAGATCAATGGAACAAGATAGAAAGCCCAGAGATAAATCCACACACCTATGGACACCTCATCTTTGACAAAGGAGGCAAGAATATACAATGGAGAAAAGACAATCTCTTCAACAAGTGGTGCTGGGAAAACTGGTCAACCACTTGTAAAAGAATGAAACTAGAACATTTTCTAATATCATACACAAAAATTAATTCAAAATGGATTAAAAGTCTAAATGTAAGACCAGAAACTATAAAACTCCTAGAGGAAAACATAGGCAAAACATTCTCTGGCATAAATCACAGCAGGATCCTCTATGACCCACCTCCCAGAGTAATGGGGAAAAAAAAGCAAAAATAAACAAATGGGACTTATTTAAACTTAAAAGCTTTTGCACAACGAAGGAAACTATAAGCAAGGTGAAAAGACAGCCTTCAGAATGGGAAAAAATAATAGCAAATGAAGCAACTGACAAAGAGTTAATCTCAAAAATATCCAAGCAACTCCTGCAGCTGTATTCCAGAAAAATAAACAACCCAATAAAAAATGGGCCAAAGAACTACACAGACATTTCTCCAATATTTTATTGAACTTTCATTGTAATCAAAACCAAAGCAATAAAAGTATTTTTAATGTTCAAAAAAAAAAAAGAAGACATACAGATGGCTAACAAATACATGAAAAGATGCTCAACATCACTCATTATCAGAGAAATGCAAATCAAAACCACAATGAGGTACCATCTCATGCCAATCAGAACAGCTGCCATCCAAAAGTCTACAAACAATAAATGCTGGAGAGGGTGTGGAGAAAAGGGAACCCTCTTACACTGTTGGTGGGAATGCAATCTAGTACAGCCACTATGGAGAACAGTGTGGAGATTCCTTAAGGAACTGGAAATAGGACTGCCATATGACTCAGCAATCCCACTGTTGGGCATACACACCGAGGAAACCAGAATTGAAAGACACGTGTACCACAGTATTCATCACAGCACTGTTTATCATAGCCAGGACATGGAAATAGCCTAGATGTCCATCAGCAGATGAATGGATCAGAAGCTGTGGTACATATACACAATGTACCACAAAAAAGAATTAAAAAGAATACATTTGAATCAGTTCTAATGAGGTGGATAAAACTGGAGCCTATTATACAGAGTGAAGTAAGCCAGAAAGAAAAACATAAATACAGTAAACTAATGCATATATATATGGAATTTAGAAAGATGGTACCGATAACCCTCTATGCAAGACAGCAAAAGAGACACAGATGTATAGAACAGTCTTTTGGACTCTGTGGAAGAAGGCGAGAGTGGGATGATTTGAGAGAATAGCATTGAAACATGTATATTATGATATGTGAAACAGATCGCCAGTCCAGGTTTGATGCATGAGGCAGGGTGCTCAGGGCTGGTGCACTGGGATGATGCTGAGGGATGGGATGGGGAGGGAGGGGAGAGCGGGGTTCAGGATGGGGAACACATGTACATCCATGGCTGATTCATGTCAATGTATGGCAAAACCACTACAATATTGTAAAGTAATTAGCCTCCAATTAAAATAAATAAATTTTAAAAAGGCTCAATTGCATGCAACTGAAAGGAAAAAAAGAGAGAGATTTCAGGTCCTGCTTTGACAAGGGAAGGGTTCAGAGAGTGGCCGTGCAGTGGTGTCAACTGAGGAAGAGGAGGAAACTAGGAGGAGGAGGAGCAGGAGGACTGGGTACCACTACCACTGCCTCTAGCATTAACAGGGACCCAAGAACTCAGGATCCATGACTCCTGTTACTCAAGGCTCTCCATTCTGAGCTATGCACTTTTTCCTACATTCTAGAATTTCTGAAATCAAGAGGTATTTTCAATTATGTATATTTAATAGCAAAGCTTCTTCTTCTTCTTTTTTTTTTTTTTCTCAAAAGGGAGATATCCTATGGATGCTACCTCCTAGAACTGGTGGCATCTTTAGAATTCAGATTTCAGAAGAAAGTTTTAGTGTTAGTTGCTCAGTCATGTCTGATTCTTTGCAACCTCAGTGACTGTAGCCCTCCAGGTTCCTCCACCTATGGAATTTTCAGGCAAGAATAGTGGGGTGGCTTACCATTTCCTTCTCCAGGGGATCTTCACAAGCCAGGGACTGAACCTGGGTCTCCTGCATTGCAAGCAAATTCGTTACTATCTGAGCCACCAGGGAATATCCCAGGTTTCAGCTGGAAGGATGGCTTGTCAGCCCTACTTCTGTGCACTGAATAGCAGTCTGGTGTAGAATAGACAAGAGGGTAGCTGACCATGGTAATCTAGACCCCAATATTTAAGCATCATTCTGTTAGGAAATGAAGGGAAAGGGTCTAGGCCAGTTGGCATTTCTGGAAAATTCCCTGCTGCGCTAACTTGCTTCAGTCATGTCTGACTCTACGGCCCCAGAGACTGCAGCACACTAGGCTCCTCTGTCCATGGGATTCTTCAGGCATGAATGCCAGAGTGGGTTGCCATTTCCTACTTCAGGAGATCTTCCTGACCCAGGGGTAGAACCTGTGTCTCTTACATCAACAGGAAATGTTCTCATTTAGATCTGACCCTGGACATGATTCAAAATCACAGTGTGATCATGACTACACCAATATCTAACCTACTTTTGGAGAGTGAGCCCCACTTGTAAAGGCACATGCTCTGAGTCTCAGAGCCCTGGAGAGTGAGGACACTTCTGGATTCTTCCCTCAGTATTTGATACTGAGGCTGGTCGCCTCAACCATTTACTCAACATTTCCTGAGTGCCCACCATATGCCAAGTACAGTTAAGAACTTGGGATACAAAGGTGAATATGTCCTAAAATAACTTAAGAGCAGAGGAAGGAGATGGATAAGAAAGATATGTTTCTTAATTGTGTTATAAAGCCAGGTATTGTGTTACCTGTAAACCTCATGAGTCTGTAGATTGGGATTTCTTGTTCCCAATTCACAGGTGAGAAGCTTTTAATTGAAGTGGTTAAGAGACTTTCTCAAGGTGAAATAAAACCTATAAGGAGTAAAATTAAAATTTACATCTTATCTGATACAGCAAACTGCCCCCACTCAGCATTCTTGACCCTCTTATCCTGCTCTGCTTTTTGTTTTCAGTTTGTCGTTTCCTCCACATCTCTTATCACTCTCAAACATACTATATTGTTTATATATTACTTTAGTGGGTTTCTTAAATATTCTGTCTCAGTCTACTGGAATGTAAATGCCACGATGCTTCTCTTTTGTTTATTGGCTGCACATGCATACTTGCTTGCGAATCTGCTTCAGTCTTCAACTCTTTGCGACCCTGTGGACTGTAGCCCACCAGGCTCCTCTGTCCGTGGGAATTCTCCAGGGAAGAATACTAGAGTGGGTTGCCATGCCCTCTTCCAGGGTATCTTTCCAACCCAAGGATCAAACCCAAGTCTCCTGTGGCTCCTGCATTGCAGGTGGATTCTTTGCTGCTGAGCTACCGGGGAAGCCCTGGCTGCACATAATTAGTGTTCAATAACAGTTGTTGAATAAACAAGTTATTAGATGGTTCTGAAAGTGTTAACTCTTTCTTTTGATCCTCTTGTAATGTCAGTCAGTTCATAATAAATAATATTTATATGCTTAAATAAAATGCTATGGGAGTTCAGAGAAAGAGTTAAAAATACTGACTAAACCTGGGTGCAGAAATCTGGAAAAGTGTGAAAGCAGAGTTTATCACAGTAAGGCCCAGGAATAAGCTGGTTTCAGAATTATACCAAAGTCTGCTGAAAACACTGATTCCTGGCTCCTACCACAGATTACTGCATTATATTTTCTGAGCTTAAGAATGTCTATCTTAATGCACTTCCCAGGTGGTTGTCATGCACCTCCAAATTTTGAGAATCAGTGAAGGGTTTGAGAAAGAGACAAAACTTTGGAAAGAACTGGAGGAAAGAAACAGCTATAGTGGATGTTTTTACAGGTGAAGAATTGAGGACTAGGCAAGCTTAGTCACTTGTCCGAAATCACAAAGCCAGTAAGTCAGAATTTGGGAGCAAGGCTCAGAAGGCCAGTGAGTCAGAATTTAGGATCAGGGCTCTTCCTGGTACATTTTATTGGCTTCGAAATCATCTTTAACTTCTTTACATCCTTGCAATCTAGTATATTATCAATATTCATTCAGAAAATAGATATTGAACAAGGTGATACCCTATACTCCAGAAGTAGCTTGAGTAATTGCCCTAGCCTTCACAGCAGTAAGGAAGTCCTTATTTTTAAGAACCTCCCAGCCAACCCCTCACATCCCAGACTTTAAAACCTAGGGCTCTGAGTAGGCCAAAAGCAGACAGACTGCAACTACTTTGCTCAGGTCTGCATTTCTCCCTGTCTGACATGAAGGGAGTTAGTGGTGGAGCAGAGACAACCTCCATGTGGGAAGCAAGTGGGAAAAAAAGTTGTAACGAGTCAAGCATTCCAGTCTGGTTGGACCACTCTCTACTTTTAAAGTGTGTCACAGTTCTAAGCCATCCCGAGGCTGATAACACACACACATACTCTAGCCTCCTCAAGGTCAGTCTGGCTTTCTGCCATATCTCTGCACATCATCTCTGATTCTGGGGGACCCATCAGTCTTTTGCCAACCAAGGGCTTCATTCAAATAACAACAATAAAAACAGGAAGGCTGTCATTAAGTTTTATTTTTACCACAAGTTTCCTGGGAAAAAATGAGAAACACACACACACTCACATTCTGAAAACATCCCATGTCCCGTCACATCCCATTTTTACAGTATAGCTGTAGGGTGTGTGATCCGCAGCCAGAAATAAAACAGGACTGAAGAGTCAGCCATCTGTCTGGAAGGACCCGCAGTCCCAGATGGCGCTTCCTTTCTGGCTTTCTGGTAACAATCTCCTCTGTCTAACGAAATGAGGCAGAAATTGCTCAGTGAGTTAGTGGGGGTGACAAACCCCCACCCTCCCAGCCCCGGCATTAGCATTTGAAATTCTCCAGCAATGTTTATCTGTACCTATTACCTCACCCTTGCTGTTGTCATTCCACACACTGATTCTTCCATGTTTTCAAAATGTGTGTGTGTGGGGGGTGGGGGTGGGGGGGGTGTTAGTGAAGTTTTCAAGGGCAGGAACTATTTCTTTCTCTTCTCATGCACCCAGTCTTAGACCACCCAAAGGGCAATATGCCTTTTTTTTTTTAAAACCCTGTACATAGTAGTGATAAGCACTTACTGACCAATTAACTGGTTAACTGTTAGAGTCAATTATTTGAAGACAAGTCTACATCAACCCAAGCACAGACAATTTTTAAATTAGGAACTAGGAGTTGAAAAGAGAACAAAAGATTGCTAAGCAATATGATGTTACCTAAAAGACCCCTGGCAGGGCCTTCAGAAGACTGTCTTAACTCTACTACTCACTAGTAGTGAGACCATCAGCAAGTAAGATATTTAATCTTGAGAACCCTGAGATTTCTCATTTTGTATAATTTACATTTTACAAAATTATAAATAAATTTGAGCTCTTTAAACATGAGAACTGTATAATGTATCCAATTCATCACTGTCTGTACTCCATTGTCTAACACAGAAGTTCCAAATAGGAGCTACAGCAGAGCCACCTGGAGGAGTTGTTAAAACACAGATCTCTGGGCCCACCCCCAGAGTTTCTGATTCAGTGGGACTGGTGTGAGGCCCAAGAATTTTTGTTCTAACAAATTCTCAAGTGATTCTAATGCTGCAGGTTCAGGAATCACTCTGAGAACCTTGGGTTAGCATATGCTGTAACATCACAAGAATTCAGGAAATGTTTGTTTATGAGAATGAGTGCATAAGTGAATCTGTAAAATGACTTGAGAAATAGGTAAATTTTGACATGAATCTAGGACTTGCAAACAATGTGACCACCTCCTTTTATAGTCATTGATTAGTGATTATATATAGGACTCAACATGGTCCATCAATATACAAACAAGAAACCAGTACTCCTTCTGGCCAGGAGCCTCTCTAGTTTACAAAACTTCAGCAAGCTGAGAAGACAACCAAGTAGTCTGCATGGGAGGATAACCTTAATAGTGTTTGGAGTAAAATAATGGTTTCCTTTAAGAGTCAAATACATATCACTAATATATTTCTTTTATGAATTTGTGTGTGTGAAAGTGAAAGTGTTAATTGCTCAGTCATGTCCGACTCTTTGTGACTCCATGGACTGTCACCCACCAGGCTCCTCTGTTCATGGAATTCTCCAGGCAAGAACACTGGAATGGGTTGCCATTCCCTTCTCCACAGGATCTTTCTGACCCAGGGATTGAACCTGGGTCTTCTGTATTACAGACAGATTCTTTACCACTGAGCCATGAGGGTGTGTCTGTGTGCTTTTTCTTAAAGATTATTTTAAAGTATTTGTATACTAGGAAAACAGAAAACTTCAGTTTCATCTTTTCATTTACAACAATTTTTTGGCAGTCATAAGCACCAACCTCACGTATCTTGCTAAATATTGGGTTGGCCAAAAGTTCATTTAGATTTTTCCATAAGACATAATGGAAAAATTTTCACCCAACCAAATTAATTCTTTTAAATTACAACTATAGGGTAATGTTGTTAAGCCAATGAAGAACTTACTACAAGCATAGCCTTTGCTTGACTAAGGGGATATATAATTAAATTAAAATTTGGGATGAAGTATCATCTGAAATGAAAAACTTGTTGTGCACTTTCCAGAATCAGCTCTAAAATAAGAGCATAAGACTAGAAGGAAAAGGCTAGTGTGCTCACATTTTTCAACCCTACCAACTAAACCTTTCCCATGAGTTACTTTACTGGAAGCCCATTCTACATTTCCTTTGCAAAACCAACTAACTTAAAGGAGAGGGAGCCAAACCCACAATTATGATAAAGTTTTTTAACACTCCTCTCTCAATAACAGATAAAATATGCCAACCAAAACTCCATTGCTTATGTTGAAATTGTGTAACATCAGATAACATTTAGTAAAGTGCCCAAATCTTTGTCCATTGACCCCCAGATGTGTCCCTGATACACACTGAGGATCTTATTTTTTTAATGGGACCCCAAGGCTTGCTGGAATTATAGCTATAACTTCCAGGAGATGGAATAGACCTAATAATGCCCCTCAGACTTGAATCACTTCTTCTACAGTGAGGATTTAGAGTTGAGTTTAATCTGGAGCCAGAGGAGATGAAATTTAATTTAAAGGTCTGCTTTTCTAATAGCAGCTGATATTAAATACCACAACAGGAGACCCTCAAGGCTCTCTCTCCAGTTCCACAGATGCCTTTTCCCTTTATGGAGAAGGTTCTGGTTAGAGAAAACAATAACTGATCAGAATATCTTCATGAGTATGAAAATTATAGTTGCTTATCCCCCTCCTCCTCCTTCAGCTGAGAGGAAGCCTACTCATCCTGTGGTTAACCAGGCTATGTCAAGATTTCCGTCCTTTCATCCCACTGAATATAGAGGGTCATTTTTCCTTGCCTCCATTCTTTTTTTCTACCCACCCCATCCATAGATTAGCACTTTTTTCATTCTTATAAAATCTTGTCATTTACTAAATAAAATCCAGTTATTCTTGTGATATATCCACAAACCTGTCCTACTAAGGTAACCTCATCTACCAATTCTCTTCTACCTACCAAACAGCACACAGTGTGAACAAAAACTACACTGAGCCCTTGGGGCAGTCGTATCTGCCAATTCCATCCACCTAAAAAACCTCTCTTCATTCTCAGGACCTGTCATGTTACCTCTTCCCTGAAGTGTCTGGGAGGGTCTCTTCCTGGCTCCCATGGCCTCTGGGGTATGCCTCTTCTGTGGCTATAACCAGCCTATATTATAGTCATGTACTCATACATCAGTACTCTGAGGACAGAAACAGTACCTTATGGTGAAGACGAAGTGTATCTTCAAGACTGTTGAAGAACCACACTAAGAGCAGAATAAAACCCTTAATGTACTTGTGTAGGGTTTTCACCTGTATGGGCTGCCATAGCCACTGAGTTATACCCTAGGCTCCCTGTGTTCCACTGGTTACTAAGGTGGCTCACTTGTAAAAGCAGAATCCCTAACCAGGGATGACTCTATCTTTGTCACTTAATGGCTCCTCCTATATCACTCAAACAGTAAAATCTCCTAACCCGTTTACATGAGGTGTAAATGTGTTTTCACACTTGTGCCTGGTGAAGTACCTTCTGCACTGCTGATGGTTAATTACCTGCCAATGAATCCCCTCTCCTGAGAGGATGGGGAGCAACAGTGGTGGAAGGACAGAGAAGATTATTTGAATCACACTCTTTCACTGAGCAAACTGAACATACGTGTGCTGTTCCTGGGGAAATGTTTTCTCCAGAGTCACCCAGGCCTATCCCCACTCCCTCCCATACCTTCACTTCTTATTCATTTTCTCCCTCTATTTCCTCTGTCAAATCATAAAGAACATCAAGTAACCTTCTGGGTTTTTAGGAGATTTCATTGTACTTGGTAATGTATGATTTATAAACATAAATAAAATAAATAAGATTCTGAGGGAATAAATTCTAAGTGGAATATCAATAAATCTCCTCCCTCTGATGATGTCTCTATGATTTTTCTCCTTCTCCCCTTCTGCCCACCTCCTTTCTCAGAATGGGAGAGTGGTCCCTTCTTTCCATCAGAAGAAATTAGGGGGAGAGAAAGGCAAGTAGGGAGAAGGGGGAGAGATTGTGTGAGAAATGTAGCACAAGGCTGCATTGAAATGTAAATTCCTTCAAATTATTAAGCACCAAAGAGCAGCTTTTGCCAGCCCTTTGTTCCTCAGAGTCAGAATGTGTAATCTAGAAGAATAAATATCCAGCCAGATAGCAGCCACACAAGGAAATCTGGGCCATACATATTCAGAGCCCCAAGTCCCAAGGATACCCTTCTTCCTTATCAGAAAGGTTCTGGTCACAGCCACTAATCACTGATCTAAGCACCTCTAAATGGGGGTCAAGATTATAGTCATTTTCTGCCTGCTTCATTTTCCACACCTCACCCCCCATCAGCTGCCTGGAAACCTAGACCTCCTTGTAAAGACTTTAAACACAGGCCCATCTGGTTTCCTCCATCTTTCAGCCTAACTCCGAAGATGCATTGGCCGGAGCTTTCTTTTTCAGTGGAGACTTTCTCAACATCTTTGCCCAGAGTTACCTTCCTCACAGCTTGAGAGAAATGACTTTGAAGTCTAATTTACATTTTTAAATTCCCTCTTAGCTTCGTGAACCCACGGATCTTCCAAGTAGGAGAGCAGACTATTATGAGTCCTCTCCTTGGCCCTCTGTCCATTGTCAAATAGGACATTCAGCTCTAAACCCAGAAGGGTGGTCATGGCACATGGTATAGGCGTGCAAGGTCAACAGCAGCACAAACGATGCCTCCGTAGCTTGGACCCCTCGGCCTGATCTCTGTCTCTCTCTAAAGCAGCCTCTTCTGGATGGTGGTCAGACTCTGAGGCATTCATTCTTTATCCTCCTTCCAATGTTCTTCCTCCCCTTCATGTGCCTACACCTCCCAGGCATTTAGAAAATTGCCTGACAGATTTTTGCAAACCCATATGATAGATTAAGAGGGCCATCTGTGTGTGTGTGTGTGTGTGTGTGTGTGAGACAGAGGCAACAGGCAAGGGTAGCAGCTCTTAGGAAGGAGTTGCATCATTTTCCATGTTCAGTGAATATTGCCTTTTATTCTTAAGTCTTGACCTTTCTTTCAAAATAGTCTTTGCCAGAGCTATGGCTATTGTGAAAGCATAGTCATTTGAACTTTACCTGTTAACTAGGAGTCTGTGCTTTCCTAGGAAATAATATATTTCTTTCTTTTTTTTTTTTTTTTAATTTGGCTGACTGGGCTTCAGTCATTGTGGTACATGAGCTTAGTTGCCTGCAGCATGTGGGATCTTAGTTCCTTGACCAGAGATCGAACCTGCATCCCCTGCATTGCAAGGTGGATTCTTACCCACTGGACCCACAGGGAAATCACAACCCATTTCTTTGTTATCATCTAGTACTTGGTCATCTGTGTCACCTTTGTTTCAACACTGATCAATGTCTGACTCAATCCTTGTGTGGTTTCTGGTTCTTCTCCTGCTTTATAATCTCATTAAGAATGCAGATTATACAGGAGTCATTTTGTTATACAAAAGTCCTAAGGGCAATCTTCAATCAAGAAAAAAAAAAAAAACTCAATAAATACCTGTTGATTGGAATTCAAATAAATCACTCCCTCATTCATCCTGTCACCAGGTGTCCTTTACCAAAAGTTCTGATTCTTTCCCAGGGACCCAGGCTCTGGGGTGGGTTTCTGCCTCAACAACAGGCCTTCCCTTCCTGGCACTCAGAACGTTCTGCTGCCCAAGTCTCCCTCTTCTGTTCCTGACTATCCTTTTCTCTACCTTCCTTCTTTCTCTCTTGGGATTTACATCTCTTAGAACTCTGCCAAGTGTGTGCTTCAGTGGGACACCAGATACATTGCATGGTCCAGCCTTATCCTTCCTGCTCGCTTTCCTACCAGCTACTTTGCCTGTGTGAATGATCCTGAGCTCGATCTGCCTTTAGGACCACTACCAACAGGCCTGGCTGGCCAAGACTCTTCAGTCTCAGCCTGTAATGTTGATTTATAAGAAGAAATATGTATTTGGTCTTCATCCTCACTTCTGACAGGGAGCTCCTGGTAGTTTAGTCCCTAAGTAGGACTTAGTCCCTAATCTGACTCTTGAGACACCATGGACTGTACCCCGCCAGGCTCCTCTGTCCATGGAATTCTCCAAGCAAGAATACTGGAGTGAGTCGCCATTTCCTTCTCCAGGGGGTCTTTCCTACCCAGGAATCAAACCCAGGTCTGCATTGCAGGCAGATTCTTTACCAATTGAGCTATGAGGGAATCCCAGGGAGCTCCTAAAACTCATAACATTTCCTAAACATTGAGAGCTTAAAGTGTCTTTTGTTATGTTAATAGGTTGGCTTTTGGATGGCTCCTAAGGAAGGGGCCTGGTCACCAGTATAGCAAAGCTTGTGATTAGAGGTTTGGAAATTTCAGGCCCATTCCACCCATCCCACTCAGCCCCCAACCTCTGGGAAGGGAGAGGGGCTAGAGACTGAGCTCAGTCACCACTGGCCAATGATTTAACCCATTGTGCCTATGTAATGAAGCCACTATAAAAATACTTTGTAATAAACTGATAATTTAGTGATTCAACAGGTTTCCTGAGTTCTGTGAGCCACCCTAGCAAATTAATCGAACCCCACAAGGGGATCTTGAGAACCTCCAATTTATAGCTAGTCCATCAAAGTATAGGTAACAACCTGGGCTTGCAGTTGGCATCTTGAGTTGGAGGGAGTCATTGGAATCTCCAGTTGGGGTGCAGACACACTTGGTGTGGAGCCTTATGTGGATGGTGGGGAGCCTAATCGGGACAGCTAGGCAGGCAGGGATGTAGTTATCAAGGATGAATGGAATGACGATGATGAAGTGAAAGAAGTAAAATCAGAAATAAAGATTGCAGGGGAAAAAAGAGAGAGAGAAATCAAAAAGAAAGAACAGCAACAGGAAGAAATAAAAAGAGTTTATTTTCTTGGGTGGTGTGGCAATGATGAGTGAGATCTTAGTTCTCTGACTAGCAATGAAACCTGTACTTCCTGCAGTGGAAGCACAGAGTCTCAACACTGAACCACCGGAAATCCCCAGGAAAAAAAATTAAAAAGTTTAGAAGAACCTAAAGTGCTAACACTAGAGAACAACTAGCAGATAAACCAGGGCTACGCTAATGACACGACAGGAAGAGTCAAACCTCAAAAAACCAAAGAAATGTTTAGTGTTAATAATAGAGCTTATAGAATCTATGCTCTGAGTCTATTTTCATGAGATGACTTCATGGATTTTGAAGAATTACTAAAAGATAAAATTACACAATATGAAAAGTCACTATATGATGTAAGTTTTTGAAATCCTTAGATAGAGTTTGTTTTCTTTTGGAAATCAATGACTTGGAAGTGATGGTCAATTCATTGAGCATGCTTTGCAATGACATACTGAAGTAAGAGGAGGAGAAAGAAGCAAGGTGTGGTCATTGCAATGCAGGAGCCACAAGAGATGCGAGTTTGATCCTTGGGTCGGGAAGATCCCCTGGAGGAGGGCATGGCAACCCACTCCAGGATTCTTGCCTGGAGAATCCCATGGACAGAGGAGTCTGGTGTGCTACAGTCCATGGGGTAGCAAAGAGTTGGACACGACTGAGCAACTAACACTAATACAAAGAACACTTAGAAACAAAAAGTTTTAAATATATATGTTTGATTTTTTTCCCCTAAAAGCTAGGTATGTGGAAATGAAATCAAAGGGATGTCTTGTTTTGAATATCACATGAGCTGTCTACCACTCCTGAAGTTATTTATTTAACTGTAGATAGCCAAATTGGAGTAGAAAGTGGCAACCCACTCCAGGATTCTTGCCTGGAGAATCCCATGGACAGAGGAGCCTGGTGGACTACAGTCCATGGGGTTGCAGAGTTGGACACTATGAGCAACTGAGCAGAAGCACACAGACAGCCAAATAAACTCAAGTCCCTCATGCCAGTCTTTACACAGTGTCATATAACAATAGCAATGCTAACCTAATAATAAAAAGACTTTGGAAAGCAATGGTCTTAACACTCCTAAAGAAGTGCCAAAGGGACAATTCCACTGTGTGATTCTGGGCCAGCATCCTGAAGATTCTCTTCACTCATTTTTCTCCTCTTTGCATCCAGTAGGGCTGCTATCTAGGGCAAGTTATTCTGCTACTGTTTACCCACCCTCTAATATTTTCTCTTGTATTGCTCCCCAAACTTTCTCCCAGTATTCCAGCCCTCCCTGACAAATTCTATTTTCTTCCCTCTTTCTTTTCTCTGAGTTAGTGTTTTATGAAGTAAAGAAGTTTAACCTCCAGGCTTTTAGAAATTCTTCCTTTGACCCACTGTCATGATGAGGGCATGACATCACGTCCTCATACTTACATTAGACTGTAAATATAAGTTAATATAGTGTCTGTTATAAGAGGCTGTGAATACAAAAGCAGCCCGCATGTCATCCCCATCACCAGCTGAAAACACATTTTGCATTTGAGTTCTTCAGTATGTAGTTTATTTTTTACTGCAAGAACTCAGTTCCCCCTCTTCCTCTGTCTCCTGGCCGTTCTCAAGCATCTTAGTGGGTTTTGTATCTTTGTTTTGTATCTTTTCTTTAGAAACCTGAAGCAGCCTAGTAGCTGATAAATTTTGCCCTTACATCAGCTGTTAGTTGTCCAAATAGCTGAACTGGAATGTGCATCCATTCTGTATCCTTGTCATGGCAGTTTCTTTTATTAAAAGACAATTTAAGAGGAAAACAAGAGCACAAGTGACTGTAAAAAATAGGACATGTTCCCAATGGAAAGAACACAGTTGGTGCACAATTGCCCAGAGGCTTGAGAATATTTTATCTAAGGGTACTAACGTTCTTTCAGAATTGCCCTGCAATTCTCTTTCTATAGGCTTCCCAGGTGGCACTAGTGGTAAAGAACTTGCCTGCCAGTACAGGAGACATAAGAGACACAGCTTTGATCCCTAGGTTGGGAAGATCCCCTGGAGGAGGGCATGGCAATCCACTCTAATATTCTTGCCTGGAGAACCCATGGACAAAAGAAGGGTGAGGTGCAGAGGGTTTCCTTCTGCTCACAGTCATGGAATGTTAGTGGTGGAGTAGAAGAATGGAGTGAGACATCTTTGCCCAAGATTTTGGGGTCCTTCATTAACTCCCAGTCCAGGGCAGGGGAATTTGGAGGTAGGTGAAGGTAAAGGAGAAGGCAATGGCACCCCACTCCAGTACTCTTGCCTGGAAAATCCCATGGACAGAGGAGCCTGGTAGGCTGCAGTCCATGGGGTCAAATAGAGTCAGACACGACTGAGCAAATTCTCTTTCACTTTTCACTTTCATGCATTGGAGAAGGAAATGACAACCCACTCCAGTGTTCTTGCCTGGAGAATCCCAGGGACAGGGGACCCTGGTGGGCTGCCATCTATGGGGTTGCACAGAGTCAGACACGACTGAAGCGACTTAACAGCAGCATCAGCAGAAGGTAAAGGGAAGGAAGGAAGAGCTGAGAGTGAAAGAATGTGGGTGTCAGAAGATCATTACTGTAGGGACAGCCACCCAGTCTTCTAGGATCAAAGAGAAAAGGACACAATCCAAGTCCCATACGAAAGCCCATTGCATGAAATAAGATCTGTTGTCTTCTCCAAGTGAGAGTCTAACCACACTGTCTTGCTCGCACGGTGCTGGGAATGACGAGGTGGTACCTAAGGTCTCTGCTGGGAAAACCGAATCTATCTCTAGCTGATGCAACCACATTCTAATTATAGGTCTTGTTTCTCTTCCCGGCTCCCCCTTCCACTAGGTTATAGATAGATTGTGGCTCCCATAAATGGTTCTCCTCACCCCATACCGAGCTGTCTTTCCTTACCCTTGACATCCATTCAGCAACAACTTAAGCATCTAGCACCTGCAAAGACATTGCTAGTAAAAGTGTTAGATCGGTTCATTCATAGAGAACTTTTAAAGACCTATGCTTGGGGCTGGTGCACTGGGATGACTCAGAGGGATGGTATGGGGAGGGAGGAGGGAGGGGGGTTCAGGATGGGGAACACGTGTATACCTGTAGCAGATTCATGTTGATGTATGGCAAAACCAAAACAATATTGTAAAGTAATTAACCTCCAATTAAAATAAATAAATTTATTCAAAAAAAGAAAAGATGGAAATAGAGGCCAAGAGAAAGTGAATGGCAAGTGATCTCTGAACTATTAAACCCAATAGCTCCAAATTCAAAACATTCCCCTCACTTATCAATTTTGGCTCCCCAGTTTAGCTATTCTGAAATTTAGCTTCTAGTGAATAAAAGAAAGAAAATAATGTGCTTCAAGAAAGATCTATTAATCCCTCACTCCTTACCTCTGGTAGAAATTTATACCATGGGATATAGTAATATTAGCAAAAGAAAGTTTTTGTCTTTACATTATTTATGCCTTTGGTTTCACAACTGATCCACGCTGAGAACTTGCAAGTCCCAAGCTCAGTCCTACAAAGGACAGAACGATTTAAAGTTTTAAATTCCATATTGTTACCTTTCTGGATGATATGAGAAATGATGACTCCATAGTTCTGACCACCAAGCACTCTGCCAGGATGAAGCCAGGACCAAGCAGAGTGTTCAAAATACATGAAGAGGGCTTTGGGGTAGGGAAAAAGAAGGAAGGAAAACAGAGATGGCAAGGATGTTGTAAAGCAAATGGAGGGGCTCCTAATATCTGCCACCTAGGCTCTTAGAAAAATCTCCCTGTGTATATGTATGGGTATATTGAGATATATATGCTTGATGCACATATAGCTCAATATACCCATATATATATTCTTATTGTATGTATATATATGTATGTGTGTGTGTGCATACATATATATATAGTAAGTCCCCTACATACTAAGATTCAAGTTGTAAACTTTCAAACATTTGAGCGTGTGTTCTGTCAATGTCAGGCATGAGTAAAATTGCACCATGCCCTCCATCTGCTATTGCTGATGATCCTTCAGCCCTACCATCTCCCAGCTCTTCTCCCTCCTCCAGCCAGTAACTCTTCTCACCTGTTCACTCCATGCTAGCCCTTGGACACCAGCTATTGTACTGTACTATTGTACTTTTCAAGATACTCTACTGTAAAATTTTTAAAGTTTTCTTTATTTTTTCCTACTGTTTGTTTTTATGTATTATTTATGTGAAAAATATTATAAACTTATTACAATACAGTAATATATAGCCAATTGTGTTAGCTGGGTACCTAGGCTTACTTTGTTGGTATGTATGCTCACTGCTCAGTCATGTCTGACTCTTTGCTATCCCATTGACTGCAGTCCGCCAGGCTTCTCTGTCCATGGAATTCTCCAGGCAAGAATACTGGAGTGGGTTGCAATTCCCTTATCCAGGGGATCTTTCTGGCCCAGGGATTGAACCTGGGTCTCCTGCATTGCAGGCAGATTCTTTACCATCTGAGCAAACAAGGAAGCCCAAGGGGATGCTGTGGCTGCATTGGCCAGGAAACGAACCCAGGCCTCCTGAGCAGCAGGTGAGAATTCTACCACTGAACCACCTATGCACTTTTGCTGGACTTATGAACAAATTGGACTTAAGAACTTGCTTGTGGAACAAAAGTTGTTCATTTGTACGGGCCTTACTGTGTGTGTACATATATATTATATATATATAATATACATTTATATATAGAGAGAGAGAGCTTGCCAAAATGTAGTCACTGAATAGACGGCTCCTGTTATTTCATCATCATTACTGCAATGACAGTTAATATGTACAAGTGCCCAGTGTTCTTGGAGATAGCCCAGTCCATATTGCCACACTGGGCTATCATTGTCTTTCTCCCCACCCTCTCTGTCTTCCCTCCTCCATAGAGAATGTATGATCTACAGCTCATATATTCTGAAACTGAAATAAGACAGAACCCTTACACCTCTGCCTCTGGGACCTTTCTTATGTAAAATGATTTTTCTTGGGATGTCCTACCTGAAGCACCAATATTACATTTTTCAGTCCAGACAGATAGTTAACTCTTATTAAGGCTCTGTCTACCTTTTGGTTTGAGGTTTTCATGACTGAAACACAATCAAACCCACAGTGAGTCCTTAGTCCATCAAACTGTCAACAACACCTCCACAAGGGCTGGGAACATAGAAAATATTGTGCCAATGCTAGTATGTAAAGAGGGCTGCATTTATTGGTAACATCTGGCGTGGTTTGTCAGAACACTCTGGCCATGTGGCCATGCACATACTCACTCTGATAAATGAGGGCTAGCACGGCTGTGGGCACGCACAGGGCTCACCACTCCCCACAAAAACCATTCCAGCCTTCCATCCAGTAGCTTTGCTCATAAGTTTGTCTTTTTTTCTCTAATTTCAACCACATGTCTTTCTAGGTTTGAAGCAGCCTATTTCCCTACAAACCCTACATTTTTGGCAAAACCCCAAGACCCTGGAAGGTAAGGATTTTAGGATCCTGCTTTCCTTCTCTGAGCACTGTTCTCCATCCCACCCTCATCTTCTTGTCTTATCCACCCAAACAGCCCCAGACCAATGGACCTGCCTCCTTCCACTATTTCCTTACAGAGAAGAGGAGGAAAGAGAGAGTAGGGCCTACATTTTCTCTGTCACACTGTTAACCAGAGTGCCAAGCAAGATACCCCAGGAGCTGTCAAACCTTAAAATAATGTACAAAAGAGCTAACAGTCAGTCTAATGTCTAAATGCACGAATCACCTTCTCTTAAGGAAACAAATTGCTCCCCAGCATCACTGACTTAATGGAAATGAGTTTGGGTGAACTCCGGGAGTTGGTGATGGACAGGGAGACCTGGCATGCTGCGGTCCATGGGGTCGCAAAGAGTCAGATACGACTGAGCGACTGAACTGAACTGAACTGAAGTCCCCAGATCCCATGCACGGCTGAATTGTATCATTCTGAAATTGAAGATGGGTCCCCAGAATTGGGGCACAGCATTAAGATAAAAACAGACCAATGAAAAGTGAGAAACCAAGTCTTTAAAAAAAAATTTCTTTATATTCCTTTTATTCTTTATACATATGTTACAATAATTTGGAAACTGCTGATTCTTTTTTTTGCGATTTTCCTTAATCCATCGCTTCCAGACTATTGTCAGTTTTTTAAGATCACTCTTCCTTCACTAGCAGGGCTACTTACATCCTTAGAGAAAAACAAACCATGTGTGCCTTCAAGATTGCAGCCATTGATTAATATTACTGCTTTGTTTACCGAATGACAGCAAGTGTTTACTGAGCCCTATCTTTGTGGCAAACACTGACTCTAGGCACTGAGGATTCAGCAGTGAAAAAAAGCTGATACTAAAAAAAAAGAAAAACTGACACAAATTTCACTCAGGAGATTTAGTCTCTAGTAATGGACAAACAGTAAACAGTGAGTATATGATATAATAATATGTCAGATGATGATATATATTAGCGGAGAAAAAGGAAATGGGGAAGTGGGGTAAGAAACTTCTTTAAGTAGAGTGGTTAGAAAAACCAATACAGAATTGTAAAGTAAAATAAAAAATAAATAAATTAAAAAAAAAAAAAGAAATAGTATCCTTGATAAGATGACATTTAAAAAGAGACTTGACAGAAGTGAGAGAGTGAGCCCCAGGGAAACCTGGTGGAGGAGCATTCCAGGCAGAGGGAGCAGCAAGCACAAAGGCCCTGAGACAGGACTGCACTGGCCTCCTAGGGAAACCACAGAAAGGCCAGGGTGGCTGACCAGCTGGTAGGCTTTTAAAAGAACTTTTACTTTTATTCCAAGATGGAAGGCCTTTGCCAGAAGAGTTATATGATCTGATTTGTGCTTTTAAAAGAATTTTCCTAGGTTCCTTAAAAAACTAAAACTAGAGCTAACATGTGGCCCTGCAATCCCACTCCTGGGCATATATCCAGAGAAAAACATGGTGCTAAAGATTCATACACCCCAGTGTTCACTGCAGTGCTATTTACAATAGCTAAGACATGGAAGCAACCTAAATGTCCATCGACAGAGAACTGGATAAAGAAGATGTGGTACATAGATACAATGGAATATTACTCAGCCATTAAAAAGAATGAAATAATGCCATTTACAGCAACACTGACGGACCTATAGATTGTCATATTGAGTGAAGTAAGTCAGACAAAGAAGAGAAATATCGTATGATACTGCTTATATGCAGAATCTAAAAAGAAATGATGTAATGCAAATGAAGTGAAGTGAAGTGAAGTCGCTCAGTCATGTCCGACTCTTTGCGACCCCAGGACTGTAGCCTACAAGGCTCCCTCTGTCCATGGAATTTTCCAGGCAAGAGTACTGGAGTGGGTTGCCATTTATTTGCAAAACAGAGACAGACAAACAGACTTAGAGAATAAACTTATGGTTACCAGGGGGAAAGAGTCGGGGGGATAGTTAGGAGTTTCGGATTGACATGTATACACTGCTATATTTAAAAAGGATAACCAACAAGGACCTACCGTATAATACAGGAAACTCTGCTCAATGTTATGCGGCAATCCGGATGGGAGGGGAGTGTGGCTAGGTAGCTCTTCAGTGCTCAGGAACTATCACAACATTGTTAATCAGCTATCCTCCAATATAAAATAAAAAGTTTTCTAAAAAATAAAAAGATTCTAAAAATAAAAGGATTTTAGGGGGAAATTTTTAAAAAGTAACCTGATAATAATCAAATGTTAATGTTATAAAGTTATTGCAGTATTATCATCTAGGAACTAGAATCTTGACTCCCAGTTTTCACTATCAGTTACGGGTTAATATACTGCTTAATTTTGTACATGAATCTCATAGTTTACTTTTGTTCTATAAAAAATAAAAATTAAATTACAAAAAAAAAAAAGGATTGTTCTGGTAACTAGTTTGACACTAGGGTATGGGGTTGTGTGTGCTCAGCCATGTTCGACTCTGCAGTCCCTGGATCGTAGCTTTCCAGCTCCTCAGTCTATGGAGTTGTCCAAGCAAGAATACTGGAGTGGGTTGCCGTTTCTTCCACCAGAGGATCTTCCTGACCCAAGAATCAAACCAGCCTCTCTTGCATCTCCTTCATTGGCAGGCAGATTCTTTACCACTGGCGCCACCTCAGAAGCCCAGGGTATGCGGTGTGGGGGACAAAAGTGAACAAGCAGCAAGACCACAGATGATGGCCACGTTGAGGAAATTGGGGCAAATTTGAAGGTAGAACTGGTAGGACTGGATGATGAGTTGCTTATGGAATATGAAAGGAAGAGATTCAATGAAGACACTAAGGTTTTTATCTGAGAAAATGCACAAATAAAATTACCATTTACTAAGAACAGGAGAATCACTGGTGGGGAGGAGAGGAAACGAGTGTGAAGGGATCCTCAGGCATGAGAACTGAGACATGTTAAGTTTAGGATGTCCTGTGAACATCCGAGATTCAGTGCTGAACAGGCAGCTGAAACCAGAGCAAAGGTCAGTATTAGAGTATGTATTTGGTAACCCACAGTAAACAGACTATATTTAAAGCCATGAAGCTGGAGGGCTTCATGTAGGAAGTGAGTAGAGATAGAAAAGAGAAGAGGTCTGAGCGTCACACCACAGGTTACTCTAGAGCTGCAAGACCATGGTGATGATCCAGCAAAAGGGCAGGGCAAGGAACTGCAGGTGAATTAGGAAGTAAACAAGGAGAGTGCAGCACTCTGGAAGCCAGGGGACAGGAGAGGGCTCATGGGTGTCAAAGGCTGCTGATAGGAAAGATAGATGAGGACCGGGGTGGACCACTGGTGTTCACAACAGCGAAGTCATGGGCAAGCTTAGGTAGAGCACTTCAGTAGAGAAGTGGGGACAGAAGGCTGACTGGAATAGATACAAAAGGAACAAAGGATACAGAAGACAGGGAGTAGGGACAAGAATTCTAAGAAGTTTTATTGTAATGGGAAATGGAGATAGAGTGACTGGAGAAGGATGTAAAATCAAGAGGATTTTTTTTTCTGATTATGGGGGAAATTAGAGGATGTTTATCTGTGAATGGGAATCATTTGATAAAGAGAGATGATTTTGATGATGCAAGAGAAAACAGTATTGCTGGGAGAATTTCTTAATTAACAAGAAGGGTGAGAATAAAATTTCACAAGTGGAGAGTTTAGCCTTAGAAAAGAACAGGTCAAGCAGCTGATGGTAATACTCGGGTTCCATTCTGCCTGGTGCTCAGCTAAGTTTTCTATCTAAATTTACTGATCAGCTCAGAAGGAAGACTGCGGTCATTCACAACCTGATCTTGCCTATCTACCTTTTCATTAATGTATTTATTCAACAGGGTTTAATTGAGCAGTTCCAGTGTATAAAGTACAAAAATGAGGATAGAGAGATGAAGGAAGTATTTCCTATTTGGGGAAGTATGTTTCTTGTCCCAAAGAAAATTACAATCTACCAGGGGACATCAGTACATGCCTTCAAACACTGTAAACCTGGACAGTAGAGAATAAACTTCATAAAAGAGATACAACCAAAAGCAAGAGTTTCAGGAAAAGAAAAATGTAGTGTCAAGTATGAATTATTGGAAAAGGTGACATTTGAAAAGGATTTTTCTTTACAAAAATGAGGTACTGGTGTCCCAGACGATGTGCTAGCATGCTGCTAAGTCACTTCAGTTGTGTCCGACTCTGTGCAACCCCATAGATGGCAGCCCACCAGGCTCTCCCGTCCCTGGAGTTATCCAGGCAAGAACAGTGGAGTGGGTTCAATGCATAAGAGTGAAAAGTGAAAGTGAAGTTGCTCAGTCGTGTCCGACTCTTAGCGACCCCATGGACTGCAGCCCACCAGGCTCCTCCATTCATGGGATTTTCCAGGCAAGAGTACTGGAGTGCGGTGCCATTGAAGTATCAGCATTTAAATGTTAAAATTTGGGGAATATAATCTGACTGTCCTCTGTGGAACCTATATCACCCTCATTTGCCTGCATCACTTTTTATTTTGTTTCTTTTTTTAGTCTGTTATAAGGATCAAGAGAGAGAGACTTTTTAGGGAAAGATCTGATACTGAATCTAGCTCTTTATGATATGAGATATTAATTATTTAATGTTCCTCTTCAAATTCAAGTCTAGTTAAAAACAAAAAATACAAGAGACGTGATCTCTGTTCTATGGGTGAAAACAAACTTAAGTGTTGCCAAAGACACAACACAAATCCAAGACAGAGTTGGCTTAATGCCAGGGCCTTATCTACAAACGCACACAAAGACGCACACACACACACACACACACAGAATGTGTAATGGCTGGATGAGACCACTCTGCTTATTATTTCCTGATGTCATAGTCAAAAGTAGAGGGGAAACGAGACCCTGTTTAATGTGATCTAAGAGTGTGATGAGAACAAGCTTTCTGAGAGTACATGCACTCAGCAAACTTTGACAGCCCTGTGTGTGATGCTCATCACGCTGGGCTCTAGACAAATATAGTGGCCATGGAAGGGCGCTAATGTTCCCTGAGCCCTCTGCCACAGTCCACAACATGTCCTGATGGAGCAGACTCAGATTTGGGCAAAGATGTGTGTGTAACAGCTTCTCGGGTTTAATGGCAGTTAGTACTCTTGCCTGGAAAATCCCATGGACTGAGGGGTCTGATAGGCTGCAGTCAATGGGGTCGCTAAGAGTCGGACACGACTGAGCGACTTCACTTTCACTTTTCACTTTCAAGCACTGGAGAAGGAAATGGCAACCCACTCCAGTGTTCTTGCCTGGAGAATCCCGGGGACGGGGAAGCTTTGCCGGCTGCCGTCCACGGGGTCGCACGGAGTCGGACACGACTGAAGCGACTTAGCAGCAGCAGCAGCAGGGATTTATAATGTTCAGATCATGCCCATATGTATTATTTCATTTGATCCCATATGCTTTCAGTCTGGCTCAGCCCCGTTACTTGCCCCACTCAACAAAGGTATATCATGATCAAGCACCTGCTGGGTGAGGGCGGGGATACATACTCAAGGATATGGTAGTGAGAGAACCCTCCACAAACAGACAAGGAACTTTACAAAATTTTCAGATGAACACTTGTAAATGAGTTGTTCATGAAAAATAATACAGCTGTACAGGAATGACTCAATGAATGTATTTCCATCAGCTGAAATTGCAATGAAGCAACTGTTGTTGGTTGGTTTTACATCAGGAAATGTCATTACCAACCCATCCTAAAGCCACCTATAGACACCCTCTGCCTCAAGGAATGCCCAGTCCTTCTACCCAGAAGTTTCTATCCATCCATCCATCTCTCCAGTCCCAAATCCCACCCTTCCCAAGGTTCACCCACATTAATTTCCACTCCTGATACATGCTTTTATCTCTCATGCATGCAGCAGGAAACACTCAACGGCCAGGCCCTTAGGACAGAATGAAGAAAAAATAGGGATGCTCAAGCCAGCCTGGCACTCAGCCCTGCCCAGAATCCTTGTGGTGTCTATGCATCCCACAGACATAACAGCCGAGACTGTATGTGTGTGTGTCTGCATTTGAGGAAGCGGCAACTGGAAGCAACATTTACCCAGCCACCTTCTCAACATAAACAGGGCAGCCAAGTGCCCTTCGTGTCCACGAAGCAGAGGTCCACCCCAGAGTGAGGGCAGCCACAGTTGAAATGGGTTTGAGGACCAAATTATCGCCCCTCCCAGGCACTGATTTGCAGCACAGAACCAATTTGAAAATGTGGCATCATCAGCAGTCTTGCCCGAGGAGAGACCAGGACCAGTGTAAAGCAAAGTAATAAATCAAGGCTCAGTTGCCCTGAGTGGAGAGCCCTGGCTAAACCAGACCAGGCAGCTGTGAGGCAGGATTGAGATGCATTGGCAGAGCTGTGACGGTGACCCCAGACTGAAATAACTGGGGTTGGGGGAGGTGGACGGCGGGTCAGACCGAAGAGCACTGGAAGAATATATGGGGGGAGAAAGCTTTCAAAAGATCTGCCTAGACAATGACAGGCTTTGGTCAGAGTAATTATCTGCCATATTCATACGTGCTAAATTCACTTCTAAAGGAGAAACAGGCGCTCACACAAATACACTGGCACAAAGGAAAGAAAACCCTTCCAGAGTAAGCAGAGCAAAAACAATAGACCCCAGAGGAAAAGGTGATGAAACTTAAAGAACTTCATTTTAAGGCAAACAGTGCCCTCTAGAGGTACAAATGCTAGCTGCAGATGAAGTGGAACAAAAGAGGTTCAGTTGAAGGCAGTGCTGGAGTGCCGGAGATGAACTGCCCAGGCTGTTCTTGAGACTGCGGTCTAGATTCAGGGCACAGGGAGGGAAGTCCCAGACAGTTCCTCGTTCTGAATGAATGTCCATGTCACTCCATGCTTTTCTCATAAGACTGACATAACTCCAGTCACTGAAAGGAGACATTTTTGCCAAACACAAACGGCCCAAATGTGCAGTTTGGGTGTATGGCAGGAGAAATGGGGACTTCTCATAGAAATCCTCAAAAAAAGGAAAATTCAGTACAATGTGGGATGGGTGAGAAGGGGCAGAGGGATATTTTATATATATATATATGTATATATATATATGGATATCATATTTATACAGGGCATTATATATATATGGAATATTATATATATATAATATATAAGGCATATATATATATGTAGGCTTCCCTGACATCTCAATAAAGAAACTGCCCACAGTGTAGAAGACCCAGGTTTGATCCTGGGTCGGAAAGATCCCCTAGAGAAGGAAATGCAACCCACTCCAGCATTCTTGCCTGGAGAATCCCATGGACGGAGCAGCCTGGTGGGCTACAGTCTAGGGTCGCAATGAATCGGACACGACTGAGCAGCTAACACTCCCACTTCACTTTCATATAGGAGACTATACCTTAGGGAAGTAGACCTTTCCTCTTTCAGTAAAGCTCCATCCAGCAGTTATCACTTTCCACAGTCAAAGCGCTCCCCATAGGTCCCCTCATGAGCCCGTGAAAGTAAACGTGTTAGTAGCTCAGCTGCGTCCGACTGTCTGACCCCACGAGCCACTGAGCCACTCTAAATCCTGCTTTTATGAGTCCTAGTCACTTTCAGTTCCCCTCTGCCCTGGATCTGTCCTCTGCAGCATCTTCCTCATCTCTTCCTTCTCCTCTTGCACCACTTCCCACAGATCCTCTTGCCAGCAGTGAAGCAGTGTAAAGGCCAAACATTTCCCAGCTAAACAAACGTGGGTTCAAAATTCAAAACTATGAACGTCCACATGCACGGTGATCTGAGCCTCCTTTGTTTCCTCCTCTTGAGACATGGCCGATAACAGACTTCTCATGGTGTCAGTAGGAGGAGAAAGTGACATAGGAGGGTGTCCAGCCCAGTGTAGGGGACAGGGATGGTATCCAGCAAAACTACCTCTTCCTTCCTTACCCTACTGCCGCTGAGTAACGCCAGACTCCCTATCTCAGTTCTCTCCTGAGATAGGGAGAGTATCTCACAGGCTTCTTATCTCTTTCTATTTTCTTCCCCTCCAGTCCACACTGCACCCCCAACACTAACAGACACAAAATCACATCAGGCCATCCCTTTATTCCACCACTGTCGCCTGAAGGGGGACTCCAAACTCCTAGGTTATTTAGTGCCCTCCTCAGTTTGTGCCCAAGTTATCATCACCTCGTGTCTCCCCACTGTTCAGCACTAACAATGGACTACCCATCCGCTTATCACCCCCAAAACTCTTCTTATGCCTTTTCCACAATGTCCCCATTCAGAGAGCCACTGTCACCGACCCCACTCCTCTCCACTGTCCACTCCTATCTATCCTTCTAAGCCAGTCAAGTCCACCTCCTCTACTGAGCCTTCTCTGGTTATTCCTAGCCTATGGTGACCTCTGGACTCTTTGAGCTGCTATAGCACATTGCGTCTATTCTTTTAACCTTACCAATACTAAAATACTGGAAACTGCATAAAAATGATGCACACTTGCAAGTATTGACATGCAAAGTCTTCTCTGATATAGTGATGACAAAGTGTAAAAACAGTATGCATTTTCCGTGCCACTTCCTGGAAGAGAAACCAGCAGGACACTGAGGTGGGGACATGCTGAACGCTGGGAAATCAAGATATGCGAAGTCCAGGGGATTCAGAAGAGCAGGATGCTAGCTGTCAGGGAAAATCAGCAAGGCCTAGGGAGGGGAAACACCCTGGAACCAAACGGGAAGGATGAGCCAGAGTCTACAAGACGTAGGAGAAAGATTCGGGCACTCTTAGTGGAGAAAGAAGCACATGCAAAATCAAAGAAGCATTCAAGCGCTTGTCTTGTTTGGGCAGTGGCAGGTAGCTTTGTGTGGACAAAGAATAGCATGCAAGTCACAGAGGCAGAAGATAAGGCTACTAAGAAGGCCTTGGGTCTTGCTGTGAAGATCCTTGTGTGATGTGTGATGAGATTGGAAATTCATTCTTTATACAATATGCAACTACAGAGAGCTTTAAGTATGGGCATCATGTAAACACATACTGCTGCTAAGTTGCTTCAGTCGTGTCCAACTCTGCGCGACCCCATAGACGGCAGCCCACCAGGCTCCCCGTCCCTGGGATTCTCCAGGCAAGAACACTGGAGTGGGTTGCCATTTCCTTCTCCAACGCATAAAAGTGAAAAGTGAAAGTGAAGTCGCTCTGTCGTGTTCGACTCCTAGCGACCCCATGGACTGGAGCCTACCAAGCTCCTCCACCCATGGGATTTTCCAGGCAAAGCGTACTGGAGTGGGGTGCCATTGTCTTCTTGTTCTTTAATTATTTCATCATATCTATAATAATTTTGCCATGTCTAAGGCACATATCTTGGTCCTCCAGACCTTACAGAGTTTAAGTTTCAAGGAGAGTGAAAAAGCTGGCTTAAAACTCAACATTCAAAACGAAGATCATGGCATCCGATCCCAGCAATTCACGGCAAATAAATGGGGAAAAAGTGGAAACAGTGTCACATTTCATTTTCTTGAGCTCCAAAATCAATGTGGGCAGTAACTGCAACCAGAAAATTAAACTTGCTCCTTGGAAGAATAGCTATGACAAACCTAGACAGTGCGTTAAAAAGCAGAGACGTCACTTTGCCCACAAAGGTCCGTGTAGTCAAAGCTCTGGTTTTTCCAGTGGTCATGTACTTCGTCTTCCTCTTCCCTTTCTATCCCGGCCCTCACAGCTCGCTTCCCACCAGGAGACCTTCCACAGGCAAAGCCCACCACCCGCTGCAGCTGCTTTTGTGGATGTGCTGGAGAGATGTCTGTTTGGCCCAGAGAGTATCCACATGGCTCCTGGTGATAACACCTCAAGCAGGAGAAAAGAAAAATGGTTTTTTGTTGATGGCACTGTGTATAGCCGGCTGAGCTATTTGGCACAGTCTCTGCAGCTGTGTATTTGTGATGCTATATTTAAGCCAAAAAAAAAAAATCCCTAACCTGTGAATGATAGAATCAATACAGGCTGGAATTTGGTTGACCATTTAAGTGTTTATTTCCTTCTCTCTGATAAATACTCCTCTGCAATGGAGGGAAATGACCCCCTACCCCTGGGGTAAAAGTTTAAATGCCCACTGGGCAGAAAAACAGGGACAGATTCTACTACATGTGATGCCACTTGGCTGAGTTTCCCAACTGCATAAATGATTTCTGTGGCCACTCTTCTCAATGAATGGAAGGGAAACAGAAGTGCCAGCTCACAATCTAGGCAAGGAGCAGGTGATGGGGCAAGCATGTATGGGGTGAGGGGTTTGGAAGAGTAGAATTTTTCAATAGAAGGTAGACTTCAATGAAAGATGGAACTCACCATGCTGATGCGGTCAGAAAGACTCAGACTACCACCTGCTCCTCCAATGCCCATACTTCCAGCAGCTGCCCTCTAAGTCAACCAAGTCTGTATATTTCCCCTTCCTTCCTTCCTTCCTTCCTTGGAGCCTAGTGTTTTACCATACTTAAGAGTGAAGACTTTAGACCATCCAGGAAAGGCGGGAGGAGGTTGATTATGCTTTCTTCCTTATAATTTTTAAAGGCACGTTGAGGAGAACACCAGAGGTTGAGCCTGAGTTTGAGAGATTAAGTCAGGCTACTACGTACGTCTGGGGTGTGTGTGTGTGTGTTTGTGTGTGTGTTTAGTCATTCAGTTGTGTCTGAGTCTCATGACTCTATGGATTGTGTAGCCCACCAGGCTCCTCTGTCCATGGAATTCTCCAGGCAAGAATACTGGAGTGGGCTGCAATTTCCTCCTCCAGGGGATCTTCCCTACCCGGGGATAAAACTCATGTCCTCTGTGGCTCCTGCACTGGCAGGCAGATTCTTTACCACTGAGCCACCTGGGGAACCTATATCTGTTACTCAGTCTCGTAAAAATCAGGGTAAAGCTGGTAGACTTAAGATGATCCTGGGCCAGGGAACTCAGGAATGTCTCACTGCTCCTTAAAAACAGAGGCAGCCTCACCTTGGAGTCCTGAAGGAAAGTGCACAATGAACCAATAAGTTTGGCTCGCAAATTCAATGCTGTGGATGCTGGGAGGTCACGTAGGACTTCTCCCTGACTCCGACTACTATGAATAGTTTCAGATGGAAACAGGCTGTGAAGACTCGTTACTTCTCCCAATTCTCAAGTCCTGGTGTCTGATTGCTCCGCCTTGCAGAGCCCTGGAAAGAAGAATGAAACAAGCAAGAGAACTGAATGAGCAGCCTTGCTCTGAGTGAACACGGGACAATGAGAGAGACAGAACAAGAGAGAGAAAGGAGAAATGGGAATATTTCATAGATGATGACTCCACAGGTAGGGACTAATCAGGGCTCTGGAAGGGGGTTTTGTGGGGGGATAATGATATATTTTATTATGTTCTTCATATGCATATTCTTTCTTAGATTCTTTTCCATTATAGGTTAGTACAAGATTTTGAATATAGTTCTCCATACTGTACAATAGGCCTTTGCTGTTTATTTTATACATAGGAGTGTGTATCCTTTTTTTGAGCCCCTTTCTATTCTGCTATGCAAATATATTACTGCTTTGTGTTAAGATTTCCAGAAAATTTTAGATTCTTAGAACTGAAAAGGAACTCAAAGATCACATAGTGGGCCAACCATTTTTAGAAAATGTGAGACCTGCCCAAGGTCACACAGCTAGCAGTAGAATGGCAAGTACAATCCAGGCGTCCCCACGGCTAGCACTTTCCTCGATCCACTCCTGCCACAGATGACGTCATTTTGTGAGCTTGGTTGCTTTCAGTTTCCCCCAGTATTGAGGCATTCAGTTCATATTTCAGAAAGAGAATATCTTAACTATCCAAGGGTGTTAAACAGCTTTTCACATCTCTAATACTGTGGGGTCACTCTGAATGGATTCTGGAATAAATGATCAAATTTTGGTTCAGTAAGTTCTCTCTGGACTAAATATACCAATTCTCTGCTGGGACTCAAATTGTGCCATGTATTAATTAGTGAAAAGATGCAGTTTTATTATGGATATGCTCCTAGGCTCCCCACTTTCTACAAACAAAAGATCATGTGGCTGTTATTATAATCAGTTTGAAGCTAAAAAAAAAAAAAAAAAATAGGCCACTGGTTCCAAATAGACACTATGGGGGTCTGTCCTCTCAGCAAGCATGTGGGTGAGCAGTATTTAGCAGAAAGGTTGGAGGGGGCAGAGGCCTGGTGGGAAAGTGTAGACCTGGTCCCTGAAGTCTACACTTCTGAAAGGCTTCACTTAGCACTTAATTGGAAAACAAACAAATCCTCATCTTGTTCCAATTGAGGAGCTAAGTGGGTAAGATTTGCACATAAGGAAAGAGAAAAGGGGCCACCCAGCAGGAACCCTTTTCCTCTGTGAAGAATCCAGGTTGCACTTTGTGAGTTTCCACCATTTCTAGCACAAGTCCGAGCCTCATGGACATCAAGCTGTACCAGATGTGTTCATTACAACACAGAATGATCTCTTTCAAACTCAGGGGCTTTGACACAATTGGGTGGGTTTATCAGACAAATAAAATGTTGAGTAGGTGCAGAGATTTATAATACTCTTCTAAAAAATTCTTCCTGGATTTGCAGTCTTTATATGGGCAAAAGTCAGGACCACAGCATGCTCTTCTGTGACTTTTTAGCTGACTTATTTAATTCCTTTGGCAAAGATATCCCCAGGGGACGATAGACCCTAGAACAATCACCAGCAGGGTCAGGGAGTGGAGAAATCATTCTAACACCTTCACTCATTCCTCAACTTTACTTCAAAAATGTAGGTGACTCCAGAAAGAGAAGACTTCAAGATAACTTTGAAGGGAAAAGAGAAAGAAAAGAAAATTACTATTCTCTCGGAGACTAGAAAATTAAGATTATAAAATCATACCAGCTTGGTCTTAGTGACTGATACAAGGTTCATGTATTCATTCAGAAAATATTTATGAACACCTATATGTGTTAAGTAATCACTGGGAGTATACTAGTGACCAACCCTCTGGCCTTTATTACCTAGTGGGTGAAGCTAACAGTATAGAATAAACTGGACTTGGCTATATAATCATAAACATCAAACTTTCAGCAGCTCTAAATGAATATTTCAAATTCAATATCCATAAGCTATTCTCCATCTTGTAGCTACACTGTCTGAAACATGTGACCTCCAAATCATTAGCGAAGGATGGGAGAGTTGAAGAATGTGTGAGAAGTTTTCAAGGGCCAGGCAGAGAAGTGCTTAAAATCTGCTTGCATTTCACTGGACAAAACCCAAGCACCGGCCACTTAGCTTCTAGTTGTCATTATTGTTTGGTTGCTATGTCCTGTCTGACTCTTTTGCAACCCTCATGGATTATAGGCTCCACTGTCCATGGGATTTTCCAGGCAAGAATACCGGAGTGAGTCGGCATTCCCTTCTCCAGGGTATCTTCCCGATCTTGGGAGCTAACTTACGGCTCCTGCATTGGCAGGTGGATTCTTTGCTACTGAGCCACCAGGGAAGCCCACAGCCTCCAGAGAACCGAGGAAGTGTAGGCGTGCACGTGGTTGTTTGTTGGGCACTATCAGTCTCTGGCACACATAACTACAGATTCTAAGACTTCTCGGGTAGTAGAATCCCTGCCTGCTCCAAAAATGAACTTAGGTAGTAACTGTCTTCAAAACCCTTACCATCCTAGCAGTAGTGGAAAGGAAATGTGACTTAGATTAACACACTTCCAAGTCCACCCACTCTTCTGTGTTTAGACAAAGTTACTGGGCACTTCCCTGATCCATCTACACTTTCTGTCAGGCCATTCTCATTGATCCATTTATTCATGGCTCTTCTCTCATTATTTGGGATCTCTTCTCTGACCCTTTGCAATCTGTCTCCAGTACCTACCAGACCTGCAAATTCCTTGCAAATGTGTGACCGTAGCACACACTGAGCCTGAATTAGACACTCTTTTGAGAAATGAGAAAAGATGGTTCACTTTCCCTCCTCCACCTCAACAGCCTTATTGCTGCCTCTGTGCTCACACTGGAACCCCAACCTAGAATGATGCCTCGTCTTCATCAGCTGTCTAAAGCCCTCCTTCTATGGCCCTACTAAAATCCTGCCACTTGCATGAAGTTTCTGAAGTTCATAAATTCTAACTTACATCATCATTTTTTATTCAGTTTCAGGCTTCTCTTCCTCAAAAGGACTTGAATGAAGAAGGCAAGCCAGGATTTATCTCCTAGTTCCCACTGTTTCCTTCATGTGACTACATGGAGGAAAAAGCACTCTTGGGTCCACTGCGGCCGGTGCTTGGGTTTTGTCCAGTGAAATGCAAGCAGATTTTAAGCACTTCTCTGCCTGGCCCTTGAAAACTTCTCACACATTCTTCAACTCTCCCGTCCTTCGCTAATGATTCGGCTCTTGAGGATGAGCTGTGCCCACAATTTCGCCTTGAAGACGGGACTCCAAAATATCCCAGGTAAAGACTGAGACAAAGACAGAGGCAATAGTTGAAGGAAAAATATGAAAAGACTGGTGTCTCTGGGCCTGTTAGAACTGGGTGCAGATTCTGACTTTACTCTTCTATAGTTGAGTAGCATAGATAAATTACCTCCTTTTACTGAGCCCTAGATGGCTCAGTTTAAGAAATACAATAACAACATTTGCCTTTCTATGGAGTGGTGAGGATTGAAGGTCATACCTGAGAAGTTCTCAGCACTTTTCTAAGTAAACACAAAAATGGTGGTATTGCCCTGTCAGTTTCTCTCATATTCCCTATCTACTTACTCTTAACCAAAGGTTTCTACCTGCCTCTTTTTATGTATCTCTCTAGTTCTCCCTATGGTGGACATCAATCTTCTGTCTCTGTCTCTCTGTCTCTCTCTCTCTCTCTATATATATATATATATATATATATATATATATGTGTGTGTGTGTGTGTGTGTGTGTGCTGCAAACTATATATATATGCTTCCCTAAGGAAATGCCTCTGAGTGGCTTACTTATGCAATATAAAGCAGTCCTACTGCAAAGAGTTGTTTTGTTAGGATACAACAAAGGTCCATGGTCTGTCAGCAACAATTTTTGGCTTAGACTCAGATTCCTGTCCAATTATCTGTGGGCCCTCAGGTCAGAGTGGCATGGCCCAAAACTCAGTGGCCCATGTGTAAGGAATTACCTACCCCTCTTTTTCACAAATGATTATGTGACTAGAAGTTACAGAGTTATTGACAATCAATAAAGAAAAAATTGAATGTGATGATCTTTCATTCAGTACGCCATCCTTGTCGAGATACCTGAGGAACCAACAACTAGCAGAGCAGGCTTTCTCAAACCTTAACAGGCATATGAACCACCTGGGGATCTTATTTAAACTTCAGATTCTAATGCATCAGATCTAAGGCAGAGCCTGAATTTACCATAAGTTCCCAGGAGGTGCCGTTGCTTCTGGTCCATGGCTCACTTTTTGGGTAGCAAGATAAGAGAGAATCACATGATTGACTCTGTCTACATCCTTCCCCAGTGCTCTCCTTCTGTGATAGCAGCAAGTGTAGGTGATATAGGAATGCTATTGACAAGTTCTCTTGGAGAAGAGAGTATGGAATACCAAACAAAAGTTTGTTTATGCCTTAAGCAGCAGACTGGACATGGCACAACGGACTGGTTCAAAATTGGGAAAAGAGTGCATCAAGGCTGTACATTGTTACCCTGCTTTTTTAACTTATATGCAAAATACGTCATAGGAAATGCTGGACTGGATGAGTCACAGGCTAGAATCTAGATTGCTGGGAGAAATATCAATAACCTCAGATATGCAGATGACATTACCTTAATGAAAGAAAATGAAGAGGAACTAAAGAGCCTCTTGACAAAAGTGAAGGAGGAGAGTGAAAAAGTTGACTTAAAGCTCAACATTCGGAAAACTGGCTTAAAACTCAACATTCAAAAAATGAAGATCATGGCATCCAGTCCCATTACTTCATGACAAATAGATGGGGTAAAAAAGGAAACAGTGACAAACTATATTTTCTCGGGCTCCAAAATCACTTCAGATGGTGACTGCAGCCATGGAATTAAAAGATGATTGCTCCTTGGAAGGAAAGCTATGACAAACCTAGACAGTGGATTAAAAAGCAGAGACATCACTTTGCTGACAAAGATCCATATAGTGAAAGCTATGGTTTTCCAGTAGTCATGTACTGATGTGAGAGTTGGACCATAAAAAAGCTTGAGTCCCAAAGAATTGATGCCTTCAAACTGTGGTGCTGGAGAAGACTCTTGAGAGTCCCTTGGACTGCATAGAGATAAAACCAGTCCATCTTAAAAGAAATCAACCCTGAATATTCACTGGAAGGATTGATGCTGAAGCTGAGGCTCCAATACTTTGGCCACCTGATGCAAAGAGTCAACTCACTGGAAAAGACTCCGATACTGGAAAAGATTGAAAGAGGACAGAAGGAGAAGGAGGCAATACAAGAGGAGATGGTTGGATGGCATCATGGACTCGATGGCCATGAGTTTGAGCAAACTCTAAGAGATAGATAGTGAAGGACAGGGAAGCCTGGCATGCTGCAGTCCATGGGGTCGCACAGAGTAGGACATGACTGAGTGAGCAACAACAACAAGCAGCAAAAATGCAAAGAGCTGTGTGAGGATATGGGGTGACCTGGCTCCCCTCTGTACTCACATGCAAATCTATTAACTTCTCAATGACTATGAGTTCTTTAAAGGCAGGCACATCATCTTAGTAATGATTTTTCTAATGTTTTGTATGTACATTGTACATTCTCATAGCAAGAAGAGATAAGAAAGCCTCCCTCAGCAATCAATGCAAAGAAATAGAGGAAAACAACAGAATGGGAAAGACTAGAGATCTCTTCAAGAAAATTAGAGATACCAAGGGAACATTTCATGCAAAGATGGGCTCGATAAAGGACAGAAATGGTCTGGACCTAACAGAAGCAGAAGATATTAAGAAGAGGTGGCAAGAATACACAGAAGAACTGTACAAAAAAGATCTTCAGGACCAAGATAATCAAGATGGTGTGATCACTCACCTAGAGCCAGACATCCTGGAATGTGAAGTCAAGTGGATCTTAGAAAGCATCACTATGAACAAAGCTAGTGGAGGTTATGGAATTCCAGTTGAGCTGTTTCAAATCCTGAAAGATGATGCTGTGAAAGTGCTGCACTGAATATGCCAGCAAAGTTGGAAAACTCAGCAGTGGCCACAGGACTGGAAAAGGTCAGTTTTCATTCCAATCCCAAAGAAAGGCAATGCCAAAGAATGCTCAAACTACCGCACCATTGCACTCATCTCACACATTAGTAAAGTAATGCTCAAAATTCTCCAAGCCAAGCTTCAGCAATACATGAACTGTGAGCTTCCAGATGTTCAAGCTGGTTTTAGAAAAGGCAGAGGAACCAGAGATCAAATTGCCAACATCCTCTGGATCATGGAAAAAGCAAGAGAGTTCCAGAAAAACATCTATTTCTGCTTTATTGACTGTGCCAAAGCCTTTAACTGTGTGCATCACAATAAACTGTGGAAAATTCTGAAAGAGATGGGAATACCAGACCACCTGATCTGCCTCTTGAGAAACCTATATGCAGGTCAGGAAGCAACAGTTAGAACTGGACATGAAACAACAGACTGGTTCCAAATAGGAAAAGGAGTATGTCAAGGCTGTATATTGTCACCCTGCTTATTTAACTTTTATGCAGAGTACATCATGAGAAACGCTGGGCTTGAAGAAGCACAAGCTGGAATCAAGATTGCCAGGAGAAATATCAATAACCTCAGATATGCAGATGACACCATCCTTATGGCAGAAAGTGAAGAAGAACTCAAAAGCCTTTTGATGAAAGTAAAAGAGGACAGTGAAAAAGTTGGCTTAAAGCTCAACATTCAGAAAACGAAGATCATGGCATCTGGTCCCATCACTTGATGGCAAATAGATGGGGGAACAGTGGATACAGTGTCAGACTTTATTTTGGGGGGCTCCAAAATCACTGCAGATGGTGATTGCAGCCATGAAATTAAAAGACTCTTACTCCTTGGAAGAAAAGTTATCACCAACCTAGATAGCACATTGAAAAGCAGAGACATTACTTTGCAAACAAAGGTCTGTCTAGTCAAGGCTATAGTTTTTCCAGTGGTTACGTATGGATGTGAGAGTTGGACTGTGAAGAAAGCTGAGTACTGAAGAACTGATGCTTTTGAACTGTGGTGTTGGAGAAGATTGAGAGTCCCTTGGACTGCAAGGAGATCCAACCAATCCATTCTGAAGATCAGCCCTGGGTGTTCTTTGGAACAAATGATGCTAAAGCTGAAAGTCCAGTACTTTGGCCACCTCATGTGAAGAGTTGACTCATTGGAAAAGACTCTGATGCTGGGAGGGATTGGGGACAGGAGGAGAAGGGGATGACAGGATGAGATGGCTGGATGGCATCACCGACTTGATGGCTGTGAGTTTGAGTGAACTCGGGGAGGGAGTTGGGGATGGACAAGGTCAAGGCCTGGTGTGCTGCAATTCATGGGATCACAAAGAGTGAGCGACTGAACTAATCTGACTGTACATTCTCAACTATTAATTTTTTAACGGAAGTCGATTTCTCTTTGTTATTCCCTAAAACATCTAGTGCACACAGCAGGAACTCAATAAGAGCTTGTTGAATGAATTAATAAAGATTCCAAGAAATAATGGTTGTGGTGCTGTGTAGAGGAAAATATTATTCCTCATCAAAATCATCTCACGAAGATCATCTCTTAGGGCTAGATGGGTACTAAGGGAAATAACACTGATGTTAGACCAAATACTTGGAAATGAGTAGGCCTCAGCTGATGATCAAAATTGGTTTGGGTACCATCTGGCGCTAGCACTGAAGCATTTTTCATGTTCACTAATAAAGAATGCAGGCTGGCTTTAGGGAGGACCGGGTCAAACCGGTGACTTCTATGGGTGGAGCACTAAAGTAACCTGCAGTGGTTGCAAAGGAAGCTGCCTGCTTGGATCACTTCTTCCTTCTCCCATTGCCAGGAGCATGCATGCCCTATAAGAAAACAAATGCCAACTCCAGGGGAAGAGCCTGCATCCCGTGCTTTGTAAGGAACCACCAGGGAGTACCTGACTGTGAGGTATTGAAAGGCTCCTTTCTCTGCACTTGGCTCATAAAAGAAGCCCCATGGCTTAAATCCACCAACTCTGTGCAATCTCTGACAGCAGAGAGCAGCTCCGAGACCTCCGAGACAGGCAGGGGCACAAACGAAAAAGAAACGCTGCCAATCCCAGGAACAAAAGCTTGCTTGCATTGCTGCAGTTACAGAGGATGTAGCCTAGGAGTTTTGCTTTTGTGAGAAAAATTTTAAAAAGAGTATTTGGAGTCTAGGATGCAGAGGACAAAACAGAATTCATATCCTTCATAAGGAAAATTGGGGGAAACTGGAGGGTGAACCAGAAGTGTGTTGATGGAGTTGACAAACGTCACATAACAAGATGGTCAGTGTGTACATTCTCCCTTCTTTAAACTGCCTCCACGTGCTCTTCTTTAAAATTAGATGCCCAAATAGAATCTCAGAGAAAGACTATGCAAGCTTATTTTAGTCCCTCTAGTTTCGTTTTGCTTTCTTTCCTCTTTTCTTCTCTTTGGCTGTCTGGAATGGGCTAGGGTATGGAGGTGCCTAATGACAAAGATGCTGATAAGGAATGAGCTTGAAAATCATTCTCAAAGTTTACCTTCAAACTATATTTAGAGAGGTGGCCTTAACTAGCAAAAACTAGTATTAAAAAAAGGAAGAAAAAAACTAACAGTTTTGATCACTTATTAAATGCCAGAAACCACTTATAGCATTTTACCTGTGTAAACTCAAGTATTTATGCAATTGACTTCTCCTTGGGTGAGCACCATTCTCATCATTGACATTTTAAAAGTGAGGAAGTTGTAAAACAAGAAAGTCAAGTAACCATCTCAAGGTCATTCAGAGAATAAACTATGAAGCTAGGGTTCAAAGCCAGTCAGTCTGGCTCCAGAGCCTGCTGTAAACACTGTACCAGGGGCCTCTGAGAAGGAACATCACCATTGGTCCATCACCATGGTGACTTCCTCCCATACAGCCCTCTCTAAGAACTGGGTATACAGCCTGCCTTCTTCTGGCTTCAGTTTTGTCCCTGGAGACCACCTCTTAATCATTCACTTGTATCATGCATTGAAGTCATTTCTCAGACAAATTGCACTGAAGCTCTGGGGACACCCCTGCTCTGGTATCTAAGTTCCTGTGCTCTTTCAACTGCCCTGCTCTAACTCTCATTCAGCCCACTCTGCTCTCTTTCCCTCCTGACAATTCTTATCACCTATTTTCTGTACTGTATTTATATACTTTGTCATCCTCATTTCACTGCCTTAAATCTGTCATCTTATTCTCTAATTTTAGGTCAATATCTTTTATGAACTCGAGAGCAGGGACTGCACATAAACTGCATCTATATTTTTCCCATAGACTAGCAGAGCTTTGAGTGAATGCATGAGTGAAGTAAAAATAATAATAGTAATAATACCTTTTACTTTTCTTTCCCCTTATTCTCCTCATCCCAGCAAGTCAAAAACACAGGTTAAGTTTTAGGTGGCTAAGAAATCTTGGGATGAGTTGTGGCATATGCATTATGAAAGCATCAGAAACCTAAGATTATCGCCCAAATAACTGGGGCCTGAGACTGATCCCACTCCTTGTTTTCTGCTGAGACACTTCCCCGTTCCTTCTCAGCTTGAGAACACTGACCTCAAGGGGCCAGTCAGATGGATGTGACACTCTAGGTTTTCAGAAGAGAAAATGTCTAGCTTTTCAGAAGAGGGAAAAGAACTCTTGAAACAAAGCTTCTGGACCAATATACCTAGTAGTATATTCATGAAAATCAAAGAAAGTGGAAACACAGAAGCATATTTTAAATTAACTTTATTAAATCCCCTCCGGTTGTATTTCTCTAGTTTCTGCCACAGTCCCTGGAAATCAGAGGATGCCCCAGTGTGCCTTCTAGCTTGGATATTCTGTTTTAACTTTAAGAACAGGAAAATATACCCATTATTTTCCCTCTGTCCCCAGTCTGTCCCTTACCTGATGCATACATAGCCTTCCTTTTTGTTAGCCAGTATCCCCCCAGCCAAGGGGGGTACAAAGAACATGAGTTCTGAAGTCAGTCTTTGATCTAAAACTTATTTTCATAATTTGTTAACTATGAGATCTTGGGCACATTATTTAATTTTTCTGAGCTGTCATGACAATGAAATGAATCATCACAGATAAGTACTTAGTACAGCTCATAACTTTTATATTGTGAGTAACATTCACAGTGTTCTCCACCATTTTTCTCATTACTCTGATTTTGTTACTTCCTTAGGTTTTGTTTTTTCTTCTTTTTTAGACCTTTTGTTTGTAAGTCTTTGCAGTTTCCCCCTAACTACTCACAACTATTTTTTTTTTTCTAGATTCCAGCTCCAAGTTGAAAAATAAGGGAAATAGAAAAGTTATATCTTCAACTTGGATATTATAAATGGAAAAGCACTGCAAACCCAGCCATGAACTGAGAGGGAATAAAAAGTTATTGAGATGCTGTAAGTCTGGAGGCACCACCTGGGAATAAAACTTTTAAAGAAATAAATAAGCATTCCTTTTATTCAGAAGATACTTTTGCCTCAGGGATCGTAGCAGCCCTGAGCAGTTTTCAGGGATGGGCTCTGAAGCACTGTCCTATATAGGAAAGGAAGGGAGAAAAAACCCCTACTGTACTGTAAGTCAGGAGAGAGGAGCCTGAGTCTCTAACTGGATGTGAGAGTGCGTGTGTGCCAAGGCGCTTAAGTCGTATCTGATTCTATGCAACCCAATGGACTGTAGCCCTCCAGTCTCTTCTGTCCATGGGATTCTCCAAGCAAAAGAACACTGGAGAGGTTTGCAATGCCCTCCTCCAAGGGATCTTCCCCACCCAGGGATTGAACTCGAATCTCTTACAGTCTCCTGCATTGGGGGGCAGAATCTTTATCACTAGTGACACCTGGGAAGCCCAAACTGGGCTCTCCTCAATTCAATTAGGCTCTCTCAGCCTTTTTACTTTGGCCAACATTCAGGCTCATCTAAAACCCCTATGGGGTTGTCACTGTTAAGTTATGTGCAACTTCTTTATGATCCCATGAACAATAGTTTCCTCTGTCCATGGAATTTTCCAGACAACAATACTGGAGTGGGTTGCCATTTCCTCCTCCAGGGTATCTTCCCAGTCCAAGGATCAAACCTGTGTTTCCTGCAGGCACATGTGGCTAATTTTATAGCATCTGGTTTCTGAAATCATATAACCATGAAGGGCTCCTGAGAACTTAATTATGTTATCAGAGAACTATGTTTTTACTTTTGCTGCATTCTAGTAACAGAAAAAAGAATTATAAGAAGACAAGATGGTATTAGGCAAACCAGTTAATATAAGCTATCCTTCCAGGTTATGGCCTGGCTTCAGCAACCACTCTGTTCAACTTCCTACTTCTCTATGTTTGTAGTGTGAGGAATGAGAAATGCACACTTAGCATATGAGGTGCAGGGAGATTTGTGCTCAGGGGATGGTAGTCCCCAAGGAAGTTTTCAAAGCTCAGTCATAATTGGACAGAGAGAGGAACTAGCAGGGAAAGCTTTATGGAAACATAATTTTTGAGTTAGACCTTTAGGGATGAGCAGGATTGGTCAGGAGAAAATAAAAGGTAAAGTAATCCAGTTATGAGTACCACAAAAGCCAAGCACAGATGGGAAAGTATAGAATGTGTGTGTGTGCATTTGTGTGTGAACAGCTCAATTTGAAGAAAGCATAAAGAATAAAGGAAATAGTGAATTGAAGAATATGAAAGACCAGAGACAGTGAGCAGAGGAGCTCAGCATTTCAGATTAAGGAATTTGAACAGTGGGAAGACAGAGAACTGCTGATACGCTGCTCCACAAGGGAAATGGTCTTCAGAGCAAATAATTATTCATCACTATCCTCATACAGATGTTGAGTGTACTACATTTTCCACAGATCTCTTGCTTTTTCCCTCCATTTTATCATTGAAAAGGTGAATCATTGACACCAAAGTTGAAAGAGAACTCAAAGATTATCTAGTTCATGTTCCCATTTTATTGATAAGAAAACTGAGGCTTAGAGAACTTCACAGGGCCAATCAGTCAGTGGTGGTTATGTATCTCAACTAACACTCCAGGACTGCCTATGATGATATGAATCCTTCATTTTCTCCTTTTTTCACTCCAGTTTTCTCATTAGCATTGTTAATGCCCTATGGAAACATGCCTGTTTTGCAGTAGAGTGATGACTTTGCTAAGTAGCAGCCTCCTTTAAACCGCTTTCCTCTTAAAGAGAAAAAGACTACTTGGCTTTCCTCCAACAACTCTTGGATTATTTAACCCAGTGGATTCCAGGAGATAATGTTAAGTCAGCACAATATGCATGCTAAGGCAAGTAACAGTGAAGGAGTGACCTACTCATAAAATCCTGATAACTGGGTAGTCCGGTCTCCTGAACAAGTCTTTGAAAATAGACCAGGGGAAGTCGGTCCACATTTCCTTGAGGTTAGATGTTAACTGACTCAAGGTCAGAAAAATAATAATCTCAGTATTTCACATGGCTCAGTGTTTCGCAAGGCCAAAATCAAGGTGTCAGCAGGGCTGCATTCTCATCCTATTTCAAGCTCATTTGGGTTGTTAGCAGAATTCAGTTACTTATGGTTGTAGAACTGCAGTCTCCCCTCTCTTTTTGTTTCTTCATGGGAGACCTCACTCAGCCCTTAGACACTGCCCCCTGGTCCCCTCCGTGTGGCCACGTTCAGGCTACAGTGTGGCTTTTGCTTTTTTCCAGGCCCTCAGGAGTGCTGCCTCCTGCTTTTTTTAAGGGCTTATCTGACTAGGTCAGATTCACCAAAGATAATCTTTCATTTCATTGACTCAAAGTCAATTGATTAAGGACTTTTAATTTTATATATATATACACATATATATATATTTTAATTATATATATATATACACACACACATATATATATATACACACACACACAATTCTTTTTGTTGATATAATGTAACATAATTATGGAAGTGATACCACATCATATTTACAGACCCCGCTCACACTCACAAGAAGAAGCTATACAGAGCAGGCACACCAGGGGTCAGAGATCTGGAGGACCATCTCAGAATTCTGTCCATACAAAGTTTATAAATCCTTACTTCCCTTCTAGTCCATAAGTCACTTCAGGATAGGGACCAGAATTTAAACTGATTAAACTGGTTAAATTATGAAAGAATTAATTGAAATTAGTTTCCCTAAGCTTATAAATAAATGTCTTCCATTTATAACTAGTTATGCTGAGAGACTTGGTCACTAATTAAAATTAAGCATTGATTTCCACCAACAAATGGCAGTTTGTAACAAAGATCTGGGCACAGATCAGGAGTAAAATTTCATAAAATTAGTATAATAACAAATTCCTTCTCAAAGCTAGCCTCATCATTAAGTATTCATTGGAAGCCAACCTTGTATGCACTGAGCAACTTGCTAGTCTCTTAAGTGAATGTGAAAGTGAAGTCACTCAGTCGTGTCCAACCCTTTGCGACCCCATGGACTGTAGCTTACCAGGCTCCTCTGTCCATGGGATTCTCCAGGCAAGAATACTGGAGTGGGTTGCCATTTCCTTCTCCAAGAGATCTTCCCAACCCAGGGATCAAACCCGGGTCTCCCATATTGTGGGCAGACACTTTACCATCTGAGCCACCAGGGAAGCTCTTTAGTAAGCTAGTCTCATTGCTCCTGCTGCTGCTAAGTCGCTTCAGTCATGTCCGACTCTGTGCAACCCCATAGACAGCAGCCCACCAGGCTTCCCCATCCCTGGGATTCTCCAGGCAAGAACACTGGAGTGGGTTGCCATTTCCTTTTCCAATGCATGAAAGTAAAAAGTAAAAGTGAAGTCGCTCAGCCGTGTCCGACTCTTAGCAACCCCATGGACTGCAGCCTACCAGGCTCCTCTGTTCATGGATTTTCCAGGCAAAAGTACTCACAAGTAATATTAAATAACACAAGTTCATATTATATCTAAACTGAGAGGTATAGACAAATACTGCAAAAGCTTTAAAAAGTAGGTGACCAAGATTGGCTATTGTAGGAAGAGAAGTTTCTAATTTACATCAGTTCTTAAAAGGAAAGCAGGAAGATATGATTTGATCTGTTAGACAAGAGAGCTGTTGAAAGTTTTGAACTGTGACATGAAGCAATGAAAGTTGTACATAAGGAAAATAAATGTGAAAAGGGTTTGTTGGATGGACTGAAGGAGAAGAGGCTGTAGTTGTGCAGATTACCTAGAAAACTAACGTAATAATTCAGATGCGAGGTGATAGGAGCCAGGCTTCTATCCATGGTCTATATCATGAGATAGGATTAGATGGATAATGTAACAAAAGAACATTTAAATGAAAGTATAACAGGACTTAGTCTTTGACCTGATGTGGGGAATAAAATAGAGTTGAAATCTACAATTTTTAATTTAGGTGGGTGCGGCAGAGACTAAGGGCTTCACATCAAAATCCGTTTGCTTTTTTTTTCTTCTTCCTGGGAAAATTCTTCTTCCTAGACTACATTTTCCAGTTTCCCTGGCAGATAAGTGTGGCCATCACACTGAGCTCTAGCAATTAAGAGGTCAGAGATTATGTAGCACTTTAAAGTCAGGGTAGCCCCATCCATAACACCCCTGCAGACAAAATTCAGCTCTTTGCAACAGAAACAAGCCTCAAGTCCCCAAAATCACACCTTAGAGAAGGGTTACCTGAAGACTTGTTCTCCACTCTGTGCTGTTGTGTAAAGAGAAAACTTCAATTAAATTTAAATCATTGTACATTTTTGCCTATTTATCTTAAAAATCATATCTAACCATTGTCTTAAGGATGGAGATAACAATAACAGAAGTAGTGACTTGGAAAAGGGATGTTCATTTGGGGGTTTTAGAAAATACTAAACCAGAGCAGAAAGTCTGTCAAGCAGCTGGTGGTATAGCAGGACCAAAGCTTAAGAATAGGAAATAGAGATTTGTTATCTGCAAAATAAAACTTGTTGAAACCACAGAATAAAAGAATTCTCAGATGAACACAGTATAAGAAAGTAAGAATAAGAATTGAAGAATGTCTTAAATATATGTTCACAGTTAAGGAATAGGAGAAGGAAGAAGAGCCAGTGAAGAACTGTGAAAGGTTCCAAGATAATTTTTCTCACCTGTGCAAGTGAAACCTGCAGATACAGAGAGCCAGCTGTATTTATTATACTACCCTTTTCATAAAAGGAACTTGAGTATCCATGGATTTTGATGTGCTCCTGGAAACTATCCCCTGCATATACTGAGAAATGACTGTATAGGAAAACAACTAGGAGGGCTCAAGTTTAAAAATCTAATTTTGGCCTTAGGTTTGTTCTTGATGCATTGTCCACTACTCAACAGCAGAAGAAAACAGCACCACCCTAAACTTAGCAACATGTTGCAGTGTATATCAGCCACAATGGGATCATTGCCTCTTTCATATCAGTTGAATACCCATTAACACTCAAATGAAGTTGTTGAAAATCACAAACTGGCCAGAAAACGGGTAGCATTAGGCAAGAAGAAAAAGCACTAGGCTTTATTTATGAAAATATTATTAATTCTGCATTTACTTGACTAAAAATTGGTTTATGCACATTCAGTTTTTTCATTTGTTTTACTTTGTCAACAATATATCTTAACTTTTAACAGAAAAATAGAATTGGCTGTTGTCTATGTTAATCACAAAAATGTTTCCACTGATTTTTTCCATATAATTGTTCAAATTATCCAGCTTTTCTTGACATTATGTGGGCACAACCCCACAAATCAAAAGAAATATTTAAAGTTTAATTTTATTATTGAGGCTTGTTTTATAGCAATCATTCTATGAAAGGAAAGTAAATGTTGATTTGTTCATGGTTTAAAAGTAAAGCCCTAAAAATAGGTATGGTTTGGTTCTGAATTCAGAAAATGAATACAAGTTATATATATTGTTGTTGTTAACATAATAATTACATTTGGGGATAGTATTTACTTAAAAGAAAAAGAAGCTTTTTATTTTTAAATCAAATTTCCATTAAACAGAAATTTCTAAACAGGGTTAATTTTGAATCAAGGGTAAAGAATATGATCATTTCTATGTTTAGCTACTGGTAAGATATTTTGTTAATAACACGGACAAGTGGCTAAAGGACAGGTCTGCAGACTATGAGGGAGATGTGTCCATCAGTCAGCAGTCTACAAGGAGCTTGAACACAGCCTTGCAGACATGCAACTTATTCACATCACTTACCTGATCCCCCTGCCCACTCTCCATTGAGACAATGTGTTCCAGGTAAGGCAGTCAGCACCACTGTTTAACTTAGCTAGTTGGATAATCAAATTGCAAATATCTGTGATTTATTTAAAGCCGCATCTATGTGATACCAAAGCAACAAATCATTGCAATCAATCCAGTCAAAATAATCAGTCAAGTTAAAGAAAACAGATAAGTCAGATTTATTATTTAACAATGCTGACAAATCTAGTGAATTATATGCATTCTACTAGGTGTTTTTTTTTTGTGTGTGTGTGTGTGTAAGGACAGAGATCCTTGATATATAAGAGGACTTCACTTATTCTCTTTATCATGCAAAGTGCTAGTGCCCCTCCTCCGTTTTTTTAATCCAGTACCAGTACAACTTTCCCAACATTCAGGTAGACAAAATAACAGTAGTGGAATTAACTAGATGATCTTTTTTAATTTCTTAGGCTCTTTCAACCTCTGTAGACCCCACTTTAATGCAAATCAAACTTGGGTGAATTGTACATTACCTACTGAAAAATAATTTCAATTAGAAATTTAATTACACTGTCTTGAGGAAATGGAAACGACAGTTTCTTTGAATTTTATACATTACGGAAACCTCCAAAGTACTATAAATCTGCTAATTGATTTCTGTACCTGTAATGTTTGATTAGGTGTATTTTATTGTCTTCTTGGTTTTAATTAACCCTGGGCTTGTCAAAATGCTTCCAACAGCAAAGGATATATGATGAAGTGTGATAAACTCTATTAACAGAAGCTGACTTTTGTCAGTAATTGCTCTCATGCACAAGAGTTATTAGAAATTAGCACACAGAAAAAAAGAAATTTTACTTTTGGTAACAACTTTTATTGGCAGCCATAAATCTGGGGATTGCCCTCTATGTGCCTATGATAAGCAAGTGTGAATGACCATAGCATCCTACAGAAGATCAATCAGTCACTGGATGCCATATAAATATTGAGAGTGGCAAAATACAAAGACTTATGAAGTCTGAGTGATAAGAGCCAAAATTATACCAACCATCCCTAACTGTCAAATTAGGAACTCTGTCCAGAGGGTGGACATATGTGTTAAATCCAAGCTATTACTACAGCTGACTCAAAACAGATACTAAATATGTGTCTGTGCAGTTGAAGCCACAATAAATTAACCAATGAATTTGCCCAGGCAATTAGGATTGTTTTTCATTCCAAAACTGTTTTAACCATAACTTCCTATCAAGATGATCAATACAGACATTTCTGTTGAAAACAGAGAAACAATTACCTTCCACTAGCTGCACTCAATATGCCAGCAAATTTGGAAAACTCAGCAGTGGCCACAGGACTGAAAAAGGTCAGTTTTCATTCCAATCCCAAAGAGAGGCAATGCCAAAGAATGCTCAAACTACCGCACAATGCACTCATCTCACATGCTAGTAAAGTAATGCTCAAAATTCTCCAAGGCAGGCTTCAGCAATACATGAAGCGTGAACTCCCTGACGTTCAAGCTGGTTTTAGAAAAGGCAGAGGAACCAGAGATCAAATTGCCAACATCCACTGGATCATGGAAAAAGCAAGAGAGTTTCACAAAAACATCTATTTCTGCTTTATTGACTATGCCAAAGCCTTGACTGTGTGCATCACAATAAACTGTGGAAAATTCTGAGAGAGATGGGAATCCCAGACCACCTGACCTGCCTCTTGAGAAATCTGTATGCAGGCCAGGAAGCAACAGTTAGAACTGGACATGGAACAACAGACTGGTTCCAAATAGGACAAGGAGTACGTCAAGGTTGTATATTGTCACCCTGCTTATTTAACTTCTATGCAGAGTACATCATGAGAAATGCTGGACTGGAAGAAACACAAACTGGAATCAAGATTGCTGGGAGAAACATCAGTAACCTCAGATATGCAGATGACACCACCCTTATGGCAGAAAGTGAAGAGGAACTAAAAAGCCTCTTGATGAAAGTAAAAGAGGAGAACGAAAAAGTTGGCCTAAAGCTCAACGTTCAGAAAACGAAGATCATAGCATCTGGTCCCATCACTTCATGGAAAATAGACGGGAAAACAGTGGAAACAGTGTCAGACTTTATTTTGGGGGGCTCCAGAATCACTGCAGATGGTGATTCCAGCCATGAAATTAAAAGACAATCACTCCTTGGAAAAAAAGTTATCACCAACCTAGATAGTATATTCAATAGCAGAGACACTGCTTTGCCGACTAATGTCCATCTAGTCAAGGCTATGGTTTTTCCTGTGGTCATGTATGGATGTGAGAGTTGGACTGTGAAGAAGGCTGAGTGCCGAAGAATTGATGCTTTTGAACTGTGGTGTTGGAGAAGACTCTTGAGAGTCCCTTGGACTGCAAGGAGATCCAACCAGTCCATTCTGAAGGAGATCAGCCCTGGGATTTCTTTGGAAGGAATGATGCTAAAGCTGAAACTTCAGTACTTTGGCCACCTCATGAGAAGAGTTGACTCATTGGAAAAGACTCTGATGCTGGGAGGGACTGGGGGCAGGAGGAGAAGGGGCCGACAGAGGATGAGATGGCTGGATGGCATCATGGACTCAATGGACGTGAGTCTGAATGAACTCCGGGAGATGGTGATAAACAGGGATGCCTGGCGTGCTGTGATTCATGGGGTCGCAAAGAGTCGGACATGACTGAGCAACTGAACTGAACTGAACTGAGCTACTACTTTAGAAACAGCAAAGAAGAGTAAGAGTTGATTTGTTTAGCCAAATGTTACAGTTAACCTCTTTTTTTTTTTTTTTAACAATTTAACATGGTAGTACAATAGCTTTCTTGGTTTCAATCTCTAAGAAACCAACATAGGCACTCCTTCAGAAAAATATCTTATCAAAACTCTATGCTGATACCATGTTAAAACCCTGAGTGCCTGGATATGGGACATAATTTAATGTAATCTGATAACTGCCCAATTTGATTAGACAATAACTCATGATGTCTGGATCTTACAATCTCTAGATTGAAAAGAGGGATCTTGGTGTTGATGATCATATAGAAGTGATTGATCCTAGTCAGTAGAATTGTCAGGTTACTGTCTTTGCAGAGCTTAGTCTTTCTGTAGAATGAACCCGCAAGTGAAAGAACAGAGCAAACATGAGCAAGTGGTGTTGGGACCATCTGGTCTTCCCAGCTCCTGAGAAGCTGTGGCAGTATCTGGCATTTAAGTTCAAAGAGCACTAGCCTTTGGAGCTGAGAAATGGAGAGGTGACTTGCTGGCCATTGTAATACTGGCCCTAGTCTGTAGGGATGACATCACTATTTTAGCCTCATTGACCAGCACTGACCCCGTGGAGAGTGCATAGTGTCTGAACCTGAGCTCCAAGATCTAATAGAGCAATGACATAAAAAGAAAAGGATAAAACAAATATCTAACAAGAAGAATAACAAGCCAAGCACCCAACACAAACACATTCCTAGTGAAGAAAAACTCTTGGAGGTGAGAAATGGCAATTGGAATATAATTTGAAGATAAATGGTAATGGAAAGTAAATTAAGGCACAGACATTTCCTAGAATTTAAAATGCAAGTGTTGAATTTTAAAAGTTAGTAGATGCAACCCAAGAATTCTGTATCCAGCCAAGATAGCAGTCATCTATCAGAATAAAATATACAAGAATTTAGAAAATATGTCACTCATGTATCTATCTGAAAGAAATATTAATGAAAAAGGACTTTAAACAATGAATAAATTCCAAAAAAGAAGTTAAGCTGGGAGAGATGAAAAGGAGAGGAAAAGAAGTGAGGGACGAAACTTACAATATATGTAATTGAATCTAAAAGTATAATGGCAGAGTGATGAATAATGAGCAGCATCACTGTGACACTAGAATTCTTAAAATAGAAGGCACATGCTGCAAGGGGAAACCTAAAATGGCTTGAAATGAAAGGTATACCACTATGTCAGCAATACCTGGAAGTTACAGATCACAGGGACAGGTGAATGAATTATAGGGTGCAGGATGCTTGGGGCTGGTGCACTGGGATGACCCGGAGGGATGGTGTGGGTGGGGGGGAGGTGGGAGGGGGGTTCGAGATTGGGAACATGGGTACACCCATGGCGGATTCATGTTGATGTGTGGCAAAACCAATAAAATATTGTTAAGTTTTAAAATAAATAAATAAATAATAATAATAATAATAAAGATTTCTCCTTGTTGGGGAAGAGAGGAAAAAATGATCTAAAGATCACACTTTATTGAGGTGAAATAATCAGTGGATGGATCCTATATGAAGGGAAGAAATAGTTGGCATTTTGTTTTCAATGAATAGTAAAGAAATGTACTCACCAACTAATTGTAGGCATTCATTAGTATTTGATGAAGTAATAAATTGCAGGTGTTAAGAATGAAAAAAAGGATACCATGAGTTGAACAGAAAATGACTTTAGAACTTCCAAGCAAGAGAATAAGTAAATAAATAGTAACTTGATTCAACTATTAATAACACAAAAACTAAAATGCTAAATTATACTAAATAAAGTAGAATGCAAAGATTTAAGCCAAATTATTCATTGTTTTTCCTAAATGTGACTATGTTGAAGTTCCTGGTTCAAATACAGAGGCTGAAACTTTCCTTCAAGCTTAAAGGAAAAATACAACAAAAAGCCAAAGCTCGTTTGTAACAGCTTTGTTACCCGAAGTGTGTAGAACATCACCTGAATGAGAAATGCAAACTCTCAAGTCCAACCCCAGACCCACTAAACAAAAATTGTAGCTTAAAAAGAATCTCCATTATGCAATTCATATGCACATAAAAGTCTGAGAAACATTATGTGACAAGACACACATTTAAAACAATTTTGTAAATGAACACCAAAAATAGAGATGTAGGTAAAGAGGTACCAGACAAATGCAAACGAACAAAAGAAGTTAGTGTCAATACTTAGATAAGGTGCTATTTTGAGTTAATTAATAAATCAAAGAGGGAAACCATATGTTGATTTTTTTATATGCTGAATTCATTATTTTTATTTGAGCTTGTGCTCACAAAAGTGGGTTAGTCATAATTCCTAGTTCATGATACATTCTCATTGGTCCATCCATAGCTTCCTTTTATTAAGCTAGTTGAATATTTCATCCATTATTTTTACTTATGCTACAAACACTTAAGAAATGCCACCCAGAAGAGTTGGTAAGAAAGCAATTGTAGCATATATCTAACGATCTCATCCCTTCCCTGTCCTACCTTCCCATTTCACCTGACCTGATATAAATGTCACTGTGAGTCCTGAATTCATCACACGCTTGCTTTCCTTTCCATCTAAGTTCCTTCCATCCATATGTTCTTAAGTCCCACACACTCATTCGTAATTTTCTACAAAAGAATTTTATTTATTAAATCTTTGGGGATTTACTTATTTACTGAAGTTGTATTGTTAAGATAGATTTGCTTTGTTGGACCTTGCAAGATTGATTGCTGTAGAATATTGCACTGAATCATCATTCATGTTTCTATTCTCCCACTGATGAGTTTGGGGTTTTATACTGAGCGACTTCACTTTCACTTTTCACTTTCATGCACTGGAGAAGGAAATGGCAACCCACTCCAGTGTTCTTGCCTGGAGAATCCCAGGGACGGGGGAGCCTGGTGGGCTGCCGTCTATGGGGTCGCACAGAGTCGGCCATGACTGAAGTGACTTAGCAGCAGCAGCAGTAGTTTTTTAGTTTGTTGTAACTAGTGTTGCTGTAAACATTATTGTACATGTCACTTGCTGTGGCTATTACAATAGTGTCTGTTGAGTATACATATCCAGGCATATAGGGTATGGGACTATTTAACCTTAGAAGATGATGACAAGTTATTTTTCAAAGCATAAAATACTGTATAAGAGATTATTCTGTCTACATCCTCTCTAACACTTGATAATGTGGAATTAAAAAAAATTCTGCCTATCAAATGGGTATAAAATAAGTCATTTTGATTTGTATTTACCTAATCCTAAAGATGGGCATCCCAGGTGGCTCAGTGGTAAAGAATCTGCCTACCAATGCAGGAGACCTAGGTTCAATCCCTGGGTTGGGAAAATCCCCTGGAGAAGGATCTTCCAGTACTCTTGCCTGGGAAATCCCATGAACAGAGGAGCCTAGTGGGCTACAGTGCACGGGGTCGCAGAGAGTCAGAGATGATTTAGCACTAAAACAACAAACAGCAATCCTGAAGACGGTGACCATTTCTCTAGACTGTTATCAGTTTCAGAGCTATTTTCCTGTGAAACGCCTGTCCATAACTTTTACCTATTTTTCTATTAGTTGTCTACACAAAGAGCACATAGTCAACCATATCTGGTGGGCAAAAGTACGTAAGGGCATGGAACAGCATACAGCATGAAACAACTAACAAACTGTTTCATGCACATGCAACGTGTGTGTGTGTGTGTGTGTGTGTGTGTGTGTGTGTGTGGAGAGAAAGAAAGAGGTAAAGAAATTTACATCTTTCCAAATAAGAATGTAAATTTGTTTCATATGTCCATAGAATATTTACAAAAACCTACCATGTAACTGTCATAAAACAAATTTTAATGACTCTCAGAGGACAGATTTTATACTGTTTCAATCCAATTAGAAATTAAGATGGCATAAAATTTAAACTCATTAGAAATTCAGAAAAGTAGTGCTACCAAGCCATGATTCAAAAGGAAGTAAAAATTGAAATTATAATCTCTAGAAAGAAAAACTATGTTATTATAGCCTATATGAAATAGCTAAATTTCTGGTCAAAGGAAAATTTTAGTAAATGTTATTTAAATATTTGTCTAAAATTAAAAATAAAATGTTTATTTTAAAATAATGGAATTAATAAAAGTAACAAAGGAGCTTAGTATTCAATTTAAAAACTTTATAAAGGGACAAAAGGATTCAAAAGAAAGTAGTAGAAGAGAATTAATAAAAACAAATGCCACAATTAAACCCAAAAATGTTAGAGAAGATTAATAACTCCTAAAACTGTTTGAAAGAACAATGGAAGAAAAACTCCAAGCAATTTTGTTTAAGGGGGAAGGATAGAGTGAAAATATAAAACTTAAAGAAAGAAAAAGAGATGAAGAAATTTTGAAAATTAAAAAAGAGTATAACATGCATAATTTAAAAAACACATGCACCTCAGCGTTCACTGCAGCACTATTTATAAATGACAAGACATGGAAACAACCTAAATGTTCATCAGCAAAGAAATGGATTAAGAAGACGTGATTCACATATACAATAGAATACTAATCTGTCATAAAATGTAACGAAACTGGGTCGTTTTTAAAGATATGGATAAACCTAGAGACTGTCATATAGAATGAAGTTAAGTCATAGAGAGAAAAACAAATACCATGTGTTAACACACGTATGTGGAATCTAGGGAAAAAACAGTATAGGCGATCTTATTTTCAAAGCAGAAAGAGAGAAACAGACACAGAAAACAACCATATGATACCAAGGGGAAAGGAGGGGGATGGGATGAACTGGGAGATTGGGATTGACATATATACACTATTGTTACTATGTATAAAACAAATAACTAATGGAAAGACCCCCTGGAGAAGGAAATGGCACCCCACTCCAGTACTCTTGCCTGGAGAATCCCATGGAGGGAGGAGCCTGGTGGGCTACAGTCCATGGCGTCGCAGAGTCGGACACGACTGAGCGACTTCACACACAATGGGAACCTACTGGGTAGCTCAGGGAACTCTACTCAGTGCTCTGTGCTGACCTAAATGGGAAGGAAATCCAAAGAAGGGGGATATGTGTATATGTGTGGGCTTCCCTAATGACTAAAACAGTAATGAATCTGCCTGCCTTTGCTATACCATAGAAATTAACACAACATTGTAAAGCAACTATACTCCAGTAAAAATTTGGAATAAATAAACAGATGTATATATTTTTTAAAAGCATATAACATGCAATTCTGTGAAGCCATGTTTAAAAACCTGGGGAAAACATGTAACTTACTAATAAAATATAAACAAATAAAAATGACTTGTGAATAATTGAAAAATCTGAATGAAGTGAAGTGAAGTCGCTCAGTCATGTCCAACTCTTTGCAACCCCATGGACTGTAGCCTACTGGGCTCCTCTGTCCATGGGATTTTCCAGGCAAGAATACTGGAGTGGGTTGCCATTTCCTTCTCCAGGGGAACTTCCCAACCCAGGGATCAAACCTGGGTCTCCCGCATTGTAGGCAGATGCTTTACTGTCTGAGCCACAAGGGAAAATCTGAAAAGGCCCAGATACCATAAAAGAGTTTGGAAAGTCATTAAAATTCTATCATTCATATTCAATATTGATTAAACTATTTTAATCCATACAAAATTGGGGAAGTTCTGCAATTTATTTTATGGAGAAAGTGTAACACTAATACTAAAATCTGGAAAAAAAAATACAGAAATCAAGACTCAATAGAATGTGGTAACTTTTTTTTGATTTAATGAAGAAATAACCCCATGAGTATCCAGTGAGGGGAAAGAAAGGCCAACACCTATAACCACAACCAAAAAAGTAAAGAGAGGCCAACAACATAGGATCTCTACTTTTAACAGTTAACGCCAGAAGACTAGTGACTGCTGAGTACAAAGATTACATATTTAGTGGAGTTATAACACGTGTTCAGGAAAAGACAGTCTCAAATACACAAGGACTAAGAAATCATTTATGTACTGATCCTGAAAATGTATGTCATGTGCTATTTTAAAAATTAATTTTTATTGGAGTATAGTTGATTCATAATGTTGTGTTAGTTTCTGCTGTACAGCAAGGTGAATCTGTGATACATATCCATGTTCTATTAATTGAGGAAGGACTCAACATAAAATGAAAAAGACAAGTAAAATATGAGCATATACTGAACTAAATTATTATTAAAAAGTATGTTTCCAATAGGAAAGGAGAAGAGAAATTTTTCTCATGCAATACAAAAAAATTTAGATGATACAGAGAAAAGCTTTTTATGGCAATTCTATTTTCTTAGATAGCAAGGTCGTCTATTTTAAAGACTGTGAATGATAAAACACTGAAGAACCAAAGGTTTAGTCTTTGGACTCTTTTTCTTTTTTGATCTATTCTCACTTCTTTGATGATCTCACCCAAGCCAGTAGTTTTAAATAATATCAATGTATTGCTGACTTCCAAATTTATACCTCTAGGCCTGATCTCTCCCCTGACTTTAGACTCAGGTCTGTCATTACCTAATCTACATCTCCACTTAGATTTCTAATAGACCTCTCAAACTTAGCAAGATCAAACTGAACTCAGGTCTCCTCATCCACAATCTACATTCTCAATAAGTGACAACATCATTTGAACTGTTACTGAAGCCCAAAATCCCACAAGAGATGGCTGACTCTTGTCTTACACCCCAAACCTAATCCATTAACAAATCCTGCTGTCTACATTGAATATATCTAGAATCCTGCCATTTCCCACTATATGTGTCGTTACCTAGCTATGTCTTGCATCCATATTTTTGCAAGAGACTTCTCTAACAAGTTTTCTTCTTCCTATGAGAGTCTCCACACAAGATCCAGGGACCTTCCTAAACTGTGTTACATCATATCCTTGCTCTGCTCAATACCTTCACATCTCTCTGTGAGTTAAATTCAAAGCTCTCGGCAGAACCTTCAAAGTCCTGCACAACCTCAAACCCCTCCTCCCACTTTCTCTGACCTCATCTCCCACCATTTTGCCTGGCAGTCCTCTTGCTATCAGTAGACTCAACTCTTTGCCAAATGAGTTCTCACCTTAGGCACTTAGCACTTGCTGTTTGCTCTACCTGGCATGCTCAACCCCAGAGGGCAGCTCTGTGGACTCATCTTTAGGTCTTCATTCAAACGTTTTGTGGAAGATGTCTTCTCTGATCACCTTTATAAATTAAAGTATTGTTCCTCAGCCTCTTTATCCTGCTATATTCTTTTTCTTCACAGCACTCATTACCATTTGACATATTGTTTACTTTTGGACATTTATTGGCTGGTTCACCCCATCAAAAGATGACAACATGGGCACACAAACTTGGCTGAATCTGCAATGCTTCTAAACACAAAAGGGCCTGGCACATAATAAATATCTACTGAGAAAATGAATCCTTTTGCCTTTTCATACTGTTCATGGGGTTCTCAAGGCAAGAACACTGAAGTGGTTTGACATTCCCTTCTCCAGTGGACTATGTTTTGTCGATGGACATGAGTTTGAGCAAGCTCTAGGAGCTGGTGATGGACAGGGAAATCTGGTGTGCTGCAGTCACTGGGGTCACAAAGAGTCAGACACAACTGACCAACTGAACTGAACTGAGAAAGTGAATAAGATAAATACTAACAACACACATCCACACAGGTATACGTACCACACAGAGTTGCATTCCCAAGAGTGTTTTTGACTGAATACTAATTCCACAGGTATTAGCAAAAGATACATCAAATAAGCTTAGGAAATGTAGTGTTAGATGAAGCTTTTTTTGATTCTTGATTCATTCAATACATATTTACAGATTACCTACTATTTGTATAAAACAAGCCGATGCTGAGCCTGTATTGATGAACAAAACAGACAAGTTCCTGCTTTAATGGAGTTTACAGCCCAGCCAGGAAAACAACCAATGATCAATTTATTATGCAAATAATTATTTGCTGTTATAACTAGTTCTACAGAGGAAAAGCATAGGATGTTTTGAGAATTTATAATATGGCTAGGTTTCCCTGCTGAAATAGTATTGGTTGTGAACAAGAAGAATAAGTTATTCAGATGCAGAAGTAGAAAAAAGAACTCTGGGCAGAAGGAACAGTTTTGAGAACTCCTGAGACAGGAAGGAAACTGGTATAATTACAGAATTAATCAGGTCAGACAAAACAACATGAGGTTGGGAGGAATCAGATTGCAGGAGTCCACAGACTATGCAGATAGTGACTACAACTATGAAATGAAATGACACTTTCTCTTTGGAAGAAAAGCTATGACCAACCTAGACAGCATATTAAAAAGTAGAGACATTACTTTGCCAACAAAGGTCCATCTAGTCAAAGCTATGGTTTTTCCAGTAGTCATGTATGGATTTGAGAGTTGTACCATAAAGAAAGCTGAGTGCAGAAGAATTGATGCTTTTGAACTGTGGTGTTGGAGAAGACTCTTGAGAGTCTCTTAGACTGCAAAGAGATCAAACCAGTCAATCGTAAAGGAAATCAATCCTGAATATTCATTTGAAGGACTGATGCTGAAACTCCAATATTTTGGCCACCTGTTGGGAACAACTGACTCATTGGAAAAGACCCAGATGCTAGGAAAGATTGAAGGCAGGAAGAAAAGGGGATGACAGAAAATGAGATGGTTGGATGGCATCACTGACTCGATGGGTATGAGTTTGAGTAAGCACTGGAAGTTGGAGACAGACTGGGAAGCCTGGTGTGCTATAGTCCATGGGGTCACAAAGGGTCAGACGTGACTGAGTGACTGAACTGAACTGAACAGAATGTGCTAAGTATTTAGACCTTTGTCTAAAAAGTGATGGGAAATCACTGAAGAATTTTAATCAGGACTTCTCACACCTCTTAAAATACTAATATGTATTGTAAATACCTAACAAGAAGCATTTCCTCAGTTTCTTTGATTATGAAAACTAATTTTTGTAAAGCTTCTCAATAAGAATATTATTCTTTAGAACACAGTTTGTAAAATACTACACCAGAAAGAAAAAATATCAGGGAAAATATTTAAGTAGAAAAATGAAAGCATATACAAACAAAATAATATAGGTGAGATTTTATAGTTTAGTTGGACCCATAAATATATGTGAATTAAATTATATTGTTATAAAGGAAAAATATACACATTGGTCCAAAGCCAAAATCTAAGTTTGTTCTGTCTTTAAAGATTAATCTAATATAGCTACTCCAGGACTCAGCCATTCCACTCCTAATTATTTACCCAAAAAGGAATAAAACGCATGTCCACACACTTGCACACAGAAGTTCTTAGAAACTTTATCTAAAATAGCAAGAACTGGAAACAATCCAAATGTCCATTTAAAGAGAATCAATAAGCAAACCATGGCATATTTGTATAATAGAATATCTCATAACAATAAATAGGAAGGAACTACTGACATACAGAAACGTGGACAATCTGATGAATCATTATGCTCCAAGAAAAGATCCAAACACAAAGATGCATATATTCTATGTGTCCATTTATGTTGTTGTTGTTCAGTTGCTCAGTCATGTCCAACTCTTTGTGACACCATGGGCTGCAGCAGGCCAGGTTTTCCTGTCCCTCACTATCTCCTGCAGTTTGCTCAAACTGATATCCATTGAATCGGTGATGCCATCCAGCCATCTCATTTTCTGCCACCCCCTTCTCCTCCTGCCCCCAATCCCTCACAGCATCAGGGTCTTTTCCAGTGAGTCAACTCTTCCCATGAGGTGGCTAAAGTACTGGAGTTTCAGCTTCAGCATCAGTCCTTCCAAAGAACAGTCAGGACTGATCTCCTTTAGGATGGACTGGTTGGATCTCCTTGTAGTCCAAGGGAATCTCAAGAGTCTTCTCCAACACCACAGTTCAAAAGCATCAATTCTTCGGCGCTCAGCCTTCTTCACAGTCCAATTCTCACATCCATACGTAACCACAGGAAAAACCATAGCCTTGACTAGACAGACCTTTGTTGGCAAAATAATGTCTCTACTTTTCAATATGCTATCTACGTTGGTCATAACTTTCCTTCCAAGGAGTAAGCGTCTTTTAATTTCATGGCTGCAATCACCCTCTGCAGTGATTTTGGAGCCCAAAAAATAAAGTCTGACACTGTTTCCACTGTTTCCCCATCTATTTCCCATGAAGTGATATGGAATAAATTTACTTAAATTGACAAAGGACTATATGCAGAAAACTATAAGACACTGATGAAAGAAAAAAAAAAAAAAGATGACACAAACAGATGAAGATATATACCATGTCTTTGGATAGGAAGAATCAGTATAGTGAAAATGACTATACTACCCAGAACAATCTATAGATTTAATGCAATGCCTATCAAACTACCAATGGTATTTTTCATAGAACTAGAACAAAGAATTTCATAATTTGTATGGAAACACAAAAGACCCTGAATAGCCAAAATTATCTTGAGAAAAAGGAATGGAACTGGAGGAATCAATCTTCTTGACTTCAGACTATACTACAAAGCTACAGCCAGCAAGATAGTATGATACTGGCAAAGAAACAGAAATATAGACCAATGGAACAAAACAGAAAGCCAGGAGATAAATCCATGCACCTATGTCCATGGGGTTGCACAGAGTTGGACATGACTAAAGCAACTTAGCATGCATGTATGCATCGGAGAAGGAAATGCAACCCACTCCAGTATTCTTGCCTGGAGAATCCCAGGGACAAAGGAGTCTGGTGGGCTGCCATCAATGGGGTTGCACAGAGTCAGACACAACTAAAGCAACTTAGCAGCAGTAGCAGCAGCATGGACATCTTGGTCTTCCCTCATAGCTCAGTTGGTAAAGAAGATACCTTCAAATGCAGGAGACCCTGGTTCAGTGCTTATGTTGGGAAGATGCCCTGGAGAAGGGAAAGGCTACCCACCCAGTATTCTGGCCTGGAGAATTCCATGGACTGTATAATCCATGGGGTCGCAAAGAATCAGACACCACTGAGTAACTTTCAGTTTCACTTTCATGGACACCTTATCTTTGACAAAGCAGGCAAAAATATACAGTGAAGAAAAACAGTCTCCTCAACAAGTGGTTCTGGGAAAACTGGACAGCTATGTGTGAAAGAATGAAATTGGAACATTCCCTAACATCATACATAAAAACAAACTCAAAATGGATTAAAGACCTAAATATAAGACCAGAAACTATAAAACCCTGAGGGAAAAACATAGGCAGAACACTCTCTGACAAAAATCACAGCAAGATCATCTATGACCCACTTCCTAGAGTAATGGATGTCACCCGTGGTGGATTCATGTCAATGTATGGCAAAACCAATACAGAATTGTAAAGTGAAATAAAAAATAAAAAATAAAATAAAATTTTCCCATCAAAAAAAAATAGAGTAATGGAAATAAAAGCAAAAATAAACAAATGGGACCTAATTAAACATAAAAGCTTTTGCACAATGAAGGAAACCATAAGCCAGGTGAAAAGACAACCCTCAGAATGAGAGAAAATAATACTAAATGAGACAACTGAAAAAGAATTAATCTCTGAAGTATGTAAGCAGCTCATGCATTTAACTCATTGTGAGAAAAACAAGCAACCCAATCAAAAATTGGACAGAACGAAACAGACATTTCTCCAAAGAAGATATACAGATGGCTAATAAACATATGAAAATATGCTCAACATCACTCATTATCAGAGAAATGCAAATCAAAACTACAATGAGGTATCATCGCACACCAGTCAGAATGGGCATCATCAAAATATCTTCAAACAGCAAATTCTGGAGAGGATGTGAAGAAAAGGGAACCCTCTTATACTGTTGGTAGGAGTGCAAACTAATACAACCACTATGGAGAACACTATGGAGATTCCTTTTAAAACTAGGAATAAAACTACCATATAACCCAGCAATCCCACCAGTGGGCATATGCCCTAAGGAAACAAAAACTGAAAAAGAAACATGCACTCCAATGTTCGTTGCTGCACTGTTTACAATAGCCAGGACATGGAAGTGACCTGGGTGTCCAATGACAGAAGAATGGATAAAGATGTTGTGGGGCATATATACAATGAAACTATAAAAAAGAACACATTTGAGTTAGTTCTAATGAGGTAGATGAACCTAGAACCAATTACACAGAATGAAGTAAGTCAGAAAGAGAAAGACAAACATCATATATTAACGCATATATATGGAATCTAGAAAGATGGTACCAACGATCCTGCATGCAGGGTAGCAAAGGAAACACAGACATAAATGGGGAGGTAGGTGGGAGGGGAGTTCAGGAGTGGGAACTTATGTACACCCGTGGCAGATTCATGTTGATGTATGGCAAAATCAATACAGTATTGTAAAGTAAAAAAAAAAATTAAAAAATTTAAAAAAAAAGAATAAACTTTTGGACACAGTGGGGGAAGGAGGTGGGAAGATTTGAGAAAATAGCATTGAAACATATACATTACCATATATAAAATAGATAGCCAGTGGGAGTGTGATGCGAGGAACCCAAAGCCAATGCTCTGTGACAACCTAATGGATGAGTGGGGAGAGAGGTAAGAAAGGAGCTCAAGAGGGAAAGGGGACACAGGTACACCTGTGGCAGATTCATGTTGATGTATGGCAAAAAAAAACACAATATTGTAAAGTAATTATTCTCCAATGAAAAAATAAGTAAAAAGGGAAATATATATATATATTTAATAAAAGTAAACACCAATTCATAAGAAAAATTTTAAGTAAAATAGTAGAATGAAATGTTCAAAAACAACAAAGAGCATGAAATATACATCAATAACAAATGTAAAATTACAAGCTGAAATAGTGGGTGTTTGTCCTTAAAGTCAAACATGACATAAATGCCCTTTGTCTTTACCAGTTAAATGGTATTCTAGAATCAACAGCTAATGAAATAAAACAAACAAGAAGACATATGTATATATTCCAAGAGATTCATCCAAAATAAAATAATAACGACTATTAGAACTAAAAGAATTTATAAAGTTGTTGGCTATGAGATTAACATTAAACAGCCCTCTTTGATACTAACAAATCAGATGGAACTATAATTGTTAAGGGCTTCTTCCCCTGTGGCTCAGCGGTAAAGAATCTGCCTGCCAATGCAGGAGTTGGAGCGGAGTGGGGCCGCGGGGTGGTGGTGGTGGGGGTGTCCAGGGTGAGCCGCGGGGTTGATCCTTGGGTGGAGAAGACCCACCTGAGAAGGAAACGTCAATCCATGCCAGAATTCTTACCTGGGAAATCCCATAGATGAAAGAGCCTGGCAGGCTACAGTCCATGGTGTAGCAAAAACAGTCGGACAAGACTTAGCAACTAAAAGTTCCTGCTAAGTCATTTCAGTCATGTTAGACTCTGTGGTATCCTATGGACAAGAATACTGGAGTGGGTTGCCATGCCTTCCTCCAGGGGATCTTCCCAACCCAGAAAACAAACCTGCGTCTCCTCTCTCGTATTGGCAGGCCGCTTCTTTACCACTAGTACCGCGTGCGAAGCCCCCTTAACCCTATTCTTACACATCAGAAGAAAAAGGATAAAGAATTCAGAAATAAGTATGGTAAGGCAATGTGCAGGATTAATGATGAACAGAATGCAAGATAGTGTAATATTTTTTAAAATTCTGACTTTTAATGCTTAGTTCTTTTTGACATTTACTTTTATGCAAGTTACAAGAAAGGAATTTGGCTTTTGAAAGTGAAAGTCGCTCCATCATGTCCGACTCTTTGCAACCCCATGGACTATACAGTCTATGGAATTCTCCAGGCCAGAATACTGAAGTGGATAGCCTTTCCCTTCTCCCAACCCAGGGATCAAATCCAGGCCCCACACTTTGCATGTAGATTCTTTACCAACTGAGCTATCAGGTACTGTCTCCTCAAAATAGGTAAGTGACCTCTGGCTTCCACATCAGCCTTGCCCATCATTTTGCAACATCACATTGATCATCTAATAAATTCACACATATTTTAATGCTTTTTCTAGGCTGTTTAGTTATACAATACCCCCGAGCTGACCTAGCTGCATATTTCTAAGCTGATATTGTGTTGATGCTTAAGAGAAAAGGTATTTGCTAAAAGATTCCAATCAACTGGTTAATAACCCCTGCATAACCTAGGGAAAAAATGATTGGAGTATCATTAAATAGACTTTAGAATTGTGTAATCGGATGGTCTTTCCATTTGAGAAATCCTGTATACATGCCCTTTTCACTTTGTTTTTGAAACTCTTATTAAATATAACAAGACATTGATCTTAAAAGAAAGTTCCCACCTTCTGTGTTCCTGACCTAGTTTGGAGCCCAGCAAGTTGTTGCTCAGCTTTTAAGAAACCGGTGACTCCCTCCAGGGGGTTTTAAAATGCTAGTGGCAGGTGCTGTACATTTCTACGAAGGCACAGCTCAGCATTTCCAGGCTATTCCAACTCTTCTCTAGGCTGAAGCTAGCAGTTCTGTCAGTCTGTCCCTGAGGAAGCTAAACGTCCCACCAGGAAAGAAGAGAGTCTTGCTGATTTAATTTTGGTTTGCTTTAGAAAGCACATACATACAAATTTTAGTAAACATCTGTGAGAACTCATTTGTTAACCGAGTGACTATTTCACTGTGTAATTATATGACATCATCCTTCCTGTTTCCAAGGCAATTTCACTGTGCCCACAGACAAGATGGCTGCAAATTGAATGGCTCTCTTAGGAATCAGATCAGAATTTTTTCTATTTTGACCAAAGATTTTGAAAAGCTTTCACAGAAATAACAGGTAGAATCAGGCATTCAGAAAACTTACAAAGTCCAAAACTGACCCAAGTTAGAGTGAATTTAAAATCTAAAAGCAGGGGAATCGTGCACAGTTTTTAAGTTGGTCCTGTAAAACAAATCATCAGCTCAATGAATCATTGCGTGCATGCTTAGTCACTTAGTCATGTCCCACTCTTTATGAGTCTGTCAGGCTCCTCTGTCGATGGGATTTTCCAGGCAAGAATACTGGAGTGGGCTGCCATTTCCTCCTCCAGGGGATCTTCCAGAACCAGAGATCAAACCGGTATGTTCTCTGCCTCCTACATTGCAGGTGGATTCTTTACCCACTGAGCCATCAAGGAAGCCCAATGTATCATTAGGTTAGCTTAATATCCTCTTATAGATAGCTTTGGATTTTATTTTCAAAGTGATTGATATATGAAAAAGACCTAAAAGTTGTACACAGATCTTGTATGCAGTGAAAAGTGAAAGTGAATTCGCTCAGTCGTGTCCTACTCTTTGTGACCCCATGGACTGCAGCCTAAGAGGTTCCTCCATCCATGAAATTTTCCAGGCAAGAGTATTGGAGTAGGTTGCCATTTCCTTCTCCAGGGGATCTTCCCGACCCAGGGATCGAACCCAGGTCTCCAGCATTGCAAGCAGACGATCTTACTGTCTGAGCCACCAGGTAATCAGTAACTTAAGTTTTATGTTTTCCAGAACTATTTCTCAAGGAATAGTTGGATTGACCCCTAACAATTTTTAAGAGGAAGAGGAAAGGGACATCAATGTACTTTGGACCAAATTCTAGTCATATGGAAGAGGACTGAGGAGTATTATGAGTGATTTTCTACCTCAGGGGGTCTGGATGACAGGCATTTGGGGAATCGTGAAACCTGATGTTATCTGCTTTCAGTCATGATAATGAACTGTGGCTCTGGCATCGTTTGCTACCTAATTCTGGGGAAAGTAAATTGACTAAGTAAAATGATCTAATGTAATTAGCCTGCTTATTTTATTATATGTGGTTGGGGAAGGGGGATTTTAATATGTTTAATAGCCCTTTACACAAAGATTCTGGCCGTCAAGTATCAGTGTCAATGTGAGAGTAAACCATTCAGTTTGACAAATGTTTATGGAATGTATATTATGTCCAGGGACCATGTTAGGTGCAGTGGCTTTACAGATATGATTCCAACCATAAGAAGTTTACACTGTAAGAGGAGAGACAGATGAACTTGTAAAGAGATAATCTCTATGTAATACCATAATTTACAAGTTAAGACCAAAACATTTCTTGCAACATCATGAGGTACAAACTGAGGCATCAGTCTCTTGAAGGAAAAGCCAGACTCTGGAACCTAGATCTTTTATGTATAATCTTGGGCAAGACAGTAAATTCCTCCAGTCTCACTTTTCCCATTTATAAAAAAGAAGAGTACTAGAATCTGCCTTGAAAAGCTTTTTGTGAGATTTTAGATGAGATACTTAATATGAAGAGTTTGCTTCTTAGTCGTCATTAAATAAATAGTATCTATTGTTAATATATGTTATTAATATATGGAGCATACAAATCAATACAAAATTATCCCCAAAAAAGAAAGAAAAATAACAATGTGCACAAAGAGGTGACTAAAAAAATAATAAATGCAAATAGCTAATTTTTTGAAAGAACATAATCCAACTTCACTTATAAAAAATTAAAAATAGAATAAAATGCATTTCTTTGCTATCATATTTGCAATTTATTTAAAAGTAATACTTAACTGTGGCAACATCACGGTAAGATGAACTTTCCCAGGCAGTACCAGTGACTGTGTACACAGATGAAATCTTCCTGGAAAAAAATTACTCAACATATTTCAAGGAACTTCAAAATGTTCCTCTGGCCTTTAGCTAAGTAGTTCTACCTCTACTTTAAATATGTCCATTACATTGCTGTCTAGTATAAAAAAAATTTTTAAACACAATAAAGATACAGAATAATAGGAAAATGTAAAGTTTCATATTTTGCATTCTAAAGATAGACTATTATACAGTGATAATATACCATTTTTAAACCAAGCGTAATATAATGCTTGGCAAGATTTTTTAGTAGTATGGTTTTGATTAAAATGTTAAGGGGAGAGTGTCTTTATACTTTGGA
>NW_024070212.1:6455874-6704654 GCF_014754425.2 Oryx dammah
TTTTGTTTTGGTACCATTTCTCCAGTTATAGCCAAGTCAGTTTTATGATTTTTGAAACTTTTATTGATGTCAAATGGATGAAAGGAACAGAAAAAAAAATTGTTTTTGTCTGAGAGTGGGACTTTCCCAGGGAGAAAAGTCCCACTTAGTTCCTAAAGGGACCAGAAGGCCAGCCCGGAATTCAGCACAGTTGATGCCAAGACAGATGATTAGAGAAAATCAGCTTCTACTTAGGGTTTATGAGAAAGCGCTGAGGAATGGTGGCTTGTGAATGACTCTCTACAATCCTGCAGTTAGAGCTATTTTGTAATTAAAAAAAAAAAAGAAAAAAAGAAAGAAAAGAAAGCAGATAAGACTGATAAAAATCCACTATGTGGAAGCATTTGTGCTGTTACATCAGGGACTTAAGAAAAGGAAGGGAACAAGGGTGAAGACAGGTTGCTTCAAACCTTAACTCCTAACGCTGAACTGGCTGTCCCAGCTGCTCCAGCTGTTAGGCCAGTATATCCACCTTTTCTACCACCTCCAGTTCCTATTCAGCCCCAAGTCCCAACACTGGGGCTCAGGAAGTTGTCCGACTCACCTTCCTTGTAAGGATCAATGAGACTATCCTGTTAGATCCTGGGGCACAGAGACCTGATCTGGTATCACTATATAAGACCAAACAGGGTACTCCACGGGGGCCCGGAGCCACTCCTAGGGCAGGGCAATCTCCCTGATGCCATTGTCCTATAGGAAGGCTAACTGTAAGTGGCCAGCCAGCTGGTTTCTGTCAATGCATACTTCATTCTCCACCTCAGACTTACTTAGCTGGAAAGATCACAAGGCCTGCCAAGGTCCTTCTCTGAGGGCCTACTCTGCCTTCAGCCCATAAGCATCAGGCCCTGCCACAGGCTCCACCAAGGAAGTAGGTGCTGGAACCCTAGTTTAATGAGATTATTGGGTCAGACTGAGTGAGCCAGCTCAATACTGAATATAGAAAAGTCAAAGGCAGCTGATGCCGCACAGCTGCCACTGACTAATCTTCCAGTATAAGTCTGGTGAGAACTGGTCTTCAACATGCAGAAGCACAGCCAACACTGAGTCTTGCAAACCTCCTCGATATGGCTACACACAGAACGCCCACTGGCAATCAGGGCCAGCTGGATACGACACAGCCAAAACCTGCTCTGAAGAATCGTGGGCCCAGGTGAACTCCTAGGCAGACCCAAAGCTCGTGTGCCTCAGCGTAGTGGCCAGGTAGATGATGCACTCTCCATCTCCACACACAACAAACCGCCCATTAGGATTGCCATATTCCTGGGGGTGGCATTAGGTTGCTGGAAGGCAAGTAACATGAAGAGGTAAGCCACTGTTGAGGAGGAAATGATGTACTTACTGTGAGGAGGAAGGGCACTGGAAAAAATAATTCCCAAGACTGCATAAGAAAGAAAACCAAAGAATGAGGGGAGCGTCTCAGATGGTAGAAAAAGAGGAATGCGCTGATGATGAGTGAAGAAGCTCGGAGGCTCCCTTGGACTTAAGGCACCCAATTCCAAATTCCCCACAGGAGCCCCAGGTAAAACTGTCAGTGGGAATTGAACTGATGGACTGATCAACACGGGTGCAGCATAGTCCATGTTAAAAACCACAGTGGCACAGAAAACATCTCAATCCATCTCCGTCATGAGAACCTCTGGAGGAGTATTATACAAAATTGTTTGGTCTTAAAGAGGACCAAATAGTAGGGTTTCACTCTTTTTAAAAATCTTTAATTGAGATATAATTCATGTGCCATAAATGTTTCCTTTCTAAGCTATATAATTCAAGGGTTTTTAGTGTATTCATAAAAGTCACTATTTAAATTTAGAATATTTTTGTTACCCCAAAAAGAAAACCTATACCCATCAGCATTCCTTTTCTGTTCCTCCATCCCAAAGCCCTGGAAACCAGTATTCTACTTTCTGTCTCAATAGATTTGCCTATTTGGAACACCCCATGTAAATGGAATCATAAATATGTGGCCTTTTCAAGGCTCATCCATGTTAACAGCATGAATCAGAATTTCATTCCTTTTTTATTGAAGTATAGTTGATTTACAACACTATGTTAGATTCTGGTATATGGCAAACTGATTTAGTTATATACATAAATTTTTCCACTAGAATTTATTACAAGATATTGAATATGGTTCCCTGGACTATACAGTATATCTTCGTTGTTTGTCTATTTTATATATAGTAGCATCTGTTAATCTCAAATTCCTAGTTTGTCCCCACTTTTCCCCCTCTGGTAACTACGAGTTGGTTTTCTATGTTTGAGAGTCTGTTTCTATGTTTGAGAGTCTGTTTCTGTTTTGTAAATAAGTTCATTTGCATCCTATTTGAGATTCCACTGTTTCCACTGTTTCTCCATCTATTTGCCATGAAGTGATGGGACTGGATACCAAATTCTTAGCTTTCTGAATGTTGAGCTTTAAGCCAACTTTTTCACTCTCCACTTTCACTTTCATCAAGAGGCTCTTTAGTTCTTCTACACTTTCTGCGATAAGGGTGGTGTCATCTGCACATCTGAGGTTATTGATCTATCTCCCGGCAATCTTGATTCCAGCTTGTGCTTCTTCCAGCCCAGTGTGTCTCATGATGTACTCTGCATATAAGTTAAATAAGCAGGGTGACAATATACAGCCTTGACATACTCCTTTTCCTATTTGGAACCAGTCTGTTGTTACATGTCCAGTTCTAACCGTTGCTTCCTGACCTGCATACAGATTTCTCAAGAGGCAGGTCAGGTGGTCTGGGATTCCCATCTCTTTCAGAATTTTCCACAGTTTGTTGTGATCCACACAGTCAAAGGCTTTGGCATAGTCAATAAAACAGAAATAGATGTTTTTCTGGAACTCTCTTGCTTTTTCCATGATCCAGCAGATGTTGGCAATTTGATCTCTGGTTCCTCTGTCTTTTCTAAAACCAGCTTGAACATCAGGGAGTTCACAGATCACATATTGTTGAAGCCTGGCTTGGAGAATTTTGAACATTACTTTGCTAACATGTGAGATGAGTGCAATTGTGTGGTAGTTTGAGTATTCTTTGGCATTGCCTTTCTTAGGGATTGGAATGAAAACGGACCTTTTCCAGTCCTGTGGCCACTGCTGAGTTTTCCAAATTTGCTGGCATATTGAGAGCAGCACTTTCACAGCATCATCTTTTAGGATTTGAAACAGCTCAACTGGAATTCCATCACCTCCACTAGCTTTGTTTGTAGTGATGCTTTCTAAGGCCCACTTGACTTCACATTCCAGGATGTCTGGCTGTAGGTGAATGATCACACCATCGTGATTATCTGGGTCATGAAGATCTTCTTTGTATAGTTCTGTGTATTCTTGCCACCTCTTCTTTGTATCTTCTGCTTCTCTTAGGTCCATTTCTGTCCTTTATAGAGCTCATCTTTGCATGAAGTGTTCCCTTGGTATCTCTATTTTTTTTGAAGAGATCTCTAGTCTTTCACACTCTATTGTTTTCCTCTCTTTCTTTGCACTGATCATTGAGGAAAGCTTTCTTATGTCTCCTTGGTATTCTTTGGAACTCTGCATTCATATGGGTATATCTTTCCTTTTCTCCTTTGCTTTTGGCTTGTCTTCTTTTCACAGACAGCCATTTTGCTTTTTTGCATTTCTTTTTCTTGGGGATGATCTTCCTCCCTGCCTCCCGTACAGTGTCACGAACCTCCATCCATAGTTCATCAGACACTCTATTAGACCTAGTCCTTAAATTTATTTCTCACTTCCACTGTAGAACTGTAAGGGATTTGATTTAGGTCATACCTGAATGGTCTAGTGGTTTTCCCTACTTTCTTCAATTTGAGTCTGAATTTGGCAATAAGGAGTTCATGATCTGAGCCACAGTCAGCTCCTGGTCTTGTTTTTGTTGACTCTATAGAGTTTCTCCATCTTTGGCTGCAAAGAATATAATCAATCTGATTTCGGTGTTGACCATCTGGTGATGTCCATGTGTACGGTCTTCTCTTGTGTTGTTGGAAGAGGGTGTTTGCTATGACAACAAACAGTGGAAACAGTGGCAGACTTTATTTTCTTGGGCTCCAAAATCACTGCAGATGGTGACTGCAGCCATGAAATTAAAAGACACTTGCTCCTTGGAAGAAAAGTTATGACCAACCTAGACAGCAGCCAACAAAGGTCCTTCTAGTCAAGGCTATGATTTTTCCAGTAGTCATGTATGGATGTGACAGTTGGACTATAAAAAAGCTGAGCACCAAATAATTGATGCTTTTGAACTGTGCTATTGGAGAAGACTCTTGAGAATTTCTTGGACTGCAAGGAGATCCAACCAGTCCTTCCTAAAGGAAATCAGTCCTGAATGTTCTTTGGAACGACTGATGTTGAAGCTGAAACTCCAATACTTTGGCCACCTGATGTGAAGAACTGACTGGAAAACTCCCTGATGCTAGGAAAGATTGAGGGCAGGAGAAGAAGGGGATGACAGAGGATGAGATGGTTAGACAGCATCACTGACTCAATGGACATGGGTCTGGGTGGGAAGAGAGGCCTGGTGTGCTGCAGTCCATGGTGTCACAAAGAGTCGGACACGACTGAGCGACTGAACTGAACTGAGATTCCACATATGAATAATATCATATGATGTTTGTCTTTCTGTGTTGACTTTGTATATAATATCTAGGACTATCCATGTTGCTACAAATGGCATTATTACATATTTTATAGATGAATAACATTGTATATATATATACCACATCTTTTTCATCCATTCATTTTTCAATGGAAATTCAGGTTGCTTCAATGTCTTGGCTATTGTAGTGTAACTATAAAAATGGGGATGCATGGAACTTTTTAAATTAATAATTTTTTTTCTGGATTTATGTTAGGGAATGGGCTTGCTGGATTGTATGTAACTCTGAATTTAGTTTTCTAAGGAACCTCCATACTGTTTTCCATACTGGAGTGGGTTGCCATTCCCTTCTCCAAGGGATCTTCCTGACCAGGACATAGAACCTGGGTCTTTTGCATTGCAGGCAGATTCTTTACTATCTCAGCCACCAGGGAAGCCCATTAAGCTCCAATATTTTGATTATCTGATGTAAGCAAATGACTCATTGGAAAATTCCCTGATGCTGGGAAAGACTGAGGGCAGAAGGAGAAGAGGGCATCAGAGGATGGGATGACTGGACAGCATCACCAATGCAATGAATATGAACCTGGGCAAATTCCAGGAGATGGTTTAAGGACAGGGAGACCTGGCATGCTACAGTCCAAGGGGTCACAAAGAGTCAGATATGACTGGGCAACTGAACAACAAAATACTGTTTTCCATAGTGGTGGCACTGATTTACATTCCCAACAACAATGAGTGGGGTGGGGGTTCCCTTTCCTCCACACCTTCTCCAGCATATATCTGTAGAGTTTTAATGATTGCTATTCTGATCAGTGTGAGGTGATACTTCGTTGTAGTTTTAATTTACATTTCTCTAATAACCAGTGATATTGAACATCTTTTCAAATGCCTATTGGCCATCTGTGTGGCTTTGGAGAAATATCTGTTGAGCTCTTCTGCCCATTTTAAAAATTAGGTTGGCTTTGTTGTTGTTGTTGTTACTGAGTTGTATGAACTGTGTGTATATTTTGGAAATTAACCCCTTGCTGGTCACATCATTTGCAAATATTTTCTTCCAATCTGTAGGTCAGTTTTACACTTTGTTTACGATTTCCTTTGCTGTGTAAAAGCTTATAAATTTGATTAGGTTCTATTTGTCTATTTTTGCTTTACTTCTATTGCCTTAAGAGACTGACCTAAGAAAACATTACTGTGATTTATGTCACAGAATATTTTGCCTATGTTGTCTTCTAGGAGTTTATGATGTCATACATATTATAATAAGTCTTTAAGCCATTTTGAGTTCATTTTTGTGTATGATAAGAAGGAGTACTCTAACTTCATTGATTAACATATGGCTGTCCTGCTTTCCCAACACTACTTGTTGAAAAACCTCCTCTTCTCCATTGTATATTCTTGCCTCCTTTGTCAAAAATTAATTGACCATAAGTGTCGGGATCTATTTCTGAATTCTCTATTCTTTTCCACTTCTGTGACAATACCATGCTGTTTTGATTACTGTAGCTTTGTAGTATTGTCTGAAATCTGGGAGAGTCATACCTCCCAGCTTTGTTCTTTGTCCTCAGGAATTCTTTGGCAATTCTGGGTCTTCTATAGTTCCATACAAATGTTAGAATTATTTGTTTTAGTTCTGTGAGAGATTTCATGGGTAATTTGGTACAGATTACATTAAATCTATAGACTGCTTTGGGTAGTATGGCCATTTTAACAATATTCTTCCAGCCCAAGAGCATGGGTTATCTTTCTATTTCGTTGATATATCTTCAATTTCCTTTATTAATATTTTATAGTTTGCAGCATATAAGTCTTTCACTTGCATATTCAGGTTTATTCCTAAGTATTTTTGATGCAATTTTAAAAGGGATTGTTTTGCTTTCCCTCTCTATTGTTAATTTATAGAAATGCAACCGACTTCTGTATGGTAACCTTGTATCCTGCTGAAAAGTGAAACTGAAAGTCACTCAGTCATGTCTGACTCTGCAACCCCATGGATATACCCCATGAAATTCTCCAGGCAAGAATACTGGAGTGGGTTGCCATGCCCTTCTCTAGAGGATCTTCCCAACCTGGGGATCAAACTTAGGTCTCCTGCATTACAGGCAGATTCTTTACCAGCTGAGCCACCATCCTGCTACCTTGCTGAATTTGTTTATCAATTCTACTAAGTTTTGTGTGGAGTCTTTAGAATGTTCTCTATATAGAATGTCATTTGCATATAATGACAGATTTATTTACCTTTTCCCTATCAACTATATTGAATAGAAGTGGTGGGAGTGGGCATCTTTGTGCTTTAAATTTTAGGGGAAAGGCTTTCAACTTTTCACCATCAAGTATTATGCTGGCTGTGGGTTTGTCATAAATAGCTTATTATATTGAGATATGTTCCTTCTATATCCACTTTGGTAAGAGGTTTTGTGTTTGTTTGTTTTGTATCATAAATGGATATTGAATTGTATCAAATGCTTGGGGAGAAAAGCTCTACATACATCAAACAACTAGAAACCATGACTACATGCATCAGGACCACCGACTCTGAGTGGAGTCCAGGCCAGTTGGTTGCTCTTGGATCCAATCACACTTGGATCTATGTGATGTATCGATAAGATCCAGTTCCTAGAGTCCAGTTTGATTCAGTTGCATATTCTCTGAGCTCCCCAGGGCTAGGCATAGTGAGGGAAGGTGAGTTGAACATGGTGGGATCTCAGCCCTACCAGGTGATGTAACCACTGGGCATGGGATCCCCCAACTTCACTGTTGCACCCTTCAAGGTCCAGAAGGTGCTCAGTTCAGTTCAGTTTAGTCGCTCAGTCGCTCTTTGCGACCCCATGATTCGAAGCACTCCAGGCCTCTCTGTCCATCACCAACTCCCAGAGTTCACTCAAATTCACGTCCATCGAGTCAGTGATGCCATGCAGCCATCTCATCCTCTGTTGTCCCCTTCTCCTCCTGCCCCCAATCCCTCCCAGCCTCAGAGTCTTTTCCAATGAGTCACCTCTTTGCATGAAGTGGCCAAAGTACTGGAGTTTCAGCTTTAGCATCGTTCCTTCCAAAGAACACCTAGGACTGATCTTTAGAATTGACTGGTTGGATCTCCTTGCAGTCCAAGGGACTCTCAAGAGTCTTCTCCAACACCACAGTTCAAAGAAGGTGCTCACCTCCTCCCTAATGACCACAAACACCTTCATCCTTAGTGTCGTGGTTGTGAAAACTGAGCACCCCGCACCAGGACCACAGACCACAGTTGACTATGTAGTACTTATTTCTTCTCCCTGACTGACTCAGTGGCCCTACCCACAGCTCGACCCTTCATCCTTGTCACACCTGAACCTACAGGGCAGGTAACATGGTCTGCAGGCTGCTCTATTCTCGTGCTGCTGGTTGCATCACTTCATCCCCATGCTTACTGTGCAACCCCTGGCCCAGCGACTGCTCTATGTAAGAGACCCCAGCTGGCTGTGAGGCAGGGCAGGGCCCAGGACCTGCCATTTTTCATCCTGGACTCCACGTGGTTCCACACATCTCCCTGTCACTTACACCCACATCCTCCACCACAGGCTTGACCTATTTCTAAAGCTTTTCCCTAATGTTGAATCATTGTTCCACTTGTTCTTTTACTTCACTTTAAACATAAAGATCATGGCATCTGGTCCCATCACTTCATGGGAAATAGATGGGGAAACAGTGGAAACAGTGTCAGACTTTATTTTGGGGCACTCCTAAATCACTGTAGATGGTGATTGCAGCCATGAAATTAAAAGACACTTACTCCTTGGGAGGAAAGTTATGACCAAACTAGATAGCATATTAAAAAGCAGAGCCATCACTTTGCCAATAAAGGTCCGTCTAGTCAAGGCTATGGTTTTTCCAGTGGTCATGTGTGGATGTGAGACTTGGACTGTGAAGAAAGGCGAGTGCTGAAGAATTGATGTTTTTGAACTGCAGTGTTGGAGAAGACTCTTGAGAGTCCCTTGGACTGCAAGGAGATCCAACCAGTCCATTCTAAAGGAGATCAGCCCTGGGTGTTCATTGAAAGGACTGATGCTGAAGCTGAAACTCCGATACTTTGGCCACCTCATGCGAAAAGACCTTGATGCTGGGAGGGATTGGGGCAGGAGGAGAAGGGGATGACAGAGGATGAGATGGCTGAATGCATCACCGACTCGATGGACATGAGTTTGAGTAAACTCGGGAGGTGGTAATGGACAGGGAGGCCTGGCGTGCTGTGAATTATGGGGTCACAAAGAGTCAGACACGACTGAGCGACTGAACTGAACTGAAACATAAAGATCAAGCCACTCTGTCATTTGAGTTCACATTCCAATTCTTCATCTTCTTTCCCTCTGTTGCCATTACACTCCTAGTCACATCATCTTAGACAATACTCTTTACTTATCTTGATTTATTTATAGGCAAAAGCAGAAAGTCTGGATTTTGATAAGGAATTGTATGTACTACCACAAGAGTAATTTCAGGGTGTCGAAGAGGTCATCCACTTCAACTGCCTACACTTAAAATTGAACCTCCATAAAACATTTCAACTGATTTCTCTTTTTATCTGCTTCTCTGGATCATTTGGCCAAATATCCACCATCAGGGAAAGTGACATCTTCAATGTAGAGGCCTGGAGAAAAAACTAAATATAAACCAATCATTTAATATCCTAGATTTTTTTTCTTCTGGAGCAATACATACTGACAAATAAAACAAAATATATAAACTACATATTCAGTACAAGGGGAATGCATTCAAAATCCTATATACCACTTTTCTTCCCAGAACAGTCAGTTATTATCACAAAACCCAGGTTTCCTGTAGATCCTTCCAGAGATTGTGTGTGTGTGTGTGTGTGTGTATGTGTGTGAGCAAATGAAAGCAAAATATACATATTTCACAGCATCTGTTTTTATTCACTTTAATAACATCAATCCATAAATGCCTACTTATATTCTTTTTACTTCATTTTTTTCAGTACTTTTATTACATTAAACACTTACTACATTTTATGGATATGATATAATTATCTAGGACCCTGGAGACTAAATAAAGTTGAGCCAAGTTTAAGTTTATTCTTCTCTCTTGCTATTACAGGGAAAGAAACATGCTGCAGTGAATGTTCTTGTCTAAAATCCCTTATCTGCAATCCCAAAGCCCAAACAGTTCAGTTTTTTACTGGGTCTTCAAATTCCTAGCACATTCATTTGACAGCTAAATTAACATGAGGCTATCTATAGTCCTTAAACTACTTAATGTGACTTCATAATCTTTTTCAAACACATTACTAGGTTTGATTACAGGTAGATATTTCAGCTCCCACTAGAGTTGTTACAAAAATCCTGTATTGTGTACACTTATTTATTTATTTTATATATATATATAAATTTATTTATTTTAATTGGAGGCTAATTACAATATTGTATTGGTTTTGCCACAGGTGCACTTACTTATTTCTGAAATCCAAGCAATTTTACATTCTGAAGCACATTCAGCCCTAAGGTTTTAGATAAGTTATGGTGGCCCTGCATGGATAACTTGGAGAAGGCAATGGCACCCCACTCCAGTACTCTTGCCTGGAAAATCCCATGGATGGAGGAGCCTGGAAAGCTGCAGTCCATGGGGTCGCTGAGGGTCAGACACGACTGAGCAACTTCACTTTCACTTTTCACTTTCATGCATTGGAGAAGGGAATGGCAACCCACTCCAGTGTTCTTGCCTGGAGAATCCTAGAGACGGTGGAGCCTGGTGGGCTGCCGTCTATGGGGCTGCAGAGTTGGACACAACTGAAGCGACTTAGCAGCAGCAGCAGCAGCAGCAGCATGGATAACTGTACATATTTTTGAGTTGTATCTTTAAGATAAATCTTCAAAGGTGCAGTTGCTAAAGATATGTGCATTTTTAATTTTGATAGATATTGTCAGTTAGTTCTTCAAAGGAGTACATAATATGTATCACGAATAATATTACATGAAAACACCTGTTCTTTCACATGCTGAAAAAACCTATTTAGGTTTGTTAATATGATCAGTGAAAGATGACAACTCATATTCTTTCAATTAAAGCTCAAGTTCATTTATGGGTGAGATTAAGCATCTTTAAAATTTACTGCATTCTTTAGCAGTTAGGTTAGTTACCTCACTGGCTCTCCATATGTGTTATAAATACTTTTCCAAATTGTTTGTGCTTTGATTTTATTTATGATAATTGTATAGAAAGTGTTAATTCTTTTGTAATTATGTTTTTCATCATTGATCCATCTGGAATTTGGTGTAAGGAATTATTTGTAACAAATTGTCACAAAATTAGCAATATAAAACAATACAAATGCAGCATCTCCCAGTTTTGTAGGTCAGAAGTCCAGCATAGCTCAAGTGGATTCTCTGCTCATAGGATCACAGGACTAAAATCAAGACATTAGCTGGATAAGTCTTTCTCTGGAGGCTCTGGGTAGAATTCAAATCCAAATTCACTTAGGCCCTTGGCATAATTTAGCTCCTTGCATGGTGGATCCAAAGTCTCGGATTCCTAGCTGTCAGTTAGGGGGCCAACCTTGGCTGCTAAAGGCCACCCATCATCTCTTGTCACATGGCCCTTTCTAAAATATTGTAACTTCCTCCTTCAGAGTCCACAGGATAGCATCTACTGCAGCTTCATATCTCCATGATTTGACCTCTGCTGCTTCTCTTGTTCTTTTGAAGTCTCATGTGATTACATTGGGCTCATTTGAATAATCCAGAATAATCCTTTTAGGTCAACTGTGCCACATAAGCATAGATCATGCCCACATTTGAAGTCTTCCTGCTACAGCAATGAAGTAGGCTACAATTTTTTTCTTCCAGAGTACTAGCCAGTTGTCCCCAAATTATTATTTTGAATAAATCAGCGATTTGTTTAGTTGTTTGAAATATGAATTTTTGGACAATTCAGATGTGGATGTTTTGAATGGAACCCAACCTCTACTTTCTCCTACTCCAGTTCCTTTAAGGATGAGAGAGATTGGCATTTGACAGACCTAAAATTCCTGGAAATAATCATCATCCCATTCTGGGGCCAGTCCCATAGGTTCAATATGAAAGGGTATTTTCCAAGGAAAGAAAGTGAGTGGAAGTTTAGGCGCATGGCTGTTCCGTATAGAGCTCATCTCTATGGAGACAAGGGGAAGGTCTTGATCTTACAGATGCAGGTTCTTTAAAACCTAGAGAAAAACTAAGAGCTCCAAAAAGGCCTGAAGGCTTTGGATCAAGGTCAGTTCTCTCTCCCTCCCATCATACTTCCAACCAAACCAAGTAAGAAACCCCTAGTTGTTAATACTTGCAGAGACTTGGCACTCTTTAATTAGATAAGTTAATTTCAAGCTGCTGCAACCTTTAAACAACTGGCTGAACTGCTGAAAGTGACAGAGAAGTCAGGAGAATAGAAATTGAGATATCTAAAGAAGTCATTTATTTAAGCTGTTAAATTGTTATGTATAGGATGGTTGTTATACTACTACTGTTTTATTCATATCTCTATGCTTTCATTAACTACAATGTTTTCATCTTGATTATTTTGTTTATGTAGATATTTTGATTTCTGAACACCCAGAAGAACAATCTGGGCATCATAATTCTATCCCTATACATACATTGATCCATTCTAATAATAATCTACCAGCAATCTCTGACTGGTTGAGCTTGCCCATCTGCAATGCAGGAGACACAAGAGACACAGGTTTGATTGCTGGGTCAGGAAGATCCACTGGAGAAGGAAATGACAACCCACTCCAGTATTCTGGCCTGGGAAATCCCATGGACAGAGAAGCCTGGTGGGCTAAAATCCATGGGGTTGCAAAAGTTGGACATGACTTAGCAACTAAACCACCGCCACCATCTCTGACTGGTCACTTGATATTTTCTCATCCTAAGCTTAAAATCTAGTTTTGATGCCCTTCATGTGACTGAACTATGTTGTAGATGGCCAAAAATAAAGTGAGTTAATGTTGTGTTTTGTCACTAAAATGTGTTCAAATCTTTACGACTCTATGGACTATAGCTCACCAGGTTCCTCTGTCTGTGGGATTTTCCAGGCAAGAATACTGGAGTGAGTTGCCATTTCCTTCTCCATGGGATCTTGTCAACCCAGGGGTCAAACCTTTATCTTCTGTGTTAGCAGATGAATTCTTTACCACTGAGTCACCTGGCAAACCCCAAAGTTACAGTCCACCACTGGAAAGCTCGATGAGGATGGGATTCAAACCCACATGTGCAGAGCACGATGGGTTAGCAGTGCGTCACCTTAACCACTTGGCCACCTCATCAGCCCTTTATAAAAGAGAGCTTCCACATCTTGAAATCATATATAAGCCTCTGTGTCCCTGTCTTTTGAAGAAAAAGACTGACTTGAGTTTCACAGGCTCCCTCTGAGTCTCAAAAGGCTGGCTCAAGAGTTAATGAGTAGGAAATGTGAAAAGGTAGAAATAAGGATAGCTGTTAGGCTGGCAAACTGGTAACAGTTTAGACTATAAACCAGCCACATAGCAGAATCACTGAACTCCCAGTTCCCTCAAAGACATTAAGTCCTGACATACATTCCTAAGTTGCTTTATGGGAAGTAGAACCCCACCAGATGAAAACTGCTGACTGTAGGCACATAATTGTGACTTTAGACCAGCTGAAACCAGAAAGTTGATGGTGCTTGAAAATTCATCTTTTTTACCAACCAATCCAAGAATTATGCACAAGCTGATTATATATACACTGCAGCCACCTCCCTCATTCTGCCTTTAAGACTCCTTTCCTGAAAGCCTTCGGGGAGTCTTGGTGTTTTCAGCAGGAGTTGTCCATTCTACTTGCTTGGTGCCCTGCAATAAATGTTGTACCGTCCTTCACCACAACGTGGTGTCAGTAGATTGGCTTTACTGCACATAGACGGTTAGACCCGAGTTCGGTTCAGTAACTTTTGGTGATCATGAAGGGACCTCTTTCCCAAGGGAGCACTTCACATGTGACACATCAGCCCCCAGTTGGTGGCAGCCTTCTGATTCTGTCCAGAATGTTTGTCTTAGGAAATGTCCTGAGTGCTGGCCACTGACTGGGCACCATTGGCTCACGGCATATTCAGTTCTGTGGTAAAGGAAATGAGGTCCTGGTCTTGGTCTGGTCTGATCTGGAAGATATCTCTGGTAAATGGTAAAACCTTGAGTGTGGTGATACAAGGGTATACCTTCCTTTTAGTATACCACAGTTGGAGATGTTCCTTTTTGGAGTGAAAGGTGTAGAACTTAGTCATTTGGGTTTGAGGAGAATGCTGTGTTAACTGGATTTTCCACTCTGGGCTGAGGACTTCTCGGCCATCTGGTATACCCTGAGCAGTGATTGGGAAAATCTCCTGTTAATATTAAGGCTCATCTGGACCCTAGGCTGGTACAGTAGGTAAGAACACTTCCCTGCCACATTAGGGAACTGCAACCCTGAGACCACTGAACACAGTTTATCCAGTCCTGGTTTGTTACTGGTAAATAGTACATTCCTAGAAAGAGAAAGGTTTTTTTATTTAATACTGCATGGACACAATGTTCTTTAAACTCCAAATAAAAATGGCAAACCTGGACCTCATTCCTTCATACTTTATTGAAGTATAGTTGATTTATAATGCTGTGTTAATTTCTAAGGTATAGCAAAGTGAGTCATTTAAATATAAATTATATAACTATATATATTTTTTTCTATTCTTTTCCATTATATTACCATATATTGAATATAGTTCCCCTTTATATAGTAGGACCTTTTTATATATCTATTTCATATATAGTAGTTTGTATCTCTGGGTCAGGAAGATCTCCTGGAGAAGGAAATGGCAACCCACTTCAGTATTCTTACCTGAGAAATACTATGGACTGAGGAGACTGGCAGGCTACAGTCCATGGGGTTGCAAAGAGTCAGACAGGCCTGAATGAGTAAACAACAATAACAGTTTGTATTAGCTAATCCAAATCTAACTTATCCTTTCCTGGCCCTTTCCCTTTGGTAACCAGAAGTTTGCTTTCTATGTCTGTGTGGCTATTTGTTTCATAAATAAATTAATTTGTATTGAAAGAGCTAATGGTTAGGGAGGCCAGGGTCCCCCAAGCAGGAGTGGCAGACTCTTGTTTCCTTTTTTTTTTTCTCTTCTCTACACAGGATTAAAGGAGGCTCGTTTGATCCTGTTATGCCATGACAACAGTTGGGTTCACCTGAAACTATTTCTCAAACCTTGAGTTGTTAATGGCTCAGCAAACAATATATCTTACTCAGGGAAATGTTCTTAAGCTATGTTAATAAAACTATGCATTTGCTGGGGAATCTGCCTTTCTTCAAGAATCATGTCAATTGTTTTATGGCCAGAGATGACTCCCCTTCTGCTGATTCTATCTCAGAATGCATGTGGTAGGAGAGGAGCCTGGTGAAACTCTCAGTCTTGAGGAGTTTCTTTCATCTACGATTAGCAGCTTACTATGAAGAAGGCAATGGCAGCCCACTCCAGTACTCTTGCCTGGAGAATCCCATGGACAGAGGAGCCTGGTAGGCTGCAGTCCATTGGGGTTGCTACGAGTAGGACACGATGGAGCAACTTCACTTTCACTTTTCACTTTCACGCTTTGGAGAAGGAAATAGCAACCCACTCCAGTGTTCTTGCCTGGAGGATCCCAGGGACGGGGGAGCCTGGTTGGCTGCCATCTATGGGGTCGCACAGAATCGGACACGACTGAAGTGACTTAGCAGCAGCAGCAGCAGTAATTGCTTATTTAACTAGCTTATTTATTCCATTTATGTTAATCTTGATCTATCTGAATATATGCATTTTTAATATTCTGGTTGTTTTTTTAAAAGTTGAGGTTATACAGATATATAGTATTGTTTCTGGTGTACAACATAGTGATTCATAACCTTTAGAGGTTATATTTCATTTATAGCTATTATTAAATATTGTGATATTGTCCTGTACCTTATTTTATACATAGTAAATTGACTCTCTTAATCCTCTGACCCTACCATGTCCACCCCCTTGTTTCTCCAGATTGGTAACCTCTAGCTTGTTCTCATGCAGAAGGCAATGGCACCCCACTCCAGTACTCTTCCCTGGAAAATCCCATGGATGGAGGAGCCTGGTGGGCTACAGTCCATGGGGTCACTAAGAGTCGGACATAACTGAGTGACTTCACTTTCACTTTTCACTTTCCTGCATTGGAGAAGGAAATGGCAAACCACTCCAGTGTTCTTGCCTTGAGAATCCCAGGGACGGGGTCACACGGAGTCGGACACGACTGAAGCAACTTAGCAGCAGCAGCAGCAGCAGCTGCTTGTTCTCTATCTGTGAGCCTCTTTCACTATGGTCACTATTTATTTTGAGTCCACATAATAGTGATATCATATAGTATTTGTCTTTATGACTTAGCAAACTATTCTCAGAGTCCATCCATGTGGTTACAAAGACAGAATTTCATTTTTTGAAGACAATAGTATTCCATTGTATATATAACCACATCTTCTTTATCCATTCATCTACTGATGGACACTTAGGTTACTTCAGTATTTTGGCAACTGTAAACAATGCAGCTATGAACATGAGGGATGAATGAATCTTTCTGAATTAGTGTTATGGGTTTATTTTTTAGATATTTACTAAGGAATAGAAATCCTGCATCATATGATAGTTCTCTTTAGAGTTGTGAGGGCATTTGAAAATATATTAAACCTAATTTGGGGATTTTCATTCATCTGTTTTCTCTTAGTACCATAATCAGCTTCTTTCCCTTTCTAATTTATTATATTTTTGGATGGCTTGGGTATTCTTTTTTCTTTATACCTCTGTTCGTATGGAAATTGTATATTTTATTTCTGTATAGTAACATTACCATTAAAAACATAGTAAGTCCATTGGATAGTTAATATCTAAAGGGTCTATGACTTGTTTTTTCCATTTTAGGGAAATTGGATGAAATGACTCAAAATATGTAGAACTAACCTACTGACATATCATAAATGACTTGAAATCAGAATTTAGTTCATGTTTAAAATCTCCTTTTGGGTACTTAGTGTGGAACAGAATTAAATAATAGGTCATATTGACAGCACATACATTATGATGTGTACACACAAATTAGGATATAATCTCACAATTCTGCAAGGTAAGCATCAATATTTCTTAAAATTAAATTGAGGTATAAATTGAAGCAACTTGCCCAAAGTCATGAGTTTGACTCAATGTCTGCTCAGTCCCAGAGCCCATACTCCTCCCTCCAAACCCTCCCACTTAGCCTGATGTTGCTCCAGTGTGATGACTCAACAACTCAGAAAATAGAGTAGGAAAAGTGGCTGCAATGGCACAATAAAGACCCTGAGCTCACCTCCTCTCATGAGCACACCAAAATTACAACTATCAGCAGAACGACCATCAATGACAAAGACAGGACCTACCAGAAAAGGTCTTCTGCAACTAAAGACACAGAGAAGGAATCACAATGAGAGGTAGGAGAGGTGGATTGACAATATATTGAAATCACATGTGACACCAGGGTGGAGGACCCACAAGTTGGGGGATTATATTGCAGAGGTTCTCCCACAGGAGTAAGAGTTCTGAGACCCATGTCAGGCTCTCCAGCCCAGGCTTCTGGCACTGGGAAGATGAGCTTCCGGAGCATTTGGCTTTGTAGGCCACCGGGGTTTAACTGCAGAAGCCCCATGGGACTGGGGGAAACACATACACACACACATCACTTTTAGAGGGCACACACAAAATCCAGTATACACCGGATTTTGTACAGGCTATTATAAGCAGTAACTTAATAGCCTGAGCCAGACCTGCTTGCTGGTCTTGGAGAGTTCTGGTGAGGTAGTGGGCAGCTGCAGTTCACCCTAGGAAAAGACACTGGTGGAAGCCATACTGAGGACCATGCGGCCACATTAACAATCCTGGCATCTTGGACCATTAATGCCAAGACCTGGCCCCCATCCAACAGCCTGTAGATTCCAGTGCTGGGACACTTCAGACAAAAGAACTAAATGGACAGGGACACAGTCCTACCCATTAGGAGACAGGCTGTATAAAGGCTAAAGAGTCCACAGCAAAAATCAGGTGTGAAATATATATCAAAAACAGTAATCATGAGGGAAGGAGAATACAAAGGCAAGGTATTTAAAATGCCTTTGAAATTAACATATCAGCAACTTAAATAATCATATAGAGAGAAACTGCTCAGTAAAAACCTCCTCATAACTAGAAACCTAAAATCTATAATATATATACAAATTTTAAAAAAGGAATCTAAACATAATACAAACACAAGAAAGAGGAAAAAAGATCTACAAAAACAAACCCAAACCAATGAACAAAATGGAAACAAGAATATTGATATTGATAATCACCTTAAATGTAAATAAACTAAATGTTCCAACCAAAAGACACAAACTGGCTGAATGCAAACAAAACCAAGATCTGTAGATATGCTGCCTACAAGAGGCTCACTTCAAATCTAGAGTTTCATACAGACTCAAAGTGATGGGATGGGAAAAGATATTCCATGCAAATGGAAATCAAAGGAGAGCTGGAGTAGCAATACTCATATCAGACAAAATAGATTTTAACATGAAGATTGTTATAAGAGACATAGATGGACATTACATAATCATCAAGGGATCAATCCAAGAAGACATAACAATTATAAATATATATGCACCATATTATATAGCATATTCAAAAGCAGAGACATTACTTTGTCAACAAAGGTCCATCTAGTCAAGGCTATGGTTTTTCCAGTGGTCATGTATGGATGTGAGAGTTGGACTGTGAAGAAAGCTGAGAGCCAAAGAATTGATGCTTTTGAACTGTGATGTTGGAGAAGACTCTTGAAAGTCCCTTGGACTGTAAGGAGACCCAACCAGTCCATTCTAAAGGAGATCAGACCTGGGTGTTCTTTGGAAGGAATGATGCTAAAGCTGAAACTCCAGTACTTTGGCCACCTCATGCGAAGAGTTGACTCATTGGAAAAGACTCTCATGCTGGGAGGGATTGGGGGCAGGAGGAGAAGGGGACGACAGAGGATGAGATGGCTGGATGGCATCACCGACTCAAAGGACATGAGTTTGAGTGGACCCTGGGAGTTGGTGATGGACAGGGAGGCCTGGCATGCTGCGATTCATGGGGTCACAAAGTCAGACACGACTGAGCGACTGAACTGAACTGATGCACCATACATACACACACACACACACACACACACACACACACACACACACTCACACACACACACACACTCCCTCACATAAGAAAGTGAAAATCGCTCAGTTCTGTCTGACTCTTTGCAACCCCATGGACTATACAGTCCATGGAATTCTCCAGGCCAGAATACTGGAGTGGGTAGCCTTTCCTTTCTCCAGGGGATCTTCCCAACCCAGGGATAGAACCTAGTTCTCTTGCATTACAGGCGAATTCTGGAAAAAAAAAATATATATATATATATTTATTTATATATAGGTTTCTTTATATATATATTTACATATAGATTTTCTTTTTATTTATATATATATATCCTTCTAGGACTCTCTAATGTGAATATTAATGCACTTGATGTTGTTCCAGAAGTCTCTTAAACTGTTCTCATTTCTTTTCATTCTTTTTCTGTTCAGTGGTAATGCACCTTAATATATAAGGTAAATATTAACAGATGAAAAGAAAAACTGACAGTAAGACAAAATAAGGGCCTTTAACATGTCATCTGCATCAACAGACAGACCATCCAGACAGAAAATCAATAAAGAAATATAGGCCTTAAATGATACATTAGGCCAAAGAACTTAATTGATATTTATAGAGCATGCCAACAGAAAGCAGCAGAACACTTTCTTTTCAAGTGCACATGGCACATTCTCCAGCACAGATCACATGCTAGGCCACAGAGCAATCCTTGGTAAATTTTAAAACAATTGAAATATCAAGCATTTTTTCGAACCACAACGCTATGATGCTAAAAATGAACAAGAGGGAAAAAAAAAAAAAACTACAAAAAGCCCAAACCACATGGTGGCTTAACAATGTGCTACCAAACAACCAATAGGTCACTAAAGAAATCAAACAGGAAATCAAAAATACTTACTGCCTTATGACCCAGCAATCCCACTGCTGGGCATACACACCGAGGAAACCAGAATTGAAAGAGACACACGTACCCCAATGTTCATCGCAGCATGTTTATAATAGCCAGGACATGGAAACAACCTAGATGTCCATCAGCAGATAAATGGATAAGAAAGCTGTGGTACATATACACAATGGAGTATTACTCAGCCATTAAAAAGAATACATTTGAATCAGTTCTAATGAGATGGATGAAACTGGAGCCGATTATACAGAGTGAAGTAAGCCAGAAAGAAAAACACCAATATAGTATACTAACACATATATATGGAATTTAGAAAGATGGTAATGATGACCCTGTATGCGAGACAGCAAAAGAGACACAGATGTGTAGAGTAGACTTTTGGACTCTGAGGGAGAGGGAGAGGGTGGGATGATTTGGGAGAATGGCATTGAAACATGTATACTATCATGTAAGAAACGAATTGCCAGTCTATGTTCGATGCAGGATACAGGATGCTGGGGACTGGTGCACGGGGATGATCCAGAGAGATGATATGGGGTGGGAGGTGGGAGGGGGGTTCATGTTTGGGAACTCATGTACATCCGTGGAGGATTCATGTCAATGTATGGCAAAACCAATACAGTATTATAAAGTAAAATAAAGTAAAAATAAAAATTTAAATTAAAAAAAAATAAAACAAGCCAAAGATTACCTTCTAAAACCTGATATATTTTTAATGTTTTACAGCAGTACTATAATTTGTATTTTCATGTATTTTAAACAAATAATATTAAAATATATTAAACAAAGCTAAAAAAAAATACTTAGAGATAAATGAAAATATTACAATCCAAAACCTATGGCATGCAGCAAAAGAAGTTCTAGGAGGAAGTTTATAGTGATATAAGCTTACCTCAGGAAATAAGAAAAATCTCAAACAACCTAATCTTATACCTAAAGCAACCAGAGAAAGAAGAATAAGTAAAACCCAAAGTAAGTAGAAGGAAAGATATCATAAAGATCAGAGCAGAAACATATGAAACAGAGACTAAAAAGCAATAGTAACGATGAGTGAAACTAAAAGCTGGTTCTTTGAAAAGGTAAAACTGATAAACTGTTATCCAGAGTCATCAAGAGAAAAAGAGAAGGCCCAAATCAATAAAACTGGAAATGAAAAAGGAGACATTACAATCAACAATACAGAATACAAATGGCCATAAGAGATTACTACAAGCAACTATATGTCAATAAATGTACAGTCTAGAGGAAATGGACAAAGTCTTCAAAAGGTACACTTTCCCAAGACTCAACCAGGAAGAAATAGAAAATAGGAAGGGACTAACTACCAGTAATTAAACTGAATCAGTAATTAAACTCCCAACAAACAAAAGCCTAGCACCAGACAGCTTCACAAGTGAATTGTTCCAGTCATTTAGAAAAGAGTTTAGCTCCTGTCCCTATGAAATTATTCCAGAAAATTGCAGGAAAACACTTCCAAACTCATTATATGAGGCCACCATCACCCTGATGACAAGACCAGATAAAAATATCACAAAACAGAAAATCACAGACCAATGTCACTGAAGAACATAAATGTAAAAATCCTAAACAAAATATAAACAAACTGAATTCAACAACACATTAAAAGGATCATATACCACACTCAACTGGGATTTATCCCAGGGATGCAAGGATTTTTCAATATCTGTCAGTCAATCAAAATTATTAATATACTTATTAATAAAATGAATAAAAACCATATAATTATCTCAATGGACGTATAAAAAGTTTTTGACAAAATTAAACGTCCACTTTGAATAAGAAATCTCCAGGAAGTGAGCATACAGGGAACATACTTCAACATAGTAAAGGCCATATATGACAAACCCACGGCTAACTAATGTTCAAAAGTGAATGCATTCCCTCTAAAATCAGGAATAAGACAAGTATGCCGACTCTCACCACTTTTATTCAAAACAGTTTTGGAAGTATTAGCCACAGGAATCAAAGAAAAGAAACAAAAGGAGTCCAAATTCCAAAGGAAGAAGTAAAACTGTGTTTGCCAATGACATGATACCACACATAGAAAATCCTAAAGATGCTGCGAGAATACTACTAGAACTCAATACAAACAATGGTAAAGTTGCAGGATACAAAGTTAATACACAGAAATCTGTTGCATTGCTGCTACTGCTACTAAGTCACTTCAGTCGTGTCCGACTCTGTGCGACCCAATAGACGGCAGCCCACCAGGCTCCCCCGTCCCTGGGATTCTCCAGGCAAGAACACTGGAGTGGGTTGCCATTTCCTTCTCCAATGCATGAAAGTGAAGAGTGAAAGTGAAAAGTAAAATTGAAGTCGCTCAGTTGTGTCCGACCCTCAGCGACCCCATGGACTGCACCCTTCCAGGCTCCTCCATCCATGGGATCTTCCAGGCAAGAGTACTGGAGTGGGGTGCCATTGTACACTACCAATGAACTATCAGAAACAGTAATTAAGGGAAAAAAAAATCCCATTTACCATTGTATCAAAAGAATAAAATGCCTGGGAATATCCTACCCCAAGGGGCAAAAAACCTGTACTTCAAAAACTCGAAGATGCTGATGAAAGAAACTGAGAGAGATGGAAAGATATACCATGTTCTTGGATTGAAGAATCAATATTGTTAAAATGACCATACCTCCCAAGGCAATCTACAGATTCAATGCAACACCCATCAAATTACCAATAGTGTTTTCACAGGACAAAAAAAAAAAAAATTTAATTTGTGTAGAAACACTAAAGGCCTGAATAGTCAAAACAATCTTAAGAAAGAAGAGCAGAGCTAGATAAATCATGTTTCCTGACCTCAAACTAAACTTCAAAGCTACAGTCATCAAAACAGTATGTTACTGGCACAAAAGCAGACATTTAGCTCAAGGAAGAGGATAGAAAGCCCAGAAATAAACCCACATGCTTATGGTCAATTAATCTATGACAAAGGAGGATAGACTATATAATGGAGAAAAGACAGTTTCTTCAATAATTATTGCTGTAAAACCTGGACAGCTATATGTAAAATAATGAAATTATAATGCCCTATACAAAAAAAAATTCTCAAAATGGATTAAAGACCTAAATGTAAGACTGGATACTATAAAACTCCCAGAGGAAAACATAGGCAGAACACAGCAATATATGTATATTTTTTTGGATCCATCTCCTGAAAGTATTAGTAGCTCAGTCATGGCTGACTCTTTGAGACCCCATTGACTGTTGTGGCTCAGCTGGTAAAGAATCCACCTGCAATGCAGGAAACCTGGGCTCGATCCCTGGGTTGGGAGGATACCATGGAGAAGGGAAAGGCTACCCACTCCAGTATTCTGGCCTGGAGAATTCCATGTCCATGGGGTCACAAAGAGTCTGTCAAAACAGTGAATTTCACTTTCACTTTTGACTATAGTCTGCAGGTTCCTAAGTTCATGGAATTCTTCAGGCCAGAGTACTGGAGTGGGTAGCCATTTAATACTCCAGGGAATCTTCCTGACCCAGGGATTGAGCCCAGATCTCCTGCACACTGTAGACAGACTACCATCTGAGTCATCAGGGAAGCCCTAAAGTAAAGGAAATAAATCAATGCAAAAATAAACAAGTTGGGCCTAATTAAACTTAAAAGCTTAAAAGCAAAAGAAACCATCAACCAACATATAGAATAGAAAATATTTCAAAATTGTGATTGACAAGGGGTTAATTTCCAATATATACAAATAGCTTATACAGTTCAATATTAAAATCAAACACCCCGATCAAAAAATGGACAGAAAACCCAAATAGGCATTTCTCCAAAGAAGACATATTGATGGCCAAAATGCATATTTAAAAAAAAACTCAACATGGCTACTTATTAGAGCAATGCAAATAAAAACTACAATGAAGTATCACCTCACAGCGGTCAGAGTGGCCATCTTCAAAAACTATACAAATAGCAAATGCTGGAGAGGGTGTGGAAAAAATGGAATCCTCCTATGCTATCAGTGGGAATGTAAACTGGGACAGCCACTATGGAGAAGAGTATGTAGGTTACTTTAAAAAGTAAACATAGTTACCATATGATCCAGCAATCCTAGGCTTTCCTGATAGTTCAGTGGGCAAAGAATCTACCTGCAAGGCAGGAGACACAGGAGACATGGTTTGATTCCTGGGTTGGAAAGATCCCCTGGAGCAGGAAATGGCAACCCACTCCACTATTCTCACCTGAGAAATCCCACAGACCAGCCGGTGGGTCCAGTCCACAGGGTTGCAAAGAGTTGGACATGACTGAGAGACTAAACACAACACCAGCAATCCCACTCCTGGGCATGTATCTGGAGGATGAGAACTAACTGGAAAAGATACATGCACCCCTGTGCTCACAGCAGCACCATTAGTCAAGACATCAAAGCCACCCAAATGTCCCCTGACAGGTGAATGGATAAAGATGTGGTATATAAAAATGCTCAGCTACTCCTCAGCTCAGCTGACTACTAATCAGCCATTAAAAAGAATGAAATAATGCCATTTGCAGAAACATGGATGGACCTAGAGATTATCATGAGTCAAATAAGTCAGACAGGGAAAGACAAATATCGCGTGATAGCACTTATATGTGTAATCTAAAAATATGATACAATGAACTTACTTAAAACATATAGATTCACAGAGATAGGAAACAAATTTAGGGTTAAGTAAGGGGATAGCGGGGGAGGGGGATTTAAATTAGCAGTTTGAGAGTAACAGATACACTACAAATAAACAGATACAAACTACAAATAAATAAAACAAGGATCTACTATATAGTACAGGGAACTGTATATTCAGTAACTTGTAACTATCTATGGTGGAAAACAATCTGAAAAACTGAATATAACTGAATCACTCTGCTGTATGCACTGTAAACATTCAATTGAAAAATCTGAGTGTGTGCAGTGGAAACACTGTATATCAATTATACTTTAATTAAAAAAAAAATTCCAGAAACAGAGACCACTCTCAGTCAGACGGCACGTGGTCACTCAGTGCCCCTTATTAATCTCTAAAAAATACTGTGTAGTCATCGTTCTCAAAAAATGCTCTTTATTCATTCACATATATGACTGCATTTAATTCTCACTTCATATCCATGAACAGAGAACACAGGAAGATAATTATTCCACTTCACAGACAAAAAGCTTGAGATCCGCAATAAAGTCCATCTTCCCAATTAACGGTGAGTAAACAGAGGAATGAAAACCAGCTCTGTGCTTTCAGCTCTCTAACTTCACCCTTCTTTTTCAAAGAGAATGGAGAGTGGTCAGCTTTCATTTCCATATATGTTTAAAATTATTAAAAATATCTTTAGCAACAAACTTAGAGAAGGAATAAACAAAATTCCACACTTTAAAACATATAGACATTATATTTACATGTAATTTTTCATATTAACTCATTTAAAATATTACTCTAATATTTCAGATATTGGTTGAAACACCTAGGCATTTTAGCATTTTGTCTTGACATCATGTAAACTAGTCCTAACCACTTTCGACCACTACTAATACTAAGAGACATTCCACCAGTAATTATTCAATTGAAAAACCTGAGTAAATTCATTGAAACAATTTGAGTCAATCATTTTTGGTGCAGGATTACATCCACTAAAATATGTCATGAAAACAAGTTGGTCAGTAATAAATTTGTAAACTGTGGTGAAGGTCAGGCCCACTATTAACACGGACTATCTCAATACCAATAAAAGATACTTTGAAAATAAAGGGAAAATAATTCAAGTGGCCCAAATACATATACTTTTGTTACTATGATGATTAATTACATGGGCATCTGTATTAGGATTTTTAAATGTGGCATGTGGAGGAAGAAATAAGGTACAAGACCTAAGAAAACTGCTTGTGAAGAGCAAGGCTAAGATTGCTACTCAGAGAATGAGTAGTATGTCCTCCTTCTGGGGCAGGTGAAAAGGAGAATCAGTATGTGTTGGTGTCATAATTATTCAAGTCAACACCTCATCCCATGAAGTAGAGCTTGTGCTCTCGTTAGCAGAGCAAACAGATACTCAGTTGGGTGACTCTAGCACGACTTTGATGTGACATCATTCTTAAAGATTGATAAAATATCAGATATTCTTTTCTCACATGCACACACAAACATAATCATAGAGGTGATTCTGCAAATGAAGAGACCGTCAGAAATCACTTTTTACCACAAATGCACATGGTCCAACTCAGGAGAAACCCACGCACTCCAGAATCTACAAAAGGCACAATCTGTTTCAGAGAGCATCATTTTCAGTTCTGGTTAGTGGTGTTTTGAATGGTGACCCTAACCTGCTTTTCAAGTTTCAGTAACTTTTGGTAAAATTTTTCAGCAGTGTCTTCATCTAGGTCCATCTGGAAAAGAAGCAAGATAGGCATGACTAGAAAGGAAAAATAAACAGTATTTGAATAAAAGGAATCCATTTAAATAACAGGAAAGAGAATCCAAAAAAGGCCCAGTGGGGAAGCTGCAGTGGAGGCCATGTGGGGAATGTTTAGGAGTCTTAACTTTTTTTTTTTTACAGCCGATACTTACCTCCTAGTAAGTAACTTCTTTAGTAAAAGAGCACTGATCTTAGCTGAACTCACTACCCTACAAATAAAAGACTAAGTGTCCAGCCTTCACTGAAGCTAATGGTACCATGGACTAAATTCTGGCCAATGAGATATAAGTGGAAGTGTGTGGTACTACCCAGGACTCTCCTTAAAGGTAATGAGGCACCCCTTTCTTTCTCCCTTCTTCACACTGCTCTCCTGAACCATAAGGATGAGGGCCATACCTCAGGAATGGCAGAGGGAACCTGGATACCTGACAATTTGCAAAGCTGCCAGGCCAGCCCAAAGCTGCCATTCTCCAAACTGCTTTACAGGCAAGAAATATTAGCTTTTATCTTGTTTTATCCACTTTACTTTACATTCTTCTGTTTTATGTAGAAAATTAATTTGAACTGATACATTGTATGCAAAGCAAACTTCTAGCCCCCAAAGCTAAAAGGCTATAAATTAAAGAAAACTTTAAAACATTTTGGAAAAACATTACATTCAATCATGTTAGCATTTTTTTCATGTTGTAACTGGAAAAGGAATTATAGCTCTCTTTAATTCAACCCAATCTTTAAACAGCAGAAAGCTGACTTCCTAAAATTAATCGAAGGTTAAAAACATTCAGTAATGCATTTCTAAGAAATGCTAATATAGTCCTTTGGTTTATCGAATTAAACATTTTATCCCCTTGGTAAATCAGCTATTCCTTTGAGATCAATAGATGTAAGTTCAAACAAATTCTGAGGACCTAAAAGTAAGCTTATTCGTTTACAATAGAGTTCCCCAGGTGGCTTCCCAGGTGGTGCTAGTAGTAAAGAACATGTCTGCCAAGGCAGAAGACGCAAGCGATGCTGGTTCAGTCCCTGGATCAGGAAGATCCCCTGGAGAAGGAAATCGCAACCCACTCCAGTATTCCTGCCTGGAGAATCCCATGGACAGAGGAGCCTGGCAGGCTACAGTCCATGGGGTCTCAAAGAGTTGGACATGACTGAAGCAACTGAGCAGAGCACAGAGTTCCCAAAGAATTTCTTGGGATGTTGTTATGCATTCTTAAATTTTAAAAGGAAAAGAAAACATCATATAATCAAGAATAACTTAGAAACAGCAGGATGAAACATGTCAGGCGTATTTCCTAACTGTATCAACTTCTCAAAGCCTTTGCTGGCATAATGTGCATTGTGCGGGTCTCTGAAAGGCGGGGAATATAATATGAAGCATTTCTCAGACTTCCTTGGATGACAAATTGCTTTTTGCAAATCTTAAGGAACTAGTATCTCACATATAGTTTGGAAAACACTGGAGGTTCTTAGTTTCATTTTCAGTAAACATATACTATGGGAAGTGGAGACCATGGTTCCCTTTGACTTCAAGCTACTGACATATAGACAAGGTCACTGTAAATTATGACTCTGCCTTAGCTAACTTATTTGCTTCAATCTAATTTTCCAGCAAATCTGGAAAACTCAACTGTGGCCACAGGACTGGAAAAGGTCAGTTTTCATTCCAATCCCAAAGAAAGGCAATGCCAAAGAATGTTCAAACTGCCACACAAATGCACTCATCTCACATGCTAGCAAAGTAATGCTCACAATTCTCCAAGCCAGGCTTCAACAGTGTGTGAAATGTGAACTTTCAGATGTTCAAGCTGATTTTAGAAAAGCCCAAGGAACCAGAGTTCAAATTGTCAACATGCACTGGATCATCAAAAAAGCAAGAGAGTTCCAGAAAAACACCTATTTCTGCTTTATTGACTATACCAAACAAAGGCTTTGACTATGTGGATCACAACAAACTGTGGAAAATTCTTAAACAGATGGAAATACCAGACAACCTGATCTGCCTTCTGAGAAATCTGTATGCATGTCAAGAAGCAACAGTTGGAACTGGACATGGAACAATAGATTGGTTCCAAGTAGGAAAAGGAGTATGTCAAGGCTGTATATTGTCACCGTGCTTATTTAACTTATATGCAGAGTACATCATGAGAAATGCTAGACTGGATGAAGCACAAACTGGAATCAAGATTGCCAGGAGAAATATAAGTAACCTCAGATATGCAGATGATACCACCCTTATGGCAGAAAGCAAAGAAGAACTAAAGAGCCTCTTGATGAAAGTGAAAGAGGAGAGTGATAAAGTTGGCTTAAAACTCAACATTGAGAAAATTAGATCATGGCATCTGGTCCCATCACTTCGGGGCAAATAGATGGGGAAACAATGGAAACAGTGTCAGACTTTATTTTCTTGGGTTCCAAAATTACTGCAGATGGTGACTGCAGCCATGAAATTAAAAGATGATTGCCCTTGAAAGAAAAGATATGACCAACATAGACAGCATATTAAAAAGCAGAGACATTACTTTGCCAACAAAGGTCCATCTAGTCAAAGCTTTGGTTTTTCCAATAGTCATGTATGGATGTGAGAGTTGGACTATAAAGAAAGCTGAGTGCCAAAGAACTGATGCCTTTGAACTGTGGTATTGGAGAAGACTCTTGAGAGTCCCTTGGACTGCAAAGAGATCAAACCATCCATCCTGAAGGAAATCAGTGCTGAATATTCATTGGAAAGACTGATGCTAAAGCTGAAACTCCAATACTCTGACCACCTGATGCAAAGAACTGACTCATTTGAAAAGACCCTGATGCTGGGAATGACTGAAGGCAGGAGGAGAAGGGAGCGACAGAGGATGAGATGGTTGGATGGCATCACCGACTCAATGGACATGAGTTAGAGTAAGCTCTGGAAGTTGGTGATGGACAGGGAAGCCTGGTATACTGCAGTCCATGGAGTTGCAAAGAGCTGGACATGACTGAGTGACTGAACTGAACTGAATTTTATTTTATGTCATTGCCTCCTCACAATAAGCTAGGCAGTGAAAAATGGGAGGCTGAAATAAACCTTATTCATGACAAAAATGTAACAAAATTGATCCTTATGGGGTCACGATAATTTTTTTCATTTTCTACTATATAACTATGTTTAATTTCATTTTAGATAACAGAGTCTACAAAACACAGCACCCATTTTTCCAAACTCTGTCCCCTGCCTCTTCAAATACCGAACTATTAAAGCTAATAATTGTCAGCGAAACACAAAGCGAACCTAACTTCACTCAGTAAGATGCTTTGTATTTCATTCAACTTGTGTCACATTTCTTGAGCGTGTGCCATGTACAAGGGAACTTGCAAGGAAAGCGGGTGATTCCCCTCTTCACAGAGCTTACCCTTGGAGCAAGGAGCCCACTGCTGTATGAGTTCTACCCAGAACTGGCATTCAGTTCAGTTCAGTTCAGTGCAGTCGCTCAGTCATGTCCGACTCTTTGCGACCCCATGAATCGCAGCATGCCAGGCCTCCCTGTCCATCACTAACTCCTGGAGTTCACTCAAACTCACGTCCATTGAGTCAGTGATGCCATCCAGCCATCTCATCCTCTGTCGTCCCCTTCTCCTCCTGCCCCCAATCCCTCCCAGCATCACAGTCTTTTTCAATGAGTCAACTCTTCACATGAGGTGGCCAAAGTACTGGAGTGTCAGCTTTAGCATCATTCCTTCCAAAGAACACTCAGGGCTGATCTCCTTTAGAATGGACTGGTTGGACCTCCTTGCAGTCCAAGGGACTCTCAAGAGTCTTCTCCAACATCACAATTCAAAAGCATCAATGCTTCAGTGCTCAGCTTTCTTCACAGTCCAACTCTCACATCCATACATGACCACTGGAAAAACCATAGCCTTGACTAGATGGACCTTTGTTGGCAAAATAAGGTCTCTGCCTTTAAATATGCTATCTAGGTTAGTCTAACTTTCCTTCCAAGGAGTAAGTGTCTTTTAATTTCATGGCTGCAATCACAATCTGCAGTGATTTTGGAGCCCCCAAAAATAAAGTCTGACACTGTTTCCACTGTTTCCACATCTATTTCCCATGAAGTGGGATGCCATGATCTTCGTTTTCTGAATGTTGACCTTTAAGCCAACTTTTTCACTCTCCTCTTTCACTTTCATCAAGAGGCTTTTGAGTTCCTCTTCACTTTCTGCCATTAGGGTGGTGTTATCTGCATATCTGAGGTTATTGATATTTCTCCCAGCAATCTTGATTCCAACTTGGGCTTCTTCCAGTCCAGCGTTTCTCATGATGTACTCTGCATAGAAGTTAAATAAGCAGGGTGACAATATACAGCCTTGACGTACTCCTTTTCCTATTTGGAACCAGTCTGTTGTTCCATGTCCAGTTCTAACTATTGCTTCCTGACCTGCATAGGAGGTCAAAAAAAATCTAGCATGGAAGCACCTGACTCGATGTAAAGGTCACATAAAAGCTGAGATCTTAAGAATAAATGGTAGGAATGAATCAGAAAAAAAGACAAGTAAGAGCAGTTGAGGTGGAGAAAAGGTGTGCCAAGCAGAAAGACAGAAGAGAGCAGAAAGAAATGAAAATAGGCCAGTGTGATGGCAGAGAGGGAAGACTCACAGAAGAGAAGCTGGGCAGCTGGCAGGGTGGTCAAGAACCCAGGGACCAGCCCACCATCAACCTCTTCAATGAAACAAAGCAAAGAGAGTCACCTTTTTGGACGTCACATAATTGCTTCCAAAGCCAGTGGTCGCACTCAGATATTTCACCAGAGGATTGAGAGACTCGGGCTTTTGGTGGAAAAGCCAGACCTGGAAAGGAAGGAGGGTGTGAATGACTCTTCTCTTCTGCCCAAAGTGAGTGAGGCTGGAGGGGATTTTTAATCAGCACTTCAGAAAGCCCCAAACAAATTCTAACAACCCTCCTGAATAGCATCAGCTAATTGTGATGCTGGCATGAACCACTACTATAATTTGAAGGAAGAAGGTAGAACAGCCCGCTTAACAGTATCCTTTGACAATTTTTAAGTAAAAGGTCCCATATTTAACTGACTCTTCCCTTAATACTCAAAGCTCAGGACATGTGAACTGGAACTCACTCCAAGAGGATACTCAGCTGACATCACAGCAAAGTACAGGTCATTGATGTAATACTTAATTTTATTAATAGATGACTATGTACATGTACAACAATCAAAAGATGTACATAGTAGTCAAAACTCTTCCTCCCTTTCAGTTTTCTAGCCACCCAGTTCTCTCTGGAAGCAAGCACTCATGTTAGTATTTTGTATACTCTTCCAAAGAAAATGTATTTGGTTAAAAAAATAAATACATCCATTTCTCTTAGGCAAATGGAAGCAAAATATACACTATACCACGCTTTACATTTTTCACTTGAACAACAGGCCTTAGAGATACTTTCAAACCAGTATATGAAAATGTCAGTCTCTTTCAAAGTCTCATCTTGCTATGGATGTGCCATAATTTACATAAAGTTTCCAACTAATACAGAGGTTTTCCCCAGTTTTTGCTATTACAAACCTCACTGTGATGAATAATGACTAAATCATTCTATGTAAGTTTGAGGATATCTTATTTATCTTAGATAAATACTAAAGATGGAATTGCTAGGTTTAAAGGTATGTGTATTTATCATATTGAATGATATTGCCAAAGAGCCCTTGACAGAGGCTGTTATCAGTCTACTCTCTCCAGCAGTGTGGCAGAGTGCTCATTTCCCTAGATCCTTGCCAATATAGCATCAATACACTAACTTTCTAATCTTTGCTAATCAGAGGTGAAAGTTTTTCATTATAGTTTTAATTTGCATTTCTCTTTAGTATAAGATTAGGCATTTCTTCATATGATTACAAGTTTCAAAACTCTCTGTTCATGTCCTCTGCCCATTGTTCCAATAGGTTGTTTTCCCTGATTTGTTGATGTTCCTTAACAATTAAGAAAATTTAGTAATTTCAGTAAAATTACTAGTAAATTTAGTAAATTTTAGTAAAATTTAGTCAGTAATTTACAGTTAATCAAAATTGTAGGTTTGATTTGCATTTCTCTAATAATGAGCGATGCTGAGCATCTTCTCATGTGTTTGTTAGCCATCTGCATGTCTCCTTCGGAGAAGTGTCTGTTTAGGTCTTTTTCCCACTTTTTGATTGGGTTGTTTGTTTTCCTGATATTGAGTTGTATGGGCTGCTTGTAGATTTTGGAAATTAATCCTTTGCCAGTTGTTTCATTTGCTATGATTTTCTCTCACTCTGAGGGATGTCTTTTCACCTTGCTTATGGTTTCCTTTGCTGTGCAAAAGCTTTGAAGTTTCATCAGGTCCCACTTGTTTCCTTTTGTTTTTATTTTTGTTACTCTAGGAGGTGGGCCATAGAGGATCTTGCTTTGACTTATGTCATCGAGTGTTCTGCCTATGTTTTCCTCTATGAGTTTTATAGCTTCTGGTCTTACATTTAGGTCTTTAATCTATTTTGAGTTTGTCTTTGTGTATGGTGTTAAGAAGTATTCTAATTTCATTCTTTTACATGTAGCTGTACAGAATTCCCAGCACCATGTACTGAAGAGGCTGTCTTTGCCCCATTGTACACTCTTGCCTCCTTTGTCAAAAATAAGGTACCCATAGGTGCATGGGTTTATTTCTGGGCTTCCTATCTTGTTCCATTGGTCTATATTTCTGTTTTTGTGCCAGTACCATACTGTCTTGATGACTGTAGCTTTGTCATAATATGAAGTCAGGAAGGTTGATTCCTCCAGCTCCACTCTTCTTTCTCAAGACTGCTTTGGCTATTCTAGGTCTTCTGTGTTTCCATATGAATTATGAAATTTTTTGTTCTAGTTCTGTGAAAAATGCCATTGGTGATTTGATAGGGATCGCATTGAATCTATAGGTCGCATGTGGTAGTACAGTCATTTTCACAACATTGTTTCTTCCTACCCAAGAACATGGAATATCTCTTCATCTGTTTATGTCGTCTTTGATTTCTTTCATCAGAATCTTATGATTTTCACCAGCTAGAATGGCCATCATCAAAAAGTCTACAGACAATAAATGTTGGAGAGGGTGTGGAGAAAAGGGAATGATCTTGCACTGTTGGTGAGAACGTAAATTGATACAGCCACTATGGAAGACAGTATGGAGGTTCCTTAAAAAACTAGCAATAAAACCACCATATGACCCAGCAATCCCACTCCTAGGCACTTACCCTGAGGAAACCCTGAGGAGGAAAAAGACACATGTATCCCATTGTTCATTGTAGCACTATTTACAATAGCTAGAACATGGAAGCAATCTACATGCCCATCAACAGATGAATGGATAAAGAAGTTGTAGTACATATACACAATGGACTACTACTCAGACATTAAAAGGAATGCATTTGAGTCAGTTCTGATGAGGTGGATGAACCTAGAAACTATTATACACAGTAAAGTGAGTCAGAAAGAGTTATCTAAATACTGTATTCTAATGCACAAATACAGAATCTAGAAAAATGGTTCTTAATAATTTATTTACAGGGCAGCAATGAAGAAACAGACATAGAGAATAGATTTATGGACACAGGGAGAGGGAAGCAGAGGGTCTGATGCATGGAGAGAGTAACATGGAAACTTATATCACCATATGTAAAATAGATGGCCAGTGGGGATTTGCTGTATGGCTCAGGAAACTCAAACAGGGGCTCCGTATCAACCTAGAGGGGTGGGATGGGGAGGGAGATGGGAGGGAGGTTCAAAAGGGGGGAGATATATATATATATATACCTATGGCTGATTCATGCTTGACAGAAAACAATAAAATTCTGTAAAGCAATTATCCTTCAATAAAAAAATTTTTTAAAAAAGCAAGTGCTTTGTAAGCGTAGGTGAAAGAGGGCCACATCTTTTGCTCTTCGCCTACACGAGGTCGCAAAATCTTTTTTTTTTTTCCCTTATTGTATTTTTTATTGAAACATAATGGCTTTACAATAGTGTGTTAGTTTCTGCTGTACAATGAAGTGAGAAGTTAATCAGCTATATGCTTATCAAGTTCTAATGCTTTAGTTAAACTCCAAAAACTTTTTTGTACTGTTTTGTTTTTAACAGGATTTTATAATGAGAGCCAAGCATTTTATGGGAATGACCAATGCATAAAATAAAATAAACTATATAGTCTTTTCTTTGTGATGAAAAAAAAAGAAAAGAAAATTTAACCTTTATCTGTGTTATGGGTAGCAAGTATTTTTCTTCCATTTTGTGGTAAATCTTTTGAGTATCTATATAGTGAGAATTTTAGTCATGTCATTTTTTTTTAACTTTTATTTACTCAAATTTTTTAGTTTTTTAGAGTTCCTGGGAATACTTAACCCTCTGCACTCTTAATTATTTTAAAATATCCCCATATTTTTTCCAAGTAACTATACATTCTTTGTGTGTGTGTGTGTAATTTTATTTTATTTTTTTAATTTTTATTTTTACTTTATTTTACTTTATAATACTGTGTTGGTTTTGCCATACTTACTTTTATACATGAATCTTTCAGTTTACCTAGAATTTTATTTGACTGTAAGGTATGTAGAAAAGATACTATTCTATTTTTTGGCAGCATTTGTTGAATAAACCATCTTTACCCTCACTGATTTTCTGCATCATCATAATATACCAAACACCTATTTGCTTTGGGCCTATCCTAAACTTTCTATTTTATTCCATTGAGCTGTCAGTTCACATGCCAACACTGCCTTATTTTCATTAAGATGGTTTTCTTTAAAATCTTAAATGCTAAAATACACAAAATCCTTTACAATAAGCCTTCTCTCATTTTCTCCTGTAATTCCTATTTTACAGCTGATAATAAAAGGCTTAGGCAAGTAAATAATGTGCCCAAGAGTTCACAGTCAGAAACTGGAGAACTGGAATTTGAACAGAATTACTGTAATTCTACAGTCCACATTCATAACCACTGTGTTCTAGGCCACTCAAGCTCAGCCCATTTAAGGAGATAAAATTTATTCAACCAAAGGTTGAAGAGATTCTTGCAACACATGTGGTGTGCTCAAACCCTTATCTGTATCCACAACATATACGATCATCACTAAGTGGTAATGACATCCTACTCATCCACACTGAAGGAAATTACAGCAGGTCAGAAACTTTTTGACCATGACACTGGGGACAAGCCACTCGTCTTGTCAAATTCAACCTATCCTTCAGAGCCCAAATAGGCCTGACTCAGTAAACAGAGCCTGCTCCGACTAGTCCAGCCCCATGGTGATCCTCCTTTCTGACCATTCCTAGAGTACTTGCCACCAGATGATAGAATGTCTTAATTTCTTGTCTATTTTCTTGAATCATTCTTTTTTTTAAACATGACTCTAAGCTCCTCAGCAACTGGAGATTCTGAATTTTAACTATTCCGACTGCTCTGACACAATATATACTTGACCTCTAGATTTGACCTTCAGTGTCATAAATGTGCGGAAGGAGTCACCCCTAAATGATCATTATTCTAAATGGCTTGACAAATATATTAAGAAATAAGCAAAATTAGTTTAAAAGTATTTGCTTCTATTATCAATTTGTCTCTCTATAATAAATGAATTTCCTTCTGCAATGTTTACCAGAACAAGAATGCCAAGTCAATTCCCTTAGTGTTTTCCAGAGTTCATTTCAACTCAGCTATGATTTAAGAATCTGTTAACTATGAACACTATAGTGATAGGCTCTCAGGTTTCCAAAACACAGAGCAAAAATTCTGAAGGAGCTAAGTAGAGTAAGGGAAACACACACACAGAACTGACTTTTATCTAATACAGTGGAATTTCAACCAGATGGTATAAAACACAGAGGACAAATAAGTTTCATCTTGTATGACAATTCTCATCCACTGGTAGGGAATGTCTTTGGGGCCTTTAGTTGAAAAATATTCAGAGACATCATTTATGTACAACAGAACAGAGTATTATGATCCATTCGTAATGCAGTCCATCTGCATGAGTGACTTAAGGAAACAAACTGGCTTTCTAATCAAGTTAATAACTCAGTTCTCTATTATTAATACAGGAAAAGAGAATCTTCATATTGGGAAATGGGGTTGGGCTTTCTTGCCTCTACTCTTGACCCATGAATCACACCTTCTCCGTGGGAAATCTCACACTGACTGCCCAGCCAACATCTTGCTTTGCCTGCCCCTACAGTATTCCATGCTCCGCTCTCCTCTGGCTGCTCATGTCTCTTGCTTCTACAGAAGTGCTGACCCCAGAACCACAGTACTCAGTGCCAAGAAACATACTGAACTTTCAAAGTTCACTCCTAATGACCAGCATTTCACCTTATGACTCACCTTAGTCCTAAATAGGACCTTGCTTATACAGAGCCTGTTCTCATCTTTTCTGTTAAGATTGTTTCTAATCCAGTGAACTTACAGTCTACATCCATGAAGTGAATACAACATGTTAAAACTCTAGTAACATACCAGTGCTTCTGTTCCATTGTGAGGTGTCAACGTGAAAGCATTTGCAAAAAAGCGTAACTGAGAAAAAGAAAACAGTAGTCATTTTGTGGTGGTCTTAGCAGCAGCAGAGTCACAAAAGTACTATCCATTTAAATGTTTAAAAAAGACAAACTGCATTTCTTATTATAGAGTATTTTTTCAGTTTCAGAAAATGAATCTAAACAAGAAATAATTTCCATCATTTAATCTCCATTACTCCAAGTCAGCCACTTTTAACATGAAGGCATATGTCCTTCTCATCTTTTTCCCATGCCTGCCATAAACAGAAGGATATTTCTTCCTGAGCTCTACAAGGGAAGGACATTTCCTGAAAGCAGCATTTTCTAATGAGTGCTGGAGGGATGCTCAAAATACAAACAAAACAAGCAAAATCATGATACTGTGATCATACAATCCACAATCACGCCCTCCTTGGGAAATTTTAGTGCAACTGACTGTATTAAAGGCTCAGAGAAATCCAGGTTGATATCACTTAACACAGGTTTCTCAAAATTATATAATCATAGAACGCCTGGGCTATATGGTGTGTGATCAGAGAAACATTCCCTTAACGCAAAGTGCACACTAAGATGGTGGTACAGTGGGAGTATCAGGCAGTATGAAGCAGAGATTACACGGTAAGTAACATCAAAACTTTGGAGTGAAATGGAATTCTGCCACCTTCAGGTTCAGTTACTTAAAGCACTTCCCAACCCTTAAACATCTTTTTGGTTCCAACTTGAACAGCTTAAGTAAATTAAGAGAAGGAGCATTTATCACTTACCAGCCATATGATTGGCATGATTAACATCCACACAAAGGGAGGTAGAATTCCATATGTCAAATTGGTCAGCATCGTACCTGGGCACACTACACTGGAATACAGACCCTGGGGCACAGAGAGGGGTAGAAGTTCATTTTAATTCAATACACATTGAGCCTGCCTCTGCGTCAGTTAATAAAGGAGAAACACAAATGAGCCAGGAAGCCAGAGAGCCAAGGCTTGATGCTCTAAGCTGTCCTTGCAGCTGGGTAGACCATTTTAGTTTAAGAATCACGTACTGAAAACTCACTATGAGAGACACTCGATAAAGTCTTTTATTCTCAAGTAACTCAGAGAACCAAGAGTAACCAAGCTTGAAGCTGGATGAGAAAAGTAAGACTGGTTACCTGAGTTTTCCATGGCTTAACTGAAAATCAGTTGACCAATCAAAATGAGCAGTTAGAGATAAGAAAGCCATACAAAGAAAGTCTTTGCCTGAAAGAAGTTTCTACTCTAGTAAATATAGACAGCTAAACCTCAAGTGTGTCTCTGTTTCCTGCAGGAACACAAGGCCTAGGGCTCTAGCTTGAGGCACCAGAGAGGCGGGTATGATTCCACAAAGACCTCCTCTAACTGAGGATCTCTAAATAAGGTTCTTAGCCCTGGACTCATCATTTTAGAAAGATCCGTTCTATAAAAAGAGCCCCAGTTAACACATGGCACATATTAATAATAGAAAGGGTGCTTGATGGTCTGTAGGAATCCTTAGAACACTGGGATTTGTTTAACTAGTTTACTTGGTTTAATTTTCACCACATTTCACCTTAGTTTGATATTGACTATTTTAATTCATGGGCGTCCCTGCTGGCTCAGCTGGTAAAGAATCTGCCTGCAATGTGGGAGACCTGGGTTCTATCCCTGGGTTGGGAAGATTCCCTGGAGAAGGGAGAGGCTACCCACTCCAGGATTTCAGCCTGGAGAATTATGGAGTCACAAACACGAAGTCAGCTGGACACGACTGACTTTTACTTTCACTTTCACTTTAATTCATATTTTTATTACTTTTAACTTTTTTTTTTCCTTTTAAACAAAAATAGAAAGTGCCAGGATAGCACAGTCAGTTCAGGGGACAGAAAGCACCCTGACTGTCAGAAGCTAGAAGGCTGGCTTCCTTTATTCACTGCTGCAAGGCCTGGCGGTGCCTGACGTGGATAATTTAGATCTGAGAATCCCCTTAATTTACCAGCAGTCCTCTGAAAAAAGTCAGGAACTTTACAGACCAAAAATTCTTCCCAAATATTTTGCCCCAAAGATAGCTAAGGAGAATTTCTTATTCTGGAAACTAGCCAGGGACAGTTAGGACCTATTCAGCCCTAAATGAAGACATCTGTGAACTAAAATCCAGGGCTTTCAACACATACGACTTTCTGACATTGAGCAACAGAAGAAACAAGCAAGAAGGCCATCTTAATCTAAACTGAAGTCCCTTCACACATTTGATCTGAAGGAATGAGTGTGATGACCCTGAGTGTTTCTCAAGGCTGTGTGACAGGAGCAGTCATTCATGCACAGGTAAAATCTATCAGGCAGCCTATAGGGATCCAACATTTCCAGTCATACAAGTCTTCGAAGGGAGGTAGTTCTTTCTTAGCTACTTCTTTCTTCATAAAAGCCAAGGTAGACACATCATGAGCTACAAACCAATCACACAGATTTTAAAGGAGCTGGCAGTATTAGCTAAATCTTTTTTTTTTTAGATGAAATCCCAAAACTTGACAATTGAGACAAGCAAAATTTCAGAGCTTTTTATATCCACTCTGGCCTTATCCCTAAAAGGGAGTTTTCAGAGGACAAGCAGTTGTGACAAGTTTTTAAACATCCCAAGAAATCTCAGGAGGAGGCTCACATCTGGACCAACACACTGAGCCTGAATAATAACAATAATAAAGGCCAACAAACAAACACACAGCACGTGCATGAACAGGTGCAGACCACATGACCAGACACCTACACCCATGAGCACATAACCACACACAGTCACCTTCACACATGTTCACAAACCCACAAAACCCACACCAGTGCACGTGGCTAGGCACACTCACACGTGTATGCATGCACATAAGTACACATATGTACAGATACATACATACACACACGCACATTCTAACACAAAGCATTGTTGTGAATGCTTCATACCACTCCAATCACTCAACCCTCCCAGCAAATCTATGAGGCAAACACTATTATTAACCCTGTTTCTCAGATGAGGAAACTGGAAGTACAAAGACATTAAATAATCTGTCCAAGGTGACAGAGCCAGGATTCAAAAGCAGTTCTAGAGAACATGCTCATAGCTTCTACTTTTATACCATCCTCTTCACTAAGAGGTTTAATCCTAAGAGCCAGTTCTCAGAAGTGAGAATTCCAGCTGATGAAGGTCTCCATTCCAGAATCAACCAGGTCTACACCATTACATAAGGTTTAGACTGCTCTATCTAATGGATGATCGAAAACAGCCCCTTAAGGGCAAATAGTTTCTGCACTGTCTTTTATTTCTCCTTCCTCCTCAATTCTAAGCCTGGGTCAGTACCCTAAAAATGGTCAGCTTTTGTACATATTGTTGGAGTTAAATTTCTCCCCAGTCCCACATTCAAAAAACACAGTCAAAGCAAACAAAGGAAAATGCCCACAGGAGAGACTGGAGATTTCCAGTTAAAATTTTGGACCTGGGCAAGAAAAACATGCAAAGCAGCACTAAGTATAGAGGCCACAGAAGCCAGCATGTCTGACAAGGGCTGCTCTCTAAGCCCAGGCCTCACAAAGACAGACCTCTGCAGCCTCACCAGAGATCCTCACTCTCCAAGGGCTTTCTAACTGCCAGCTGTCCTGTAACACTGGATATAACACTGGGAGGTGGCACGGCTTGATGGGAAAAGTCCAAGCTTGGCGTTAGACAGCCTTGAGCTCAGCTCTGAGCTCTACCCTTTACTGACCCTGTGAGTTCTGGGGAAATGACTTTAATAAGGACTCCAAACTTTAGTGTCCTTGTATGAAAATGGAAATACTCAGACCCACCTCACTGTGACGGGAAAGGTATTAAATGACACGCATGGCAAAAGCTTAACAGGAGCTGTTGACACCATTAGTAGTGTCATTCTGTTATATAAATTATAGCTCCAGAGGAGCTACAGACTGGTAAGTGAACCCCCACATACCTACAAGTCTGGAGCTCATTATCTCTGCCCTAAAACTTCCTATACATCAACTACCACTCTTTGTCATGTCTTAGCTTGTCCTCACAGCAATCCTGCTCAAGAAACAATATTTCATCTTCACACTACAATAGAGAGCCAGCCAGTTTACTAAGCAATCAGTGCTGGTTCAGCAAAAACTGCCCTGCCATCTCCATATCACTGAGACAGGCTACCTGATGGTTGAAGTTTCTGTTCAAAGCCACACTCAGAAGGTCAATAGCGTATTTGGAAGAGCTGTAGGGCTCCTGGCCTTTGCTGTGCTGGACATCCTCAAGGCTGAAATTAGATTTCTTTGCATTGCGAGATGATGTCCAAATGAGCTGAGATGGACTCTCACTGTGACATAGGAGAGATTCTAGTTCCTGAATCTGAATGAGGAATAAAAGAAACAACAACAACAAAAAAAGTATCAAAATATACTAAGGGATTACAAGATAACAATTTTGAATTCAATATATATGTACATTAGAATTGAACAGGTGTGTCATTGGTAGAGTGGGACACAAGTAAGCAAGAGAAGGAGTTTAGACTGATCCATGTGGTAGGGGATTAGAGTCAGAGACACCAGTGTGAACTCATGTTTAGCTTAATAAAGATTCAGATGGTTACATACAAAATATTTATAGATTTTTATATATAAATGGGTTAGTCTGCACATAGATATTTCCTTGAATTCCAGAAAAACATCTACGTCTGTTTCATCAATTACACTACAGCCTTTGACTGTGTGCATCATAACAAACTGTGGAAAGCTCTTAAAGAGATGGGAACACCAGACCATCTTACCTATCTCCTGAGAAATCTGTATGCGGGTCAAGAAGCAACAGTTAGAACCCTGTATGGAACAACCGATTAGTTCAAGTTTGAGAAAGGAGTACAACAGGGCTGTCTGCTGTCACCCTGTTTGTTTAACCTATGTGCTGGGCACATCATGAGAAATGTCAGGCTGGATGAGTTACAAGCTGGAATCAAGATAGGAGGGAGAAACAACAACAACCTCAGATATGTGGATGATACCACTCTAATGGCAGAAAGCAAGGCAGAACTAAAGAGACTCATGATGAGGGTGAAGGAGGAGAGTGAAAGAGCTGGCTTAAAACTAAATATTAAAAAAAACTAAGATCATGGCATCCAGCCCCATTACTTCATGGCAAATTGAAGGGGAAATGGTGGGCTCTAAAATCACTGTGGATGGTGACTGCAACCATGAAATCAGAAGACAATTGCTTCTTGGCAGGAAAGCTATGACAAAGCTAGACAGTATGTTGAAAAGCAGAGCCATTGCTCTGCCAAAAAGGTCTGTATAGTCAAGGCAATGGTCTTTCCAGTAGTCAAGTACGGTTGTGAGACCTGGACCGTAAAGAAGACAGAATGCCAAAGAACTAATGCCTTCAAACTGTGGTGCTGAAGAAGACTCCTAAGAATCCCTTGGACAGCAAGGAGATTATACTAGTCAAATCTTAAGGAAAGTCAACCCTGAATGTTCACTGGAAGGACTGATACTGAAGCTGAAGCTCTAGCATTTTTGTCCTCTGATGCAAACAGCCAACTCACTGGAAAAGTCCCTAACGCTGGGAAAGATGGAGAGGAGAAAGAAGAGGGCATCAGAGGATGAGATGGCTGGATGGCATCACAGATGAAATGGACATGAACTTGGGCAAGCTTTGGGAGATGAGGGACAGGGAGGCCTGGTGTGCTACAGTTCCATGGGGCTGCAAAGAGTCAGACATGACTGAGAGACTGAACAAAAACAAGATATGTCCTTGCTCTGTGAGCTGAGAGGGGCTACAAGCACATGCTATCTCAACAGCAAGGAGCACCAGGTCTTGGTTTCTAAAACCATTCTCCAACAAAAGGAAACACATCTCCTCAGAGAAATGTCTGATTCTGAGACTGGGATAGGAAATATACAACGTGAGTCTTACACACCATGTGGTGTCAGGAAGGACATGCACAAAACAAAACCGGAAACCCACAATGATGAGGCTATGTCAAAGATATAGAAGCACCACAGGACAGAAAGCCTAGAAATAAACCCACCCACCCACGGTCAAGTAATCTACAAGGGAGGGAAGCACATACAGTGTGAAAAGAAGGTCTCTTCAATAACTGGCACGGGGAAGACTGGACAGCTACATGCAAGTGAATGAAATTAAAACATTCTCTAATACCGCATTCAAAAATAAACTCAAAATGGATGAAAGATCTAAATGTAAGACCAGAGACTATAAAAGTCCTGTAGGAAAACATAGGCAGAACACTCCTTGACATAAGTTGCAACAATATCTTTCTGGATACACCTCCTAGAGTAATGAAAATAAAAATAAAGCTAAACAAATGGGATCTAGTTAAACTTAAAAGCATTTGCACAGGAAAGGAAACAATAAATTGAAAAAATAAATATAAAAAAAATACAACCTACAGAATGGGAGAAAATACTTACAAACAATGCAACCCATAAGGGATTAATTCCAAACTATACAGACAGCCTGTTCAGCTCAATGTCAAAAAACAAACAACCCAATCAAAATATGGGTAGACGATCTAAATAGACATTTCTCCAAAGAAGATACACAGATGGCCAAGAGGCATGTGAAAAGATTTTTAACATCATTCATTATTAGAGAAATGCTAATCAAAACTATTAATACAATGAGGTATCACCTCACACCAGTCTACAAATAACGAACCCTGGAACAGGTACAGAGAAAAAGGAAAACTCTTAAACTGCTGATGGGAATATAAATTGGTACAGCCACTATGGAGAACAGTACGACAAGCTCTACTAAAAACAGAGCTGCCAAAACGTACTTCGAAAAGACACGTACACCATGATGCACATTGCCGCCCTATTTCCAATAGCCGAGGCGTGGAAACCACCTAAATGCCCAGATAGATGAATGGATCTAGATGTGCTGTGTGCATAGACACAAGCAAACATATCACTCAGCCGTGAAATGAACAAAATAACGCCATCTGCAGCAACGTGGGTGAACCTGGAGACGAGCATACTAAGTGAAGTCAGAGAGACAAAGATATGATAGCACTTATATGTGAAATCTAGAAAGAAGTGACACAAAAGGATTTACTTACAAAACAGAAAGAGACTCACAGACACAGAAAACAAATCTGCAGTTACCCAAGGGTAAAGGTGGGAGGGACACGCTATTGCATAACATAGAGAACCAACAAGGACCTACTGTATAGCACAGAGAACTATACTCAATATTTTGTAATAACCTATATAGGAAAAGAATCTGAAAAAGAAGATATGTGTGTATATAGATACACACATACATATGCACGTATACGCAACCTCATCATTTTTCTGTACACCTGAAACTGACACAACATTGCAAGTCAACCATACTTCAATAAAAGCTTTTGAAAAAGATATAAAAGTTCCAACTGAAAGAGGTCCAATGGCCCAAGCTAAAATAATTCGAGTAAGAAAATAATGTTTATAATTCAAAGGAGAAAATACATATCCATGAATCTGCGTGGATGTAACAAATGCCTTTATTCAGCTTTACTAAGGGAGAAGGGGACGACAGAGGATGAGATGGCTGGATGGCATCACTGACTCAATGGACGTGAGTCTGAGTGAACTCCGGGAGTTGGTGATGGACAGGGAGGCCTGGCGTGCTGCGATTCATGGGGTCGCAAAGAGTCGGACACGACTGAGCAACTGAACTGAACTGAAGGAATAATAGGCCAATAAATAAGTGGCTGAAAAAAGAATTAAGTGGAGGAGAACAGACATATCTCCCTTGCAGAAAAACTCCAAATAATTCATATAGCTACTCTATGTTTAAGAAGGCCAAGCACAACCAAGTGTCAGCTACACAAAGCAACTCTCTTCTACAAGACTACTATATGTAAGGGGAGAAAGAAGTAACTTTACAAAGGAAAAACCTGACAAACACTACTTCAAGTCAGCAGATCAAAGAGAACATCAACACTAATAAGACATACTGACAGGACGTGATGAGACTGGCACTCTATCTCTGTGGCCTTCCTTTCAAAAACACATTTTCTCAAATCTAATTATGAGGAAAACAGATACATCTCAATAAGGAACCATGTACAAAACCTGAGCGGTAATCCCCAAACTGCCAGGGTCATCAAAAACAAGGAAAGTGTGAGAAATTATCATGACCAAGAAGAGCCTAAGGAGATTTGGCTATTAAATGTAATGTGAGATTTAACTACTAAATGGGATAATAGAACTGAAAAAGGGTATCACACAAAACTGAAGAAATCTGAATAAAGCACGGAGTTTCATTAACAGTAATATATCAACATTAGTTCACTAACTGTGACAATATACCAAACTTTGCAGGATGTTAATAATAGAGGAAACTGGGACTTCCCTGGTGGTCCAGTGGTTAATACTCCAAGCTTCTAATGCAAGGAGGTGCAGGTTCAAGCCCAAGTCGGGGAACTAAGATCTCGCATGCAGCATGATGCAGCCAAAAGATGATAATAATAGAGGAAACTAGGCCTAAGGTATGCAGAGACTCTCTCTGCAATAATTCTGTAAATCTAAAGCTATCCAAAAACTAGAAGTTTATTAAAGAAATATCTAGGAATGCTTCCAGATCTGCAATGAATATTTACATCAAATCGAGAGAACCCATGAACATGAGATTAACTCAGTTATCTGGCTCCACAATGTATACTGCACTGTACCTGAAAGTTTACAGAAATTATCTCTAGTCTTTTAACAGCCCTAAAAGTTTGATCATTTATAATCAAACTGGGGATGGAACCATTCATATAATGCATTTACACCTGGACCTAGAATCCAAGTTTGTAATCCACAAAGTGGTAAGATTCCTAAAACTAATTTGGAGAGAGTAGAAGGCATCATAAACCTTCCTGTTATTTTATTTGATAAATCAGTCCCCAAACCCCTACTGTTAGGCCTACCTGCTTAAGGACACACAATGTTAAGTCATGTCACTGGAACACCTATGATAATCGTGCCTTTGGTCGCAACTCTCCTCTGCCATTTCCCCAACCTGGATTACCCCAAAATACTAGATTTCCTTAACAACTTGATTTTTTAAACAATAGATTCATCAAAAAGTTGACAGACCATTAATAGTAACATTAACTTACCCTCTATCATTGCCAGTTAATTTAATAATTCAAAAAGATGGCAAAGAATGAGAGGATTATAAAAACATAAGGGATATGTTAGATGAATCTCTGAAGAGTTATAAAACATGATCAAATATGAATTCAACCCTGACTATATTTTAACTTTTATCATTGAAAAAGCAATACCATATTTTTAAGTGCTAAAGGACCTAGAATGACAGATGAATCTCACACTCACTCCTGATATTCTGGTACCCCAGTTCAAAGGGGGTCCCAATTTCATTTGTATCATTCTAGAAATAGATATATATTTTTCTATTTCTTTATACAAATGAGACCACACTATACATAGTACAACCAGCTGTTTCTTCTCAATAATAAAATATTAATGGCTATCCCATCTAAGTGCAAAAGACCTTTTCTTTTAGTGGTTTCACAATATTCCAATGTTTATGTAATCTTAAATTATTATATTTATATTTACAGCTAGTCTTCAAGGAGGTACAATTATGAGGGAAATTATATTTGAGGTGAAAAAAATGATCATAAATCTAAAAGTGTCAGAGATACAAATTCTATGCATCAGAAAGAGTTCTTCTAATACTAAAGAATTAAAAGCAACTGGCAACAGAGCTGGACATTACTTAATCTAGATATTAAAGCTGTCTTATGAGACTAAATGTCAGGCAAGAGCACAGAACAACTTAGGCAATTTGCACATCACTTGCTTAGCTTTATATGTATGTCTGGAATTGTAACACATCAGTCTGGATGCTTAAGAAATCACATCAAGATAGTGAAAGATTAACTATTAAGTACTGTCTAATAGTGTCTTGTCTGTTACCCCATCCTATCTGATGACAAGCCCAGTTTCAAAGACCATTTAGAACAGTTCTTGTGCACTTTCTCAGTTGTGTTCATTGTTTCTAAAAGTGCTTGTGTGTTCACATTTTCTTTCTGCTCTCTGAAGCTGATGTCCAAAGGAAAAAATACACCAGCAGGCTGCTTTAGGGAAGCAATGTTTTCAAAGAGTAATCACCCCATTTAAACACTCAAAGATGTAATGCTAGCCATAAAGCTAGCTCATTAGCTTAACAACACAGCACTGGACATATCTGCACATGTGTTTAGGATCACAGCACTAAGTGTTAGCTTACTGAGTCTAAAACCTTTTTACCAGGATAAAGTGGCCAAAGACGTTGGTTTCAAACACCTCCTGGAGCCCGTCAGGAGTAATCTTGTCATTCTGGGTCAGCAGTCCTTCAGCTGTGGAGAATATATGAATCACTTTTCTGAAACAGCAGAAGACAATGGTATGATTTTTTAAAGCTTCTTTAACTGAAGATACTAAAGAGATACCCCTCCCGCTTTCCCCCAAATTTTCCTTGCTTCTGTAATAACAGGAAAAGAAATACTTATTTCTCAGAGAGGGTTATTTTGAGCACTAAATCAAATGCAAAAATGCTTTCTTGCACCCAGTTCAACTTATATACTTATAGTTCATACAACCATCAGGAACCTGAGCTGCAAAACCCTGCTGCAAAAACTCTCTTCCCTTCATTCCAAATCAAGCTATTAGGTTGGGGAAAAAGTAATTGTGGTTTCAGACCGTGAATTTTAAATCATTATAACTAGGTTCAAACACACCTTTATTAATCAAAATAGGAACCATTACAATCAACACATTTTTGCCAGTGAGAAGTAAGTTTGTTTATTCCTGTGGCAAAAAATTCATGCTTCAGGATTCCACAAACTCTTGGAAAGCATTTTTCTGCCTCCTGCTGGTTGTGGAAGCATTTTCCCTGCAAAAAGTTTCAAGATGCTTGAAGAAGTCGTAGTCAGTTGGCGAGAGATCCAGTGAATATGGTGGATAAGGCAAAACTTTGTACAGCCCAATTCATTCAACTTTTGAAGCGTTGGATGTGCAACGTGTGGTCATGGAGAAGAACTGGGCCCCCTCTCTTGACCAATGCAGCTAGAGGCACTGCAGTTTCCGGTGCAGCTCATTGATTTGGTGAACCTACTTCTCAGATGTAATGGTTTCTCCAGGACTTGGAAAGCTGTAGTGGATCAGAATGGCAGCACACCACAAAACAGTGACCACGACACTTTTCTGGGTGCAAGTTTGGCTTTAGGGAGTGCTCTGGAGCTTCTTCTTGGTCAAAACACTGAGCTGGTTGTCACCAGTTACTTCTTCATCCAAACACTTTGAGCTGGTTGTTGTCAGTTGTCATATACAGTTCACTTTTTTGTGCACATTACAATCTGACTGAGAAGTGGTTCATTGTTTTTGTATGAAATAAGAGAAGATGACACTTCAAAAGGATGATTTTTTTGATTTGCAGTCAGATCATGAGGCTTCCACTTATCAAGCTTTTTTACCTTTCCAATCTGCTTCAAATGCCAAACTACCATAGGATGGTAAACACTGAGTTCTTCAGCAACTTCTCATGAAGTTGTAAGAGGATCAGCTTCAGTGATTGTTCTCAGTTGGTCACTGTCATCTTCTGACCATCGGCCACTGAGTTCCCCAATCTTCAAGGATCTCGTCTATCTTTGCAAAACTTCTCAAACAACCACTGCACTGCATGTTAGCAGTTTCTCGGCCAAATGTGTTGTTGATGTAAGTTGTCTCCACTGCCTTACAAACAATTTTGAACTCAAATAAGAAAATCACTTGAATTTTCTTTTTGTCTAACATCATTTCCCTTGTCTAAAAAAAAATATAAAATACACAGCAAGTAATAAGTCATTAGCAAAAAACAAAGTGAGAAATGTGCATGAAAATGATGTGTAACATAACCACATTTATTTAAGAATATATTCCAATATCAACAGCAAATTTCAACCATGCAAAACCACAATACTTTTGCACCAACCTAATATAAGTCAACTGCCCTGGGGGAATAACAGTCACGCCAAGAAGAAAAAGTCTTCCCCTGCACACTGATGTCTAACTGCTGAACAAAGTAACAAAGTGAAGCAGGCTTTTTTATTATACGGAATTCCTGAGGCATTGAATACAGGAAGACAGTGATTTGCTGTGAGATCAATGTAATAGGTCAAGATGAGCATGTGATTTTGTGTGTAGGGGTGTGTGTGTGTTGAATGGCAGAAAAGTAAAATAAAAGTAGCAGTACAGGAAATAGCATGAAGCAAGAGTAATATCTATTTATGAATAATTATGGATGTGTTCAGTTGTGTCTGACTCTTTGCCACCCCTTGGACTATTGCATGCCAGGTGCCTCTGTCCACTGAATTTTCCAGGCAAGAATACGGGAATGAGTTGGTTGCCATTTCCTTCTCCAGGGACTCCCTGACCCAGGGATAGAACCCATGTCTCCTGCATTGGAAGGTAGATTCTTTACCACTGTGCCACCTCGGAAGTCCACGAATAAATAAGTACACTGGGTCACAAAAAAGATTTATTTCTTACTGTAGGTTGTAGTTAAACATTTTTCAGAAGACTCTACACATGGACATCACCAGATGGTCAACACCGAAATCAGACTGATTATATTCTTTGCAGCCAAAGATGGAGAAGCCCTATACAGTAAGCAAAAACAAGACTGGGAGCTGACTGTGGCTCAGATCATGAGCTCCTTATTGCCAAATTCAGACTTAATTGAAGAAAGTAGCGAAAACCACTAGACCATTCAGGTATGACCTAAATCAAATCCCTTATGATTATACAGTGGAAGTGAGAAATAGATTTAAGGGACTAGATCTGATAGATAGAATGCCTGATAAACTATGGAATGAGGTTCATGACATTGTACAGGAGACAGGGATCAAGACCATTCCCATGGAAAAGAAATGCAAAAAAGCAAAATGGCTGTCTGGGGAGGCCTTACAAATAGCTGTGAAAAGAAGAGAAGCAAAAAGCAAAGGAGAAAAGGAAAGATATAAACATCTGAATGCAGAGTTCCAAAGAATAGCAAGAAGAGATAAGAAAGCCTTCCTCAGCTATCAATGCCAAGAAATAGAGGAAAACAACAGAATGGGAAAGACTAGAGATCTCTTCAAGAAAATTAGAGATACCAAGGGAACATTTCATGCAAAGATGGGCTCGATAAAGGACAGAAATAGTATGGACCTAACAGAAGCAGAAGATATTAAGAAGAGGTGGCAAAAATACACAGAAGAACTGTACAAAAAAGATCTTCGTGACCAAGATAATCACGATGGTATGATCAATCACCTAGAGCCAGACATCCTGGAATGTGAAGTCAAGTGGGCCTTAAAAAGCATCACTATGAACAAAGCTAGTGAAGGTGATGGAATTCCAGTTGAGCTGTTTCAAATACTGAAAGATGATGCTGTGAAAGTGCTGCACTCAATATGCCAGCAAATTTGGAAAACTCAGCAGTGGCCACAGGACTGGAAAAGGTCAGTTTTCATTCCAATCCCAAAGAAAGGCAATGCCAAAGAATGCTCAAACTACTGCACGCATCTCACACGCTAGCAAAGTAATGCTCAAAATTCTCCAAGCCAGGCTGGTTTTAGAAAAGGCAGAGGAACTAGAGATCAAATTGCCAACATCTGCTGGATCATGGAAAAAGCAAGAGAGTTCCAGAAAAACATCTATTTCTGCTTTCTTGACTATGCCAAAACCTTTGACTGTGTGGATCACAATCAACTGTGGAAAATTCTGAAAGAGATGGAATACCAGACCACTTGACCTGCCTCTTGAGAAACCTATATGCAGGTCAGGAAGCAACAGTTAGAACTGGACATGGAACAATAGACTGGTTCCAAATAGGAAAAGGAGTAAGTCAAGGCTGTATATTGTCACCTTGCTTATTTAACTTATATGCAGAGTACATCATGAGAAACACTGGGCTGGATGAAGCACAAGCTGGTGTCAAGATTGCCGGGAGAAATATCAATAACCTCAGATATGCAGATGACACCACCCTTATGGCAGAAAGTGAAGAGGAACTAAAAAGCCTCTTGATGAAAGTGAAAGAGGAGAGTGAAAAAGTTGGCTTAAAGCTCAACATTCAGAAAACGAAGATGATGGCATCTGGTCACATCACTTCATGGGAAATAGATGGGGAAACAGTAGAAACAGTGTCAGACTTTATATTTTTGGGCTCCAAAATCACTGCAGATGGTGATTGCAGCCATGAAATTAAAAGACACTTACTCCTTGGAAGAAAGTTATGACCAACCTAGAGAGCATATTGAAAAGCAGACATTACTTTGCCAACAAGGTCCATCTAGTCAAGGCTATGGTTTTTCCAGTGGTCATGTATGGATGTGAGAGTTGGACTGTGAAGAAAGCTGAGAGCCAAAGAATTGATGCTTTTGAATTGTGGTGTTGGAGAAGACTCTTGAGAGTCCCTTGGACTGCAAGGAGATCCAACCAGTCCATTCTAAAGGAGATCAGCCCTGGCTGTTCTTTGGAATGAATGATGCTAAAGCTGAAAGTCCAGTACTTTGGCCACCTCTTGCGAAGAGTTGACTCATTGGAAAAGACTCTGATGCTGGGAGGGATTGGGGGCAGGAGGAGAAGGGAACGACAGAGGAGGAGATGGCTGGATGGCATCACTGACTCGATGGACGTGAGTCTGAGTGAACTCCAGGAGATGGTGATGGACAGGGAGGCCTGGCGTGCTGCGATTCATGGGGTTGCAAAGAGTTGGACACGACTGAGCGACTGAACTGAACTGAATGTGTATTGAGAATCTCCCAGGAAGGTATTTAGCCATGTACATGTCCTCAGCCTACTGGTCAGAGTACCTGACCCATGGCTGAGAAATGCTGCTCAAGTTGCCTTCCTGGATATTAGTCTCACTGACAACTCTGCCTAGTTCTGAAATGTTCTAATGGACACAGTGAGGCAGGCCAAAACTGACCTGCCAAAACATGCAACATCGTTGGAATATCCGCGGACCAAGAACACAGAATCATGACTTGCTACGTTCCTTACAAAGACGAAAGCACGTGTCATGACACAGCTGCAACACGCACTTTCTATCTTCATTCTTCTCCACACCCTCTCACCCCCTCAACTTAATGGACTGACGGCAAAACTAGGCAAAAAATAAATCAACAAACACCTTCCTTCCAATCAGTTAATCTAGAAGATAGACATTACCTTGAAAAGAGACCACGAAAAAGTGCTTTGATATTCAGCTGTGGATTAGGCATGATCCCAGCATTTAGATATACATAGTCTAATCTCTGAAACCTGCAAGTAAAATCAAGAAAGATTGTTAGCTGTCTCTTAGAGCAATTAGAATAAAGAAGGTCCGTGAAGGACAGAAAGCACAAAAAAGATGGCCGTAGCAAGCTAAGGCATCAGTACTACCTTCTCAACATTTTTTATTTAGCCTGGTAAATATTTGAGTATTCTTTTTTTGATGGTGACCTCAAACAGAATTTGGAGAGCTATAAAGGGTTTTGAAGTCAAATCTTCTCTGATCAATACTCCTTCCAGCTTAGTCCTCCCAATAAGGTACCACAGCGACTCTATTAAACCCACACTCCCTCTGGTCTTAGAAACGTTTTTGCTTTTAAAAAAAAAAAAAAAAAAAAAACTCACATCTTGCCTCTTTGACAAGTAAAATTTGTATAATCTGATCCATTAATGCTGGAATCTGAACACCAAGATATCCACTAGAGTAGGGAACACAGGTAATGCAAACGGCTATCAAACATAAATGAAATACAATATATTATTCTTCAGCCAATTCTTTTACCAAGAATGCTTTCCTTATATATACTGAAGTTCATTTTACTGTCTGTGGAAATAAAGACGCTCTTGCTTATTAAGGGCCTAAATTACAAAAATGTAATTAATATTTTATTAATTAAACTAATTATTATTCATTCCTCTTAGAAGAAAAAAACATGTCTCTCCAGAAAAATGCATTGTGTAGCTATATGCAATTTATTGTACATTTTTTGAGAAGTTATATATCTAAGGATTCTAGCCCTTCAGATACTAAACATTTATCAAATGTTTACTGTATGCCAATTACTGTCAGTATGAACAAATTTTTAGTGAGTGGCCTGGGGAAATTTCTTCACTTGTCAATACCTGCCTCACATACTTAATGGAGTTTTTTTATGTGAAGCAAAGATGCAAAAAATGTATTTAAACATCAAAGGAGTTACACTAACCTAAGGCTTTACAACTGACTGCATGTCAAAATATGCTCATAAATTAATCTTCATGGAATGGTCATGATTGTGATTAAGAATGAAAATATCGTATACTGAGGCATAATAATATGTTACTCTACAGATTTCCTCAGTGTAACTTCTTTTTACACTGCACCTGTTTCTTTTATAGATCTTCCCATCCCTTCTTACTCTATTAGTTGTTGCACTGCACAATCACATGAGAAAAAAGCCATCAGTAAGATGCAGACCTTTGCTTGAGCTCCTTGGTGGCCTGGAACACCGACGGCAGGCTGCTGACATCCACCTGCACGATGGAGACCTCAGCAGTGGGGTGGGAGGCCAGCAGAGAGGTGCGGACAGCTTCTGCTTTGCTCATGCTCCTGCACGCCAAGCACAGGTGAAGCGCATCATCTTCTTCCAGCAGCCGCCTGCAGAGGGCCAGGCCCACGCCACTGAGAGGACAATTCAGATATCGAACATGCATTAAATGAGATGGTGCCAAATAGAGGCAACTTCTCTCTGGCTCAGAAGACTGACTTTGTCAACTTGAGCCCCAAACAGGAGCCCAGGTAGACAGAAAGCACTCAAAAACTATGTAAAGAAGTGGGGAACCCTCCAACTCTAATAGTCACTGGCTCAGGATGTTGTCCAGCTTGTGTTTCTTTCATTTTGCAAAAGCTCAATGACCCGAATAACTGCAAATCAGAATTGCCCTTTAGCATTTAAGACAGAGTTTATCCTGTCAGTGGTTTTCATTTTATGCTGATTATGACACTCATGAAAGTGATTCAATACATCATCAGCAAGTGCTAAAAAGAGCATCTCAGCAGTCAGCAGTGTGCATGTTTTACGCTATGTCTAGGTTTCTCAAGGGCAAGGGCTCTTCCATCAGTTGGTGTGATGGCCACTATCAGCAGCACCAGAAATTCCTAATTTAAGCAATGGGTGACTCTTTCAGGGTAAGGTATAAGCAAACGGCAGGAGAGACAAGTCCCTCTCCTACTACTAGGAGACTACTAGGACTGAATAACCAAAAGGAAGATGATTAAGTAGAAGATAGGAAATATAAGATGGCTACACGGAAAGAGAAGCAGGGATGAATGCGTGCTTCGTGCTTAGTCAATCAGTCGTGTCTGACTCTTGGCGACCCTATGGATTGTTGCCCACTAGGCTGCAGATGGTGACTGCAGCCATGAAATTAAAAGATGCTTACTCCTTGGAAGAAAAGTTATGACCAACCTAGATAGCATGTTGAAAAGCAGAGATATTTGCCAAAAAATGTCCATCTAGTCAAGGCTATGGTTTTCCAGTGGTCATGTATGGATGTGAGAGTTGGACTATGAAGAAAGCTGAGTGCCGAAGAATTGATGCTTTTGAACTGTGGTGTTGGAGAAGACTCCTGAGAGTCCCTTGGACTCTCAAGGAGATCCAACCAGTCCATTCTAAAGGAGATCAGCCCTGGGATTTCTTTGGAAGGACTGATGCTAAAGCTGAAACTCCAGTACTTTGGCCACCTCATGCAAAGAGTTGACTCACTGAGAGGGACTGGGGGCAGGAGGAGAAAGGGACGACCGAGGATGAGATGGTTGGATGGCATTACTTACTCGATGCACATGAGTCTGAGTGAACTCCGGGAGTTGGTGATGGACAGGGATGCCTGGCGAGCTGCAATTCATGGGGTTGCAAAGAGTCGGACACGACTGAGCGACTGAACTGAACTGAACTGGGGCTCCTCTGTCTATGGAATTTTCCAGGCAAGAACACTGGAGAGGGTTGCCATTTCCTCCTCCAGGGGATCTTCCCCAGGAAGGGATGAGTACATGTGTCAATTACCTCCTTCAGAAAGAGCATTGTGAAACGACACAGTAGATGGAGAGAGGGGTCGGATCAGGTTGGCTGATAACAGTGAAACCCTAGGTAAGTGGGCTTTTTCCAAGACCTTAAAGCTGATTCCAGGCAAAGAGCCTAGCACCATGAATAAACCATAGTTTATTCATCCCCACTTGGGAATAGGCCTTTACTATAAATATACAATTGCACATATCACGATATTTGTAAAAGGAACAAACACAAAATCAAGCCTGACTTATTTAAGCACATCAACATAGAAAGCACCACACTGGTTGTTAAAGTTATTCAGGTGAGGGCATATTAAAATTCTGCCCATCACAGGACACCTGCCAGGTTTGTCTTTTAACATGGACATGTCTAGATAACTAAAAGCTGAACTAATTTTAAATGTCGTTTAACATAACCTCAGTCTTAATCCACCCGCCCCTCCCCCACAAAACGCCTCAATTAGAAAACTGCTTTGGTTAGTTTCATCCTTCACACACTGTTCATTGAATTACAAACGAAAAGTAAAACAGAGGCTGAATCCAAATACCCAACCCCCGGAGTAAATTACTCATCGGCAGTAAGGTTACTTGCACTCCTTCCACGCCTTAACAGAAAAAAGTTACTTTTCTCTGAGTCTCTGAAGAGTACTTATACTAGGTGTCTAGCACTGTGTTATATGAGATATTCCCACCCCACCCCCAACCCCCGTATTCTAACGTTCTTGGACGCTGAAATTTATCTAGGGGCGGAAGTCTAGCACAGAAAAAAACTGGGAGAGTACAAAATATATGGTGATCTGGTCTAATTTACCAGTGATGAGAAAGTTAAAAGTGTAAAGGGGGCAAGGTCTGAGTAGATAGAGCCCTTTCTCTGCATACCGACAGGATCGTCACTGAGACACATCTCTTAGTGACGCTCTACTTTTTGTTTTTCGCAGTCATGTTTAATTGAAAGCACGTTACTGAGCTGCTCACGACGCCGACAGGCCTGGTACCTCGCGCACAGGGGAACCCAGGGAAAAGCCGGACAGGATCTCGGCCCTGTCCCCACCAAGGCAGGGTCAACAACGACAGGAGCTCCTAGGGTCTGTCGGTGGCGGGTCCACCTGGCTCGGTACTTCCTGCTCCCTTGGACCCCAGCCCCGCCGCCTGCACTATCTCGAAGGAGGTCTCACCTGCTCGCCCCGGTGATCAAAACCACTTTCCGCATGCTTGCGCACCCTGTGACCACGCGCCCCAAAGCAGGAACCCAGCAAAGCTTCCCACGGGTACTTAGACCCATATCCCCGCCTCGGCCACGCCCCCGGGCCGTCAATCAGGGCCCGCCGGGGCCCCGCCTCCCTTTTTCATCATGGATTTCGCGCTGGGCGGCTCTTCGCTCGCGGCCTCCAAGCCGCTCGCAGCGCAGGAGCCCGGATGGAGTGAGATAGGCCGAGGGGCGGATCCGCGTTGTCGCACGAGGCCCGAGCCAATCCGAGCTGTCCCTGCTCCTGGGCCTCGGAAGGTGTCCCGCCCCGCGTCCGCCCCGCTGACGTCAGGCTTCTGTCGTGGTTGGGGCGTTCTCCTAACTGTGCGCTCCGGTAGGGGAGTCGCGGCTCACGCAGGGTGAATACCCTGGCGCCTCTGATTAGCACTTCATGGCAGTAATACCTCAGGATATTTTCACCAGAGCTCCGTATTTTAGAGGAGAGGTTTGAGGCTAAGAAGTGAAGTTTAGAGATGATCATTACTTAGTTTTCCATCCAGGCACTGTGCCAATTAACACCCAAGCTTCTGGTTCCAAAACTCCTCCTCTTCCTCTAAAAAATCATCTTCGTGAAAATGAGCGTTGATTTTACTAAGAACTTTACGGAGAATTATGCATGAATTGGCCAGTTTTCAAAACTTGGAATATGGTGTAGAGTCAAGAGAAGCTTAGAATTCCATAGGACTTAATGGGTCCTGTATTGTAACCTCCTATTTCAGTGTGTCTCAAATTCTTTGTGGTAAAGGACCCGCTTTGTTTTTCCAAGCCACCCCAGATGGGTATTTCTGGAATAACCAATAAAAATAAATTGCTAGAAAAATTAAATAAAAAGCAAGAAGCATACAAGCCCCAATTTTTTTTAAATTAAATTCAACAGATGTGAGTACTCTGCCAAATTGCCATAAAAGTTTCTAATGCTTACTTTAGGTTTCTGGATTTATTGTGGGCTAGTCACAATGTGACCACCAGTCTGGGTCCACAGTAAGGAATTCTGCACGTCTCGTATCAAACTCTGTGGAAGGTACTTCATAACCACTTTCAAAGTTTTAATTATTTATAAACAGCAATGATCTCTGAAAGATACGAGACTGAGGTCATTTTCATTGGCTTTTGAGTAACCTGGACGTTTTGATTAATTTTATATCAGTTTAGTATTAGATAAATCTTATGCCAATAAAATTAGATTGAAAGAATAAATGTGATTATTAAAGATTTAATTCCTGTATCATCAATATATATATATTTTTTTGAGTGGCACCCAGCTTCTACCCATAACCCACTTACAACTATTATAAAGAAACCATGATTTAACAATATTTTCTGAAAGTTCTGCAGTAAAATTAACTCTTATGTTGGGCTGCAGCCCTACAGTCTTGCAAGCCTTGTAGCTGCCCAGTTGCTAGACCAAAGAAAGAATCCAGAGGCAGCAAAAGAGACATCAAAGATTTATTACATCTCACACATCAGAGGCACTGTCCTGGAGTGAGGCCCCGCTGTGCATGGTCAACAGGAGGCAGGACAAAAGGCAGCAGTATTCACTGCACGGTGGAGGAGAAGGCTGTCGGTAACAGGGAACTTGACATCCAAAGGACTCCTTGATGGCCAGGGAGACTGCTGAAACGTCTTCCCACAGTTCTTTGAGTTAGCAACCTGTGCAAGGGCCACTGTTTCTTGTTGGTGATCAAACGTGTTGGCATCATTCTGGCCCTCAGTTTTAGAGTAATTGTTAGCTAGGGCCGGGGCTGATCATAACCAATTAAACTTTCAGCTCAGAAGAAGGAGGCCACCATGGCCGTATAGTAAGGATGAGGCAGGGCCAGGTAGGGCAGCGATGTACAGAGACCAAGAGAGCAGCAATTTTATAGGGCCTGACAGTACATCTCAATCTTTAGAATCTAGACCCAAAGCCTCCTTTTAGAGGGTCCAGAGTTCAGAGTTCCCTGGAGGAGGGCGTGGCAACCCATTCCAGTATTCTTGCCTAGATAATCCGATGGACAGAGGAGCCTGGCGGGCTACAGACTGTGGGGTTGCAAAGAGTCAGACATTACTGAAGCAACTTAGCATGAAAGCCCATAGAGCTCAGAAGTGACTTGTGAAATAAATAAGAGAGGGGACATTGAGTTGTATGGCTATCCTATGAAAAACTCATTCTTACCAATAAGGGGAGGGCCCAGACTCAGGATTTAGTATCATCACAATCTTAGGATGACCACCAGTATAGGACTGATTGTGAGTTAAGTGAAGGCCTGAAGACTTGGGAGCAAGACCAGCAGTCTTTCCTTCCATCATTATGTCTATCCAAGCCAAGTGAGGAAACCTTGGTCCTCTCCAAATAAAGTTTCTGCTTTCAAGGTTCTGCAGCCTCTGAAAGATAGGCTGAACTGCTAGATGTGCCAGAGAGACCAGAGAGACTCTGTTGATGACAGATACTTAATTTTGTATTTTAAAGATATTCCATCAAATGTCAGATGCTGCTCCATAACAGCCATAATTGTTTTAATAAATCTTTTTTTAAAAATTTATTCGCCTGCACTGGGTTTAGTTGTGGCATGTGGGATCTAGTTCCCTATCCAAGGATCAAACCCAGGCCACCTTCATTGGGAGCGCAGAGTGTTAGCCATTGGACCACCAGAGAAGTCCTTACAGGTGAATAACTGTGACTTTTATCACCGCAAGCTAGTCATCTTTTTTTTTTATGTTTTATAAACTGCATGGTTTTATTGATTTCAAATATTTTGTGGTATTTTCCATACTATTAATAAATCCCAGCAGGATCCTCTATGACCCACCTTCCAGAATATTGGAAATAAAAGCAAAAATAAATGGGACCTAATTAAAATTAAAAGCTTCTGCACAACAAAGGAAACTATAAGCAAGGTGAAAACACAGCCTTCAGAATGGGAGAAAATAATAGCAAATGATGCAACTGACAAAGAACCAATCTAAAAAAATGTACAAGCAACTCCTGCAGCTCCTCAATTCCAGAAAAATAAACGACCCAATCAAAAAATGGGCCAAAAGAACCAAACAGACATTTCTCCAAAGAAGACATACAGATGGCTAAGAGACACATGAAAAGATGCTCAACATCACTCACCGTCAGAGAAATGCAAATCTGAATCACAATGAAGTACAGTTAAGGGACCAGACCTGAGCTATGACAGGCTCAACAAGCTATACTAGGCCTAAGATTCAGATTCTTGTAAAACCTGTCATGATTCCGGGAAACCACACCCTGGGAAAGTCCCCACTGGAGCCAAACCTGAGCCAATCCGGATAGGGATGCGGGATTTGAAAATCGCGTGAGTGTGTATGGCTCAGCCAATCATAACCCGCCAGCTGTACTAAGAACCGCGTGTATAAAAGCAGCTGTGATTCAGAGCTCGGGGCTCTTGTCAAGACTCCACTGGGCTGGATGAGACAGGAGCCCTAGTTCGAGCTAGCAATAAAACTCCTTTATGCTTTTGCATTGCTGTGGACGTCTTATTCTCTCAGTTTTGGGGACTCGGACTTTGGGCATAACAGTACCATTACATGCCAGTCAGAATGGCTGCAATCCAAAAGTCTACAAGCAATAAATGCTGGAGAGGGTGTGGAGAAAAGGGAACCCTCTTACACTGTTGGTGGGAATGCAAACTAGTACAGCCACTATGGAAAACAGTGTGGAGATTCCTTAAAAAACTGGAAATAGAACTGCCTTATGATCCAGCAATCCCACTGCTGGGCATACATACTGAAGAAACCAGAATTGAAAGAGACACACGTGTGTCCCAATGTTCATCACAGCACTGTTTATAATAGCCAGGACATGGAAGCGACCTAGATGTCCACCAGCAGACGAATGGACAAGAAAGCTGTGGTACATATACACAATGGAGTATTACTCAGCCACTAAAAAGAATACATTTGAATCAGTTCTATTGAGGTGGATGAAACTGGAGCCTATTATACAGAGTGAGGTAAGCCAGAAAGAAAAACACCAATACACTATCAGTTCGGTTCAGTTCAGTCGCTCAGCCATGTCCAACTCTTTGCAACCCCATGGACTGCAGCACACCAGGCCTCCCTGTCCATCACCAACTCCCGGAGTGCACTCAAACTCACATCCATCGAGTCGGTGATGCCATCCAGCCATCTCATCCTCTGTCGTCCCATTTTCCTCCTGCCCCCAATCCCTCCCAGCATCAGAGTCTTTTCCAATGAGTCAGCTCTTCCTATGAGGTGGCCAAAGTACTGGAGCTTCAGCTTTAGCATCATTCCTTCTGTCACACGAGTGTATGTTCCTCGGTTCTTTGTCTCATCACAACAAAGATTTGGAGCAACGGACATTAAAGCCCTTGGCTCATCACAGCTCTCGGGTCTTGGACAAACCGTGTTATAGCTCTTAGGCAAATCAGTGTTACAGCTCTTGGGAGGGGGGAGAGAGAGAGGGAGAGAGAGAGAAAAAGCGCACGCACGTGGGAGAGAAAGAGAGAGAAAGAGAGCACGCACGTGGGAGAGGAAGAGAGAGAGAAAGAGCGCTTTGGCTCCTCCTTTTATATGTTTTCCTCCACCTGGGCCTGCCCTATGCAAATTGGGCTTAGCCAGGAGTGCTGTTTCTTCTACCTGAAGTCTTCACTCTGGTCCTCGGACCTTCCTTTGACCTTCCTTGTTTTTTTAGCCCTCGCCATTTTGGACTCCTTTTCCCTATTCTACCTAACATTCCCCCCTCAAGAGATGGGAGGCCCAATTCTTTGGGAATAGGGGTGTCGAGGTCTTTCTGGCTACTTCCTGCTGAACTTGGGTGGTGAGGGGTATTGGGCCTCCTCCTCTCAGAGTCCTTATAGTGGTGTCCATCTAAGGGTGTGATATTTTTCGTCATCGGCTGTAGTTTTATATCTTTGTTGAACTGGCACTGTATGTTGTAGCTTGTTGACAGGTGTATTGAGTGTCCTCTTCTGTCTTCTTCCATGGCCTGACTCGTGCGTAGTGAATCCAAGAGTCATGTCCTGGTACCTTGACTGCTGGTGGCAGAGGCTTAGCCTTTATGGTCTCAAAATTGGAGACTACTGCATACCCAGCTCTTCTTTTTCCATCCAAGACAAAGCTGCTTCCATCAGTGTACCAGATTTCTTCAGGATTGGTCAGAGGATCTTCTGACAATCCCTCTCGGGATTTTGTCCAGTGGTCCAAGGTTTCTTAACCAGAGGTCTTCTGGGATCTGAGACTGGGCCGCGTGAGCTTTCTGCTGAGTTTGTTTTTTGCTGTCCCGGTTTCCAGCACGATGGGCCTTCCCCTGCACTGGATTTTCTTTACGTTCTGCCTCTACCACAGGAGCTTCGCTGAGTTGGGCTCCGGCTGTGCTTGGCCTCTTCCACGCGAAGGTTGTTTCAGCCAGGTTACATCCGAGTCACAGCACCATTGATGTCACGCGAGTGTCTGTTCCTCAGTTCTTTGTCTCATCACAACAAAGATTTGGAGCAACGGACATTAAAGCCCTTGGCGCATCACAGCTCTCGGGTCTTGGACAAACCGTGTTATAGCTCTTAGGCAAATCAGTGTTACAGCTCTTGGGAGAGAGGGAGAGAGAGAGAAAGAGCACACGCACGCGGGAGAGGACGAGAGAGAGCAAGTCATCTTGAGTTTATATTGTTCATGGGCTGTTTTCCTAGAGATGTCAGAAGAAACGTGCTACCCAGAGATCGCATTTATCCCTAACACACCTTGGCCCCATGATCAGCATAGTAAATGTAGCCATTACCTTTGGCGGTTTATTCATTTCTTCATATAATAAATTTGCATCTACACTAAACTCTGAAACTGATCTCTCATTTCTTGTATCGTGCCTGAAATTGTCCTTAGGTAGACAAAAATAAATAAAGATATCGTTAGCCTCCATAACAGAGCTTTGTTCTGGGTCCTTACAGTCCTCTCTAGAACTAACTTGCCTATGGTTTGCAACAGGGGCAAAAAAATACAGCTGCCAATGGGACCTTACTTGTAGATACCTTTCATCTGTCTTTTCTTCAAATCACTGTACATCCAGTGTGGCCAAGAACTACTTTGAGAGTGGCATTTTACCAATGTCATTAGATAGCAGAAGGTCACATGCTGCCTATACATAATTAGTTATTGTTCTGTAGGACTCAAGGACCAGAAGATATTATGTGTGTGCATTCCTTTTTCAAATAAAAAAATGAATATAAAATTGTAAATGGGGATAAATCAGTTTTCTAGTACTGATTTTACTAGTTTTTAAACAGCGGTTGAAAAAATGCACCAGGACTTCCCCGGTGGCTCAGAGGGTAAAGCGTCTGCCTGCAATGCGGAAGACCCAGGTTCGATCCCTGGGTTGGGAAGATCCCCTGGAGAAGGAAATGGCAACCCACTCCAGTATTCTTGCCTAGAGAATCCCATGGACAGAGAAGCCTGGTAGTCTACAGTCCATGGGGTTGCAAAGAGTCGGACACAACTGAGAGACTTCGCTCACTCAAAAAAATGCAGGGTCTTTTAAGTTGTTAGATAAAATATTAAAGAGCAGATATAATCTGTTTTTATTTTTTAAATTTTTTAATATAAATTTATTTATTTTAATTGAAGGCTAATTACAATATTGTATTGGTTTTGCCATACATTGACAGGAATCCACCACAGATGTACATGTGTTCCCCATCCTGAACCCCCTCCCACCTCCTTCCCCACCCCATCCCTCTGGGTCATCCCAGTGCACCAGCCCAAGCATCCTGTATCCTGCATCGGACCTGGACTGGTGATTCATTTCACATATATAATATACATGTCTCAGTGTCTTTCTCCCAAATCATCCCACCCTCGCCCTCTCCCACAGAGTCCAAAAGACTGTTCTATATATCTGTGTCTCTTTTGCTGTCTCACATACAGGGTTATCGTTACCATCTTTCTAAATTCCATATATATGTGTTATTATACTGTATTGGTGTTTTTCTTTCTGGCTTACTTCACTCTGTATAATAGGCTCCAGTTTCATCCACCTCATTAGAACTGATTCAAATGTATTCTTTTTAATGGCTGAGTAATACTCCATTGTGTATATGTACCACATCTTTCTTACCCATTCGTCTGCTGATGGACATCTAGGTTGCTTCCATGTCCTGGCTAGTATAAACAGTACTGCGGTACTGTTGGGGTGCTACGAAACATTGGGGTACACGTGTCCCTTTCAATTCTGGTTTCCTTGGTGTGTATGCCTGGCACTGGGATTGCTGGGTCATAAGGCAGTTCTATTTCCAGTTTTTTAAGGAATCTCCACACTGTTCTCCATAGTGGCTGTACTAGTTTACATTCCCACCAACAGTGTAAGAGGGTTCCCTTTTCTCCACACCCTCTCCAGCATTTATTGCTTGTAGACTTTGGGATAGCAGCCATTCTGATTGGTGTGAAATGGTACTTCATTGTGGTTTTAATTTGCATTTCTCTGATAATGAGTGATGTTGAGCATCTTTTCATGTGTTTGTTAGCCATCTGTATGTCTTCTTTGGAGAAATGCCTGTTTAGTTCTTTGGCCCATTTTTTGATTGGGTCATTTATTTTTCGGGAATTGAGGTGCAGGAGTTACTTGTATATTTTTGAGATTAGTTGTTTGTCAGTCGCTTCATTTGCTATTATTTTATCCCATTCTGAAGGCTGTCTTTTCACCTTGCTTAGAGTTTCCTTTGTTGTACAGAAGCTTTTGATTTTAATTAGATCCCATTTGTTTATTTTTGCTTTTATTTCCATTATTCTGGGAGGTGGGTCATAGAGGATCCTGCTGTGATTTATGTCAGAGAGTGTTTTGCCTATGTTCTCCTCTAGGAGTTTTATAGTTTCTGGTCTTATGTTTAGATCTTTAATCCATTTTGAGTTTATTTTTGTGTATGGTGTTAGAAAGTGTTTTAGTTTCATTCTTTTACAAGTGGTTGACCAGTTTCCCAGGCACCACTTGTTAAAGAGATTGTCTTTAATCCATTGTATATTTTTGCCTCCTTTGTCAAAGATAAGGTGTCCATAGGTGCGTGGATTTATCTCTGGGCTTTCTATTTTGTTCCATTGATCTATATTTCTCTTTGTGCCAGTACCATACTGTCTTGACGACTGTGGCTTTGTAGCAGAGCCTGAAGTCAGGCAGGTTGATTCTTCCAGTTCCATTCTTCTTTCTCAAGATTGCTTTGGCTATTCGAGGTGTTTTGTATTTTCATACAAATCGTGAAATTATTTGTTCTAGCTCTGTGAAAAATAACGTTGGTAGCTTGATAGGGATTGCTTTGAATCTATAGATTACTTTGGGTAGCATACTCTTTTCACTATATTGATTCTCCACCAGAAAATTACTAGAGCTAATCAATGAATATAGTAAAGTTGCAGGATATAAAATCAACACACAGAAATTCCTTGCATTCCTATACACTAATAATGAGAAAATAGAAAGAGAAATTAAGGAAACAATTCTATTCACCATTGCAATGAAAAGAATAAAATACTTAGTAATATATTTACCTAATCTCTGTCTTTAGTAATAAATTATATATTCAGATATATGTATAATATATGAAAATGAAAGTGTTAATTGCTCAGTCGTGTCCAATCTTTGCGACCCCACAGACTGTAGCCTGCCAGGCTCCTCTGTCCATTGGATTCTCCAGGCAAGAGTACTGAAGTGGGTAGCCATTCCATACTCTTCTCCAAGTGATCTTCCTGACCCAGGAACTGAACCTGGGTCTCCTGCATTGCAGGCAGATTCTTTACTGTCTGAGCCATATATATATATATATATATATATATATGGCTTATCACCTGTGGATCCAAATGTATCGCTTATACCTACCTTTAAACTTTGGGAACAGCTGTTGAGAACAGAATTGTACCTCTTTGAGCATCTCTGCTATCCCTGTTTATTTTTTATCTCCTCCACTTCCAACCCTACTGCCATTACATATATACTTGAACTCCTGGTCTTTAATTGTGAAACCAAACCAGAAACTCTGGGGGGAAAGAGTATGTTTTCAGGAGTCCTCTGGTTATTCTCTGGGGGGTTATATCCTTTTGCTTATATATTGTGGCCATCACTGAAAAAGATAATATTACTCAGAATTTTTAAAATATAAATGTATTCTTCAGGGACCAGATAAGATATACGTTGTTTTGGGTGGCTCCATCTTATTCTCTGTTATGAAGACTGAGTCTGCATGCTGGTTAATCATAGTTTTTTGTAGCTCTTTCTATGTGTGGGCAGTCTTGAGACAGACCATATTTGGATTTAGAAGGGATTTCTATGTATTAAACAAGACAACTTTGTATCCAGAACAGTAAAGGATACCCAATTTTGGACTAGGTTCTCTAGAACTGGACTAATCTAACAACCTACATCAATCTCTAGTAGGTTTGGATATGCCAGGGGCCAAGATGCTTTTCTTTCAATAAACAGTCAATTAACATATCAGAAGCCTATGTAAATAACCCTCTGTTGCACTTCCTTCAACAAATAAGGCATCCACACCACATACATCCCTCAGCTCTGTCCTCATGCCCCATCACTTCTCCAAAAAGGGTGTAAGGGTATAAGGAGTAATGGTAATGAAGCCCAGAACCAGTGCTATTTTCACAGAAAAAAAAAAAAAAGGATCCATCAGTAGCATATTTCTTTAATCATTGTTATTTACAATTTATCACCTGACAGACTTACAGAGAATAAATAAAGACAATATACAGTTGGTATCTCATTTCTTTTTCTAATACAGAGAATTTTTATGCATACTATTTTGGAATGACTATGACAGTTTTAAGCAGAAATAAAATCAATTTGCTATTTTTACCCCCTTGACAAGACACATCAACCTCCAAAGCTTGAAGAATAAAGCCCAGATGTTTTCTCCTCATAGGAAGAGTGCACCACATTGCTTTAGAAATCGGTCCTCAGAAAATGTTACCAGACAATGGGGTGGAAGACTAGAATATCATGAATAGTCAAGGACATAAAATGAATAGGCTAGATTACAAACCCTTGGTGCATTAGTAGTAATCTGATCAACTTTCACTTCTTTCCAAGCCTCTTTTCAAGAAACAGTTTTTCACCAAAAGTGATTACCTTATCCCTTTATGCTTTCCCTTGAGTCTCTTTGCAAATTCTTCCTTTACATGCAATTGTGAACGTAGGTAAGCATGAGCTAGCCTGGGACTCCCATCTTTTACCTTTGGAGGCCCGAGAAGTTGTTGACAAAGTGTTTGCAGGAGAAACTAAAAATCTTGTTCCAAAAGAGCTGGGTTTGGGGCCGGGATCTCTCCCTGCTCTTGATGGGGTACCATGCAGAGAAGAACCTTGCATTTCTGTCTAAATACCTCAAAGAATAAGACATTTACATAGATCAATTTCAACATCAGTAAACATAGAAATGGAGGACGTACAAGTTTGGGGACAGTTTCCTCTTTCTTCATTTGAAAATAAACCCTCTACATTACAGCAAAGTAGTTCTACCTAAATTCACCCTAGTTATGCCAGTTGACAAGTTTTTGCTTCTACCTTTTATTTGTTCAAAAAAAATTCAGCAAATATTTATGGTGTGCTCACTATGTGTTAGGAACTTTCTAGGACGTGGGATATGCGGAGGTTAACTCAGATATAATCTCGTGACCCTTAAACAGGGCAGCTTAAAAATGCCATTACAGAACTCAAAACTGTAATCCACAAAACTAAAGCTTCAACTCCTCTATCTTTCTGAACCTCTGGGCCAGGTTGCTGCTGTATCTGTACTTAATTTAGTCCAGTGTGGTTATTATTCCATTTAAGAACAGACATTTAAGTAAATGAAACTTCTCTAATATTCTGAGAATAGTGTTTTACTACACAATAAGAGTCTCCACCATTGTACTCTATTCCTTCCAAAAGCTCTTCCTCGTGCCAAGAATGAAGTGCCACCTAGTTTTTAATCAAAATACTGATTTATTCTAAAGTCCTCTCCTTGCCACGATATAAGCCCTACTCAAAGGAACTGCGGAAACCATCTATAATTTCCTTCTATACCTAGCTAGTGAGCTATGGGTCTTACTCTTCTTTGTGTTATCTGATTTTTCTAAGCTGTTTTTGGATTGTTTCAGGTGCCAAACAGCCAAACTAGTCAGAAAATATGGATACACTCTAGGCAAGATATTATTTATTGATTAAGGAACAGATTAATTTGTTATATCCTCTTAAGGATTTGACAGAATTGTATCCCAATAATGTCTTTCCTGATGATACAAATCAGCAAGGGTTAAAAGTATCCAGAAATGAAATGTATAGATATGAAGAACTGGTGAACTAGTTTAGTTAATAGCATTATACCAATGTCAATTTTCTGGTTTTGAAACTGGACTATGATTACATAAGATGTTATCAATCCTGGTATTAGGTAAAGGCCACACTGAAGTATTTTCGCAACTTCTTGTGAGTCTTAAAGTATTTCAATATAACAGTTGGAGGAAAAAAAAAAAAAAGATACATCAACTAAACAATTACCCTCCATATTTTTGCTACCAAGTAATGCAGTTAACTGCAGCAGAGAACTCAAAATGCCAGAAATCTAAAAACCTTTAACCATTCCAGTCTCTTTTTATCTCAATTTAGCATTCTAAGACATTTACCAAGTAGAAAAGACATTCATCTGTTTCTATAAAAATGTTAAATTTTAATTCAGAAGGAAATTCAGCCTAGATTTGGATCTACATCTTTCAGAAACCTATTATAAGCACTCCCAGATATCAGAAGTCTCACTGAAAAGAGCAAGATGGAAAATCCCAGGTCTACAAACTCAGTTTAGGATCAAAGACTTAATAGCTCTGTATTGGGAGTAATCTAAGCCTTAAAACTGTGATTTTCTCCATTTATTTTTGTAGCTTTGGACAAAACAGATGTTATTCTGTTTTACACTATTTCCTTGGAACATCTTCATCTCTTTCCTTTCTTCTGTTCTCCTTTACTTGAAACAAATGGCTTAGCCCCACATCGTGGCTTTCTTGTGGGACGCCTGGATGGGACTAGAAAAATACATGGTTCCAACATGGCACGTACCTCTTGGTGCAGATATCAAACAAGATTTCATCTAGTTTGACCTAAGCCTGTTGTCCCAGTGTTTCCCTGTGTCCTCTCTGGACACAAGAGTGATGAGCATTACCTAAAGTGGATTTCAGTGACAGGAACAAAGAGGGGAAGACAGAGCCTCGTGAGCTAACATGAATTCCCCGGCTCCTCTCTTGGTCTTCATTTCCAAAGCAGCACTTGGAAAGCCAAGTCCAGCTCAGACAGAGTTGATCTCTTCACCACCATGAATCCCTGGCACTGGAGGTGGTCTAGAACACCCATGTTCAAACTGCCTCCCTCTCCTACATCCCATGAGATGAAAAGGTCATTCCCTGGTGGTTGCGTATGTGTTTTTATATTCTTGATGGGTTTATCTTTTCCTAAAGCTCTGAAAAGCTCCCTTCCATGTCATACTCTGCACCTCACTTTTCGTTTTTTAATGACTACTTTTAATAATCTCTATCATCCAGAATTTCCTCTCTCTCCACACACATTTATCTTTTATCTTCAAGACTCTTACGTTTTCTGAGATTGGCTTTCATGCTTCACAGTGGATTCTCAGCAGCACCATCTGTCTCTGTCTTGCTGCCCTTACCTCCCCCATCCTTCTCTCTATCACCCTTTACTATGTAGCCTCCTTTCTAAACCCCACCTGCCTCCCCGACCAGTCACATGCACACTCGTTGCTCTACGTTCATACAGTGCCCTTTGTTATACAGTCTTGTACACGTGCAAGTGGTCTTTCCAGAGCATTAAAATCACATTTCCCCTTGGGTGCCTCTTTAGACTCCAGATCTTTTCTTAGCACATATGTGTCTGGACAGCTCATCAAGATTTGGACCTAGCTATCACCACATTCACTAGCGAAAGTATAAATTTAAATCTACTACCCCAAACCACAATCTGGACATAAAACATTTCACACATATCATGAAAAAGATGACTTCCTAGAAAGGTAACAAGGCCCCACAGTTTCTCATCCCTTTTCCTACCTCCTTTTCTACATAATTCCTAGCTTCATTCTTCTATTCTTTAAAAGTTCTTCGTTCTTCTTTAAAAGTCCACCTACTTTTAAATTCTAGATACTATGCCAAAGCCTTTGACTGTTTGGATCACTATAAGCTGTGGAAAATTCTGAAAGAGATGGGAATACCAGACCACCTCACCTGCCTCTTGAGAAACCTGTATGCAGGTCAGGAAGCAACAGTTAGAACTGGACATGGAACAACAGACTGGTTCCAAATAGGAAAAAGAGTATGTCAAGGCTGTATATTGTCACCCTGCTTATTTAACCTCTATGCAGAGTACATCATGAGAAACGCTGGGCTGGAAGAAGCACAAGCTGGAATCAAGATTGCCAGGAGAAATATCAATAACCTCAGATATGCAGATGACTCCAACCTTATGGCAGAAAGTGGAAGAACTGAAACGCCTCTTGATGAAAATGAAAGCGGAAAGTGAAAAAGTTGGCTTGAAGCTCAACATTCAGAAAACTAAGATCATGGCATCTGGTCCCATCACTTCATGGGAAATACATGGGGAAACAGTGTCAGACTTTATTTTCTGGGCTCCAAAATCACTGCAGATGGTGACTGCAGCCATGAAATTAAAAGACGCTTACTCCTTGGAAGAGAAATTATGACCAACCTAGGTAGCATATTTAAAGGCAGAGATCTAGACAAGGCTATGGTTTTTCCTGTGGTCATGTATGGATGTGACAGTTGGACTGTGAAGAAAAATGAGCACTGAAGAATTGATGCTTTTGAACTGTGGTGTTGGAGAAGACTCTTGAGAGTCCCTTGGACTGCAAGGAGATCCAACCAGTCCATTCTGAAGGAGATCAGCCCTGGGATTTCTTTGGAAGGAATGATGCTGAAGCTGAAACTCCAGTACTTTGGCTACCTCATGCGAAGAGTTGACTCATTGGAAAAGACTGTGATGCTGGGAGGGATTGGGGACAGGAGGAGAAGGGGACAGCAGAGGATGAGATGGCTGGATAGCATCACGGACTCAATGGACGTGAGTCTGAGTGAACTCCGGGAGTTGGTGATGGACAGGGAGGCCTGGCGTGCTGCAATTCATGGGGTTGCAAAGAGTCGGACATGACTGAGCAACTGAACTGACTGAACTGAACTGAAGCCTTGATCATTTACCCTGATGGCTCTCTTAGATTTGTACTGCTGAACTCAATGTGTATGACAAAGGAAGAAGTTAAAACTGTGTCTATAATACAAAAGTCTTAGTGCCAGAAGATGGAACATTCCTCATCTCAGAAAAATATAACTGTACATGACATTACATATTTGCCAGTTGCTTCCAACAGATCACCTCTATGACTCAAGGACAGGAAAATCTAGACATACTAAGTTAATTTTAAACTTTTTTTTTTTTTATGGTATCATGCAATGCAGTGGCTTGAGGCAGAATTGTAAAAAGAAATAAGTGGAAAGATACTAGACAAAGGAAGGATAAATTACATTACATATTTCCTCTTGCCACATGGGAAGTCATGGACTGGTCTGAATGTAGCCCTGCCAGATGCTCATGGATCAAGAACAAGTTGCAGGCCCTGATTTCAAGTCCCTTTGATTCTACTGAAATGGAAAGATTAACTTTAATGCATCAACTTGACTGAGACATGTGGCACCCAGGTTAAACATTATTTCTGGGTGTTTTTCTATAATGGTATTTCCAGATGAGATTAACATTTTCATTGGTGAGCTGAGTAAGGCAGATTGCCCTCTCCAGCATGGATGGGCATCATCCACTCCAATGATGGCCTAAATAGAAGAAAAAAAAGTAAGGGGGTATTTACCCTCTCTGCCTGACTACTTGAGCTCACACATCAGTCTTCAGCTCTCAACTGGGACTTAAACCTTTGACCTTCTGGTTCTCAGAAGTACATCACCACCAGCTTTGTGGAACTCCTCAGTCTCCATAATTATGTAACCCAATTCCCCAATTCATTATAATAAATCATATATATATATATATAAAGTTCTGTTTCTCTGGGGAACTATGAATAATAAACGAAGTTATTACTGATCTTGAGAAGACAGAGTGTGTGGCAGGTCCCAAGTATAAAACAACATGAGAACATGTCTGGCCCTGCAGATATCAAATGAGATAAAGTATGTAGAAACACATGATAAACTTTAAAGCACTGAGCCGGTGACAGGCATTCCTATTACTACTATTATCATGACTTCTTCACATGATCTCTTTTGCTGACCACAATTATCAGAGCAGGAGATGACCGGACAACTGAGTCTGCAGCAATTGTAGATTTAATTATCCACTGAGGTCTGAATACATCAGAACTGGAAGAGACTTCAAGACCATCTCATTCCTGTTTCCTGTTCCCTACTGAATCTGAGGATCTGTGGAGTGTGAAAGCTCAGACTCTGTTCTGAGGGGACTTTTATTTAACAGTGTTATCAGTATCCATGGATTCTGAAGCCAGAGCCTCAAGCTTTCTTTTTCTGCTGGTCATACCATCTCCAAGGCAAGAGTGTAAATCCCAAGCAGTAGCAGCAGATGACTCTTCCACACTCAACCTGCTCCTCTCAAGAACTCCTAGGGTTAGAAGGACATAAAACATCATCTCCCACAACCACTTATTATGTCTGAAACACTACCTCTTTCTTGCCTAGTCTTCAGCCTGTATCTCAACCTTTTCAGTGACAAAGGACTCCCCACCTCTCTAGGCAGCCCATTCATCCTTGTATATTCTGCCTCTGGCTGTATTTTCCCTAATAGGGAGTTAAAATCAATCTCCCTGTAATTTCCTTTCACTGATCCTCAGTCAACCCTTTGGAAACATTCAGAACATATCTATTCCCTATTGTACATGACCTTCAGATTTATGCCTGAGAAATGTAATCCCCAGCCCATAGGTTCCATAGAGTATTCATCCATTAAAAGAGCTGGAAGTTTTTGAGGAGATGAACCAAAGGGCCTACGATCAAGATATAGAAACAACAGTTTGTATTGACTCAAAATCAGGCTCTCACTAAAACACATACCTGAAAATGTCTGAACAAGGTAAGGGGAGGACCCTCTGCAGAAATGAACGGCACACCGGTTACCTGTCCTCCACTGACCTCTTTTCCTGTGTCCATTCTCTACTTAAGAATACTTCCATACATGAGGCACATTTTTTTTTTTGCAAATAACAATCCCTGTTCAGAAAGCCTTGCAGTAAATATTCTTCCCTATGTACATACTCTGTATTTCCTATGCATATAGATCTCAACCCTCATCCCTGCCCAGGAATGAACAAAACCACCATTCCAGTAAGTTGAGTTTTTTCCAAGCATGTAACATTTTGCCAGGAGAAGAAAATGCAGAGTTTAGGTCATGTCTACAGGCCAAATTAGGAAATCAAACCATCGGTAACTAGTTACTGAATATCATTTCATCATATTCTCCACACTTACTAAGTGTTTTCCCTACGCCTAGTCTCATGTTTCCTAAGACATTAGTATTCTTCAAGTTTTTCTTTCTGAAATCACTTTTTAAAAGATAACATGGAAAATACTTTGTAGAATCTGCACATTCATAAACACGAGCATATTTATCCTTTATAAATTATCTAGCCTTTGTTATCCAATACTTTAAGTACGTCAAGTAAGAGTCTTTACTAGATTTTATCTGTCCTAGGCTTTTTTTTTTTTTTTTTAGTTCTTTAATGTAAAAAAAAAAACTATATATGTGTCAGGGGTAGAGAGTCGGGGAGTGGAGTGGAGGGAGACAAGGGACAGAAAGAGAGAAAGACAAACAAGCCTCTGTCCCCCAGGTCCATTTAGTGTCCAGATGGAGTGGCTTAAGCGAGGGTGAGTGGTGGGGCTTGTGAGGAGGACCTGTTGCCAGGCTCTGACAGCATCACTCGTCCGCCTGCTGAAGAAGCAGAAGGTGGATTTCCTGGAAAGAGGGCCGGTGCTTGGTGTCTCTTCTCCAGCAGCTGAGCATCAGCTTATACACAGAGTCAGGGCAAATGGCAGGCTGAGGGAGGTAAGTCTTTGGAAACAAAAAATGAACAAAAGAGGAGAATATTAGAAGAGTGGAGAAGAGGTCACTGCATCACAGTATGATTTGCCCACTCCCCACTTTCCTGGACTTGATAACTGAAACGGGTGTGGTGTCTCTCCTTCTTCACGAGAATTTTACATCATATCAGTCCCTTTCCATTCTCTTTGTCTTTTCCAGGTCTGCAGAGCAGAATTTCCTGATGGGCCATCCTGTGGTCCCTGTGCATGCATGCCTGCTAAGTTGCTTCCCATCATGCAAAAGATGAAACTGAAGCAAGAAGACATCTTTGACTGGAAAGTGATCAGAACACCTAATCCTCCAATTATGGCCTATCCACAGTGAGCTTTATCTTGGTTGAGCCAATTATGGCAAGGGCGGAAAGCACGTTAGTTGCCTTGGCTCCTTGACTAAGAATGGAATCTGAGCCACTGAGACACAGGATGTATCCTGTGTCTTAACCATAGGATAAGTTTTTTAAAACTTTTTCCCTGGGCTGTCCTTCTTCTGTACTGGCCGCAGGTGGGAAGATTGGATTTCTTCTTTACATTATTCACCAACATTTGTACGTTTAACCCCTCTACAGCCCTGCCCTGAATTCCAACCTAGATCTGTATTTGGATCTACTCTCAAAGCAAGTTACTGTGTCCACCCAGCAAGATCAACTCCACATCATCTTCTGCTTACCTTTAATGTGTGCTGTCATTTCCTGACCTATGTTTTTTAAAACCTTGTATACTGACATATTCCTGAACCAAACCTAAATGTCTCAAGCTTTTGGAATCACAGGTCCAACATCTGCTGCTGGTTAGTAATTACCCATTTCAATATTGCCTTCTCCCACACATAGACCAGCCTGTATCATGCATGGTAGGATCAGATGGTAGTTCCATCTTTAATTATTTGAAGAACCTCCATACTGTTTTGTATAGTGGCTGCACCAATGTACATTCCCATCAGCAGTGCATGAGGCTTCCCTATTTCTCTACGAGCTCACTAACATTTGTCGTTCCTTGTCTTTTTGATTATAGCCATTCTAAAGGTGCGAGGTGATATCTCATGATGATTTTGATTTGCACTTCCCTGGCCTGCCAGGCTCCTTCCTCTGTCCATGGGATTCTCCAGGCAGGAATACTGGAGTGGGCTGCCATGCCCTCCTCCAGGAGACCTCCCTGAGCCAGGGATCAGACCCACATCTCTTCTGTCTCCTGCATTGGCAGGCAGGTTCTATGCCACCAGTGCCACCTGGGAAGCCCAGTAACTAGCAGTGTTGAGCGCCTTTCCATGTACCTGCTGGCCATCTGTTTGTTTGTCTTCTTTGGGAAAATGTTTAGTCAGATCTGCTCATTTAAAATTGGATGGTTGGGGGATTTTTGCTCTTGAGTTGCATGAGTCGTTTATGCATTTTGGATATTAACCCATACCAGATATATGATTTACAAATTTTTCTCCAGTTTGGTAGTTTGCCTTTTCATTTTGATGGTTTTCTTTGTTATAAAGAAGATTTTTAGTTTGATGTAGTCCCACATGTTTAGGGTCTTGGCTTTGGTTGTCAGATCCAGAAAATCATTGCTAAGACCAATGCCAAGGAGTTTTCCATCATCCATTCTTAATTAAAGTAAAAAGATAAATACCTCTGGCTTCTATTTGAATATATAATAAGATCTGACAAACCTTAACTCAGTATGTTAGAAGTGACTATGGCTACAAAATAGCAAGTATTTAAAAGAAATATTACTACTATTATAAAAGATATAGGATAATAGACACTCTCGTATACTACTTGTGAAACTTAAAACTGTTAAGCCTTATCTAGGGTGTTCACTAAATAATTTTAGAAAAAATATCTGTTTTGAGCCAACAGATATCAATAAAATGAAATGATAAATAACTTATTTGCCTTTTTCAAAGTTGTATAAACTTGGCAAACAAAGTTATATTTCATAATAATTCTCATTATGTTGACAGTATTTTACTTTTCATAACATCAAACAAAATAAGCTTTTAAAACTGTATTTAATTTTTAATCATTTAATTTCATTTTGACAATGGGATTTCAAGAAAAGTGCTTTCTGAGAATTCTTTACAATTTGTAAAAACAAACTGAAAACAAAAATTGTCAAATACATTTTTAAATTACTGGAATTATTATTATAGATTTCCAAGCATTTTTAATTGACTATGAAAGATTTAAGATTTGTCTAAGCTATGAGCCCTAACGATAAGATTCTCTCTAGAATTTGTGTTACTGAAAAGTTTTCTCCTGCACTTTATCTGCTATATTCAACAAGTTGGTGACATTAACAATGCTGTTTGAATACAAATTAGATCATATGCGTAGAGTCCATAAAAATCCATCTAGCAGCTGAGAGTGATGCATAACTATTGTGCTTACATTCTAATGTCAAACTTTCAAAATTTGAATACTGAAATTTTAACAATAAAATTTAAAGTAATTAAAATTTGTAAACTGTTATAAAATATAGATTTAGTGAATTATGCTTAGTTTGTTCATATGTTGAATTAAATAAACTTTTATCAATATTTTAAACCTATAGGTGAGAAGCTTACTCAGCATATGATGGTGATATTAGGCTTTGGTCTTGGCTTCACTCAAATATTTAATTTAGTAGTTGGTCAAAATATATTTGACTCTCTAGCATCATTTAGTAAAAGTGAACATGATGGACCCTTTTAATAAGCAGTTAAAAATAAATAAGAAAAATTAAATCCCCGAGATTATTAGAATTTAAAACTTCCATTAAATGATAAAACAATATTTTCTTTGGAAATGAATAGCATAACATTTTATTAATTAATATGCAACTTGAAGGCGATGGCACCCCACTCCAGTACTCTGGCCTGGCAAATCCCATGGACAGAGGAGCCTGATAGGCTACAGTCAATGGGGTCGCGAAGAGTTGGACGTGACTGAAGGACTTCACTTTCACTTTTCACTTTCATCCATTGGAGAAGGATATGGCAGCCCACTCCAGTGTTCTTGCCTGAAGAATCCCAGGGACGGGGGAGCCTGGTGGGCTGCTGTCTACGGGGTCACACAGTCAGACACGACTGAAGTGACTTAGCAGCAGCAGCAGCAGCATAACATTTGATTAATTAATATGCAACTTTTTAGTACTAAGTAAAAAGTTACCTAATATCAAAAATACATATAATGCAAAGCAGACAGTGGACATAAAGTGTGGGGAGGGGAAGCATGCCTGTCTTGACTGAATGTTTTGGTGGTTCAATTGTGCCTCATACAAATTGTTTTTTGCATGTGAGATTTCAGTCACTGAATAATAAAATCAGGGAAACTGAAAGGTTTAAAATATTCCTCCCTTTGCTTATACTTCCAGGATGTAAGCAAATTAGAATCATTGTTATGATGAATAAAATTACACTTTCTAATTGAATGCATTACCTTTAATTGGCCATGAGACATCTAATAGGTTACCCAGGTGGCCATGAAACGCCCCTAGTCCAGAAAAAAAAATTTTTCCTTTGGTGCACTCCTTATCTCACGCACCCAGCAGTAAATCATCTTTTGCCAAGATGAGAAGGCAATTACCTCATAACCAAAATAGATAATTTAGATCCCCTGAGTGATCTTAAAGCTTAAAGCTCAACATTCAGAAAACTAAGATCATGGCATCTGGTCCCATCACTTCATGGGAAATAGATGCGGAAACCGTGGAAACAGTGTCAGACTTTATTTTGGGGGGCTCCAAAATCACTGCAGATGGTGACTGCAGCCATGAAATTAAAAGACGCTTACTCCTTGGAAGGAAAGTTATAACCAACCTAGATAGCATATTCAAAAGCAGAGACATTACTTTGCCAACAAGGTCCATCTAGTCAAGGCTATGGTTTTTCCAGTGGTCATGTATGGATGTGAGAGTTGGACTGTGAAGTAAGCTGAGTGCCAAAGAATTGATGCTTTTGAACTGTGGTGTTGGAGAAGACTCTTGAGAGTCCCTTGGACTGCAAGGAGATCCAACCAGTCCATTCTAAAGGAGATCAGCCCTGGGGGTTCATTGGAAGGAATGATGCTAAAGCTGAAAGTCCAGTGCTTTGGCCACCTCATGCGAAGAGTTGACTCATTGGAAAAGACTGTGATGCTGGGAGGGATTGGGGGCAGGAGAAGAAGGGGACGTCCGAGGATGAGATGGCTGGATGGCATCACTGACTCGATGGATGTGAGTTTGAGTGAACTCCGGGAGTTGGTGATGGACAGGGAGGCCTGGTGTGCTGCGATTCATGGGGTTGCAAAGAGTCGGACACAACTGAGCAACTGAGCTGAGCTGAGCTACCAAAATATCTACAGAGTATCACAATAAAACTTTAGGACACCCCCTTCCCTATTTATAACCTGCTTATTCCACAATCTCTAGTCACTCCCTTATCTTTTGTTTGCTTTAATCTGTTTAAGCACAGAGGATCCACTTTTAATTTTCTTTAAGAGCTTTTTCCCTCTCCTCAACTGTTATCATTTCCCTGTCTGAGATGCCACACTCCAAGTCACTCTGGGGGCTCAGCACTCCAGCCACCAGAAAGCTTTCAGTCCCACATCTCACAGGAACTTTAGACACTGAGTTATCAGAAAGAATCTTGGAATATCTTAACTAGAAATTGGAACCCCTATCAGCTTAGAAGCTTATCTTTTCCTGAGTCCCAAGAGGCCACAACATCTGGGCCCTGAGGTGCCTTCCAGGAACAGCAAAGCCAGGATGCACTTGATGGTCTCTGGGCATGTAAGCCGAGAAATATTTTTAAATAGTCCAAACCAAATTTTTAACAAGTGCTAATAACTCCCTTATTCACTTTTAGCTTATGGTTTTATTCTTATGTTCCTCAACCACAAAGACACACTGTACAGTCTAGACCAGGAAACGGATCAAATATGAGAGACAGGATTTATTTCTTGATATCTTTGACTTGGGCTTCCCTGGTGGCTCAGTTGGTTAAGAATCCACCTGCAATGCAGGAGACCCAGGTTCAATCCCTGGGTCAAGAAGGTCCCCTGGAGAAGTAAATGCCAACCCACCCAGTATTCTTACCTGGAGAATCCCATGGACAGAGGAGCCTGGCAGACTACAGTCCATGGGGTTGCACAGAGTAGGACACAGCAACTAAACCACCACCATCTTTGAGTTATTCAGAAGCCTGATGGGACTCCCCAATGACCAGTGGGTTGACCCATGGATAAAGCAGAGTGTATGGATGCCTAGGGAGGGCCTTGGTCTTTCTCATCACCCGGATAATTAGTGACAAATGACTGTCATCCAGGTAGCCCATCTTCCAGCTCAGGCCTATCCTGTTAAATCAGAACTTTTCTTTCTCTCACCTTCAGGAGCACCCAAGGCCACAGCTCTCCACCCCCAGAAGCTCTCACCTGCCTCCCTTGGTCTCGGAAGAACTCTCCAGTATTCTCAATGACCTGTTCATCTGACAGTTGGGAATAGGGCTGTTCCTGGCAAAAGGTGAATGTCTCCCACAGAGTCACCCCAAAGGCCCACACATCACTTGCTGTGGTAAATTTGCCCTGTTTAAGTAAGGAAAAGAAGAGAAAGTCAGAATAATCTGTGTACGACAAGAGCAGAGAGATTTTCATAAAATGGAGTTTTTCACTACTCAAGGCAAGGAATACTGGGACTGCCAAGATGTGCACTGGGAATCTGAAAACGACAACAGGAAGTTGTTTCAATGCCAACCTCCACCCATCTCTCACCCTCAGGATCTCTGCTGAGGTCTGCTTCTCTTGCAGATCAGATCCAAGGACTGAAGAGGATGTGGCCATAAGCTACCTGACTCTCCCGCTGAGAGTTAGAAGGTCAAACTCTAGGATCTAGGGCAGCCTCAAGTAAATGCCCTCGGGAAAGGCAAAATAAGAACAGGAAGAGATCCAGATATCTCTGTGTTCGAGATAGAGGAATCCAGTGTGAGTGCCTCGAGTAGTTCCTGTTCAATGATCATCACAGTCTTGAATGATAGACTGACAAGTGATCTCAGTGAGATTCAGATGCAGTCAACATCCATTAAATACCTGCACGTGTTCTATTCAATAATCACAGTGCTGAAGTAGATAATATTTATTCCTACTTTTTAGATCAGAAAAGTGAGACAACATAGCTTTACTAAAATCCCCTGGGTTATAAGACCATTAATAATAGAAAAACTGAGAGTTGGACCAAAACCCTCTGAATCTTGGTCTAATAATGTTTTATAATACCATGAAATACATTTAAAGGGAGCAAAGCTTAATAATCACATTAGAAAGGGGTAAATACGTGATTTACCTATATAGATGATAAAAATCTTTATAATGATTTATAAAATGGTATATCTTACAGCATCATTCATAATCATAGGAAATTGGAAAGTACCAAATTATTATGACATTAGATTACAGGATATATCTATAACAGAATATTATATAACCATTAAAATCATGTTTTTGAAGAATATTTACTGCCAATGAGAGAGAATTTTATGTGCATAGTATCATCCCAATATGTAAAATAATTTTATATACCTAATACATATATTCAGAGAAATACATGTGTAGAAAAAATCCTCAAAGAAAATATACTAGAATATTAATATTAATAGTGGTTATCTTGGTGAGAGGAAAAGGATGACTATACAATTTTTATTTTTAAATTAACAAATCTTACAAGAATATGAACAAGAAACAAACAGATTAACAATAAATGAACAAAACTAGATTACTTTCAGGCTTTTCTCTGGAATATTAAATGACAAAAGACAAAATTACATGTATTCAGCATCGTAGGAAGTAAAAGTTTAAAGTTTAATAATTCTATAAATCAGCTAAGTGGCATAAAACCAAGTGGCATAAATTGCCTCAAATATGCATGGTAAGAGAAGAGAAGCATTTGGGAAAAAAAAAATTATTTGCTTGTGATTCAGAATACCAAGAGTTGAATAAAAATTATAAAAGCAAAGAACGAGGAACTTAAAAAGTAAATGATGATAATCATTGAAATAGAAACAAAATAATTAATTAGAAATATGGTTATGAAATTAATACAAAAAATATTTTATGTGGATATCAGTTCTTTAAATGACAAAATTTTAATACCCCAAATTAAGATCAATAATATCCGAAGGGTAGAGATTTTTAAAAACTCATACTAAATCTCTTATCATTCCAGGTATATTTTTAACCTTTCTCTCCAAATTTTCTATAGTAAGCATTTACATTTTATCAGAAGAAATAGGCAAGTGTTAAAAAATACTGATTAGTACCAAAGTAAGTCATCTCAGGTCAGAGAAAACATTAAAGTCTATTCATCGTCTGTCCCCTGCTGTCTCTGGCTCACCTCTACATGCCCCGTGCACCTGCCTATATGCTGGTTGCTAGGGCAGAGCTCAAAAACAGGAAACTCACCAGCAAGATGCTCTCCCAGGACATCCAGCGGATCGGGAGCACTGCCCGGCCCTGGATTCGGTAGTAGTCACCACTGTATAGGTTTCTGCTCATTCCAAAATCAGCTATCTTGATGGTATAGTTCTTACCCACTAAGCAGTTTCGTGTGGCCAGATCTCGATGAACAAAATTAAGTGAGGAAAGGTACTTCATACCAGATGCAATCTGGGTAGCCATAAACTTCAGGTTGGCATAACTGAGGAAATACAAAGGAAGAGAGAAAGTAGCCTCTGGAAACAAGAACCTGTGAAAGGTACATACTCTAAAGTTGGTACCAACAAACTGGGGTTCCAACCTCAGCACCCCTTCTCTATTCCTCCTTTATCTCTTTGCTTTCCCCCAAAGCGCAGCTGCTCTGTTATTCCCTGCACACTAATTGGGAAAGACCCTGATGCTGGGAAAGATTGAGGGAAGGAGGAGAAGGGAGCGACAGAGGATGAGATGGCTGGATGGCATCACTGACTCAATGGACATAAGTTTAAGTAAACTCTGGGAGATAGTGAAGAATAGGGAAGCCTGGCGTGCTGCAGTCTATGGGGTTGCAAAGAGTCAGACACAACTTAGCAACTGAACAACAACATCCCCTACCATCCAAGAACAATGATGAACTTTAAAGCTCACTGCTCCCCATCTTAGTCTCATGAACCAGGAAAGAGATGGAAGACTCAGCTTATTTACCTGACAGTGGGTACACTGGCAGAGGAAGAACTGGGTGGCTCGTGGCGGGAAAGAAACTGATTGAGATCTCCATTTTCCATGTACTCAGTGATCATGCAAAGAGGGTCCTCAGTGATGCACACAGCTAAGAGACGGATGATGTTTGGGTCCTTGAGCCGGGACATGATCTTTATCTCCTTGAGAAAATCATTCCTTTGAAGGACACAGACATAGATAAACCCAGAGGTTGCCAGAGTTAGAATCAAGAAGTGGGAAAAGACACAGCAAAGTCTAGTCCTGCCCATTATACTAGTCTTCTTTTCCTTTGGATAACCTTTGTGAGAACAGAGAAATTGCTTCCTGGAAACTGTCTCATTCTACTCATCCTGGAATATGATAAACCCTTATTTAACTGTAATTTTGGAGGCATATAGACCATGACATTCACATTTGCACCCTTAGTATCCAACAAAAGCCCTGCCACATAGAAAGTGATTCAGTTCAGTTCAGTTCAGTCGCTCAGTCGTGTCTGACTCTTTGCGACCCCATGAATCACAGCACACCAGGCCTCCCTGTCCATCACCAACTCCTAGAATTCACTCAAACTCATGTGATTAATATTTGCTAAATCAAATGTAGGTTACTAAAAACTAGTCTTAAAAATAAAACCTTCAACTGAAAATTATATCTTAAGTGCACTGGGGTCTTTCCCTTTTTTAAAAGCCATGGAGTCACTCTATAAACAAAGCTAAGGCACTTTTTTTTGAAAATGAACAACCATCCTCTGGTTTATCTGATAATTTTGTATGTCCCATGCTGGCTTCTTTTAATGCAGAGTGTACCAGCAGACAATCACAACACACATTTAGTAACCTGTTCAAAATTGAGCGGTTTAAAGTTCATGGTGGTAATGCAGTCATTTCAAAAGAAGTACTCACTTGGCCAAAACTAATAGGTGTTAGAGTAGATGGTGATGACCACCCTTGAAATGGCTACCTTCCCAGTAGCAATATTTGGGGGAGTAAAACCACTAGCCCACATTCTCAAAACTATTGGAACAGACATGTTGTACGTCTCCTAGGAGTTTTCTAGCAATCCTGGACTGGGAGTCATACCAGTCAATATAAAATCCTTAAAATCAATATGGTTTCAACACCTCTCCTCTTTTATTCCTCCTTCAACCTCAAAGCAAGGGGGTCCATGGTTTGGGAGGGCACACAACCTAAGCCATCTATTGTTGCTTAATTGGAGTGGGCACAGATGGGACACCAAACCTCACCAAAAAACAGTGAGCAAGGAGGGAGGCTCAAGAGGGAGGGGGTATATGTATAACTATGGCTTATTCACATTGCTGTATGGCACAAACCAATACAACATTGTAAAAAAAACAAAATGTTTTTAAAGAGTAAAAGATTTGTTACATCCCATAGTTCTTTTTCCTCTCTTCTTGCCACCTTCTCTAATCATGGGCTAATACTTATATCAGGAATATTCTTTCTTTCAATGGGACCTGAGGATATCACTTTTCATTCATATTAGTATCCTTAAGATCAAAATTCTCACAGTTAAAATCCCAAAACCACTACAGTTTTGTTCCCTTGACTTTCTTTCTTCTTCATACCACATCCTGCCGATTGCAAGACTTTTAATAAAACCCTATTCACCATTCTTGAAATGTATGATAATTTGAGGTATAGCAATGTAAACTTTTTATGAATTTGAACATCAGTGAGACAAATCAAGCCAACACAAATGAAGAAATGCATATGTTACCCAGATGTGCAGATTTTCCTGAGACACATTCAATCAGCTTTCAACCAGCATGCCTGTCTGGGTGAGGATTAACTCACCATTACTGTAATGGAAAGGCTGTCAAACAACGGAGTGTGGCTGGAAACTGCAATTTATGTAGTAAAGGATCCAAGAGATTATTAGCCAGTTTGGAAAACTGCTAAAGGACTGTGGATCTTTTTGCTTTGAGGTCCATGGGTACTTTTCCAAGTAGAGGTAGCTTCTCATTTAGGGGGTTGCTGGATATAGACGAAGAGGAGCATAAAAGAGAAAACAGGGGATGAGAAAGTAAATAGAGATTCAGTGCGAAAAAAGAATGGCAGAAGCTTAGCAAGAAAGATGTGTGTGACTGTGAAAAGTTTGCAAGGGTAGGTAATGACATTCAGGAATGTCAGACTGTTGTGTAGGTTGGGAAGCACAGTGCTGTGCAAAGGAGGTTAGGAAGTAAATAGGTAGCAGATCTAACAGAAAATGTACATTTGTTTTAGACGGAGATGAGAATGAAGATGAGGATTACTGACCCATCCGAAATATAAAACACAACAATGGATCTATAAGGCAACTCACAGACCTTCCCATCTCAAAAGAAACAAATTGCTCAGAAGTTTCCAAGAGTATCCCTGATCCTGAAGATGAAACAAATATAGGAGAATTCAAAATGTAGACCACAGACCTGGCATTCTTGTTGGCATCTGCTCGGAGCATTTTCACAGCCACCAGGACAGGCTGGTTGGCACTGACATCTAGGGCAAAATCTTTGTCTTTGAACTTTTCCATTCCCTCCACTTCACAGAGATGAACCTAGACAAAAGTCATCTAGTCTCAGCATCATCATTTCTCCGGAAGATGTCTCAGTACTCTTGCTGGGCATTTCCTGGAGATAAACTAACTCTTACAACTCAGGCAAAATAATCAAAGACCAATAAGAAGCTATGTGTAGCATATCTTTGACTCAAATAATTGATTTTTTAAAAAATGGTAAGCTAATGTGATATGTTACTGCTTTATAAAAAATATATATGGGTTGGAATATTAAATATGTGAATGAATTTATAACAGCATTTTGTTACAGCTATAAAATACAGTATTACTTTATTATACTATAAAATGTCATCTTGTATAAATGCTTCAACTTTGATTCAAGGGAGTTTGGCTATAAGATTGCACAAAACATAAGGTATTTTATTCTCTAAGGTAATCCGTTAGGATGGAATTAGCATTATCAGGAACACCTACATGTCAGTAACAGTATAACAAGCCTGCATTTTCAACTCAGGGGACAGGATGAATGGACATAACACCACAAACGAATGCCATGGGCCCTTCTTCCTCCACCACCACCAAACCTACACAAGGTTAAAGCAGGCCACCCATGCTGGAAACCAGTACCATACTCTTAAGAAACCAAGTTACATTTGGAGTTTAGATGGCGGTATTGAAGAACTTCTGTTGCCACTTAAATCATTGCTTTGAATTCTCGGAAGGCTCATGTGACTGTTGTAAGAGTGAAAAGTCAAATATTACATGCATCACTCTGAGGGCAATTGAGAAGAGTGTTCTCCTTATCTTGGTTAGTGATTTATTCCCTAGTGGCTGATTCTGGGACTAAAAGCAGGGGCGAGGTTGTTTTTGACCATTTTACACGTAACTCCCATTAAAATGGAAAAAAACAAAGTGGCTATCCAATAGCAGGATGTTCTTGGACAGTTTATAAAAGATGATCACATCTTATGGTCCCCACCCTCTGTAACCTACTGTAAAATATTTAGAAAATATTGGATGTTTTTAGGATCTCTAAGTCTAGTGACTTTCCTGCTTTAACAACTCTTGTACAGGAATCAGAATTCCTAGGAATTCCACAGCTATTTGACAAAGATGAGACTAACCCAATACTAGTCTTCTAGAGTAGGGGTCCCCACCTCCAGGAATGTATATATGATCTAAAGGTGGAGCTGATATAATAGTAATAGAAACAAAGTACACAATAAATGTAATACAGTTAGGATTTGGGGATGCCAACACCACCCCTCCCCCAATCGAAAACTGTCTTCCATGACACCTGGTGCCCAAACTGTTGGGGACCACTATAGAGGACAACGCAAGGAGAGACGGCTAGAGGACACGTCCCGTGTGAGTCCACTCTGGATGGGCCACTTTGCCCTACACATCATTTTTATTCCACTACTCCCTCTGAACTGCCAAGGACTGGAGACTCCACTCCAAGAATCAGCTTACCTCCCCAAACTGGCCTTCACCCAACTTCTCCTTGAATGTTAAGAGCTTCCTGGGGAACTCTTCCACAGCCACGTCTTTTCCTGAAAGCAGGTCCATGGTAACGGCAGGCACAGAGTAGGTGTTGCCTCCAGTCACCCCCTGGAGGTTCACAATGTCAGCCTCTGCATAGTGGGGCACGCCCTCGGGCCCACTGGGCTGGACTGGCTTCACAACGCCACTGCAGCCTGGGAAGACAAGGGCAATGAGCTTCATCCCGTGGAGCATTTCTGGAGATCTCTTTAAGAAAGAAAATCTGACAGGAAGGCTAAAACATGCAGCCAATTCATGTTAATGTATGGCAAAACCCATCACAATATCGTAAAGTAATTATCTTCCAATTATAATAAAGGGAAAAAAAAGAAAAGCCCCCAGTCTAACCTAGGCTATGACATTATTACTTGGACAATGGTTCCTCTAGAGACTTTCCTGTGGCCTCCAGAATACAGGTCACCATTTTATCTCTTACCCTTCTCCTCATACTACATGATCATTGACAATCTCCTTGACTAAACTTATGGAATTGCAGTGAAGCTCTAGGAAGGCTGGCTATACTAGTTAGGGCGGGAGTATTAAAGTTTTAGGATTTAACAGCATATTTGCTTAATTTTAAGATACAATCACTGATGCAAATAACCTACTTTCCGGATTTAAAACTTTGATTAAATTTATATGATCTAGCTTAAGACAGCCTAACTTTAAAACACATTAAAATATGAGGGGGGATATTTTAGACTTCAGGAAGTAGGTAAGCTACTTTGGTTCGGACTAAAAAATAGAATTATATCCCTTTTCTTGTTATCTCTGTGACAGTCCCATAGTTCAATATGCTCTGTCAAAGTTTGCTATCCACTGAGCGGTAAATATAAAGAAAGCTGAACTCCAAAGAATTGATGCTTTTGAACTGTGAGAAGACTCTTGAGAGTCCCTTGGACTGCAAGGAGATCCAACCAGTCCATCCTAAAGGAAATCAGTCCTGAATATTCATTAGAAGGACTGATGCTGAAGCTGAAACTCCAATACTTTGGCCACCTGATGTGGAGAACTGACTCACTGGAAAAGACCGTGATGCTGGGAAAGACTGAAGGAAGGAGGAGAAGGGGACGACAGAGGATGAGATAGTTGGATGGCATCAAAACTCGATAGACATGAGTCTGTGCAAGCTTCGGGAGTTGGTGATGGACAGGGAAGCCTGGCATGCTGCAGTCCATGGGGTCGCAAAGAGTCAGACATGAGTGAGCTGCTGAACTGAACTGAACTAAACTGAGTGGTAAACACACATGAGTGTCCTTTCTTCATTTGGAAAGACTCCCTTGAAAAGCCTCTGCCCTCGTGGTTAGTCCTGCTACTTTTCCAGTGATCTCTCCTGAACACCATCAGTCCTCTCCTATTGACGCGGGTCACTTTTGGTTGCTGTAATTATGGAAAGAAAACCTGCTCTTAGTCTCAGTGATGACCCCAGCATCCCTTCTGATGTCACTCTGTAGCCCTTTTAAAAAACACTGGGATAGGAATCAATTGGCATCATTTACCAAAGCAATGCTTTTACTGAGAAAAGGCAAGAGATATTTACTTTCATAAATATATGAGTCTAATACATCATTCACCAAAGAGAGATGAACAAAAATTAAATAACACAATTATCTGTGCTTAGTCTCTCAGTCATGTCCAACTCTTTGCAACCCCATGGACTATAGCCCGCCAGGCTCCTCTGTCCATGGGGATTCTCCAAGCAAGAATACTGGAGTGGGCCCTTTTCCAGGGGATCTTCCCTACCCAGGGATCGAACCTAGGTCTCTCACATTGCAGGCGGATTCTTTACTGTCTGTACCACCAAGGACGCCCAACACAATTATCTAGGTGACTAAAAACTGAGGATTTTAGGATGTCGTTAGCTTCATTGTTTTTTCTTCAAGTTTGATTTTAGTCCTGAATTTATCCCTATTGGTGTTTGATGTTGAGTAAATACCTTATCTGAGTCTTCTTACTTTCCTCTTATGAAAAAAGAGGAGGTTGGACTAGTTGCGCTGTTTAGGTTCTTCCGGTGTTAACACTTTACTAACACATTTTATCTATTTTCTTCTTCTAACATGTGGGGCCTTCCAAACATCTGCTATTATTAGTAGCAGAGGAGAGATGCTCAGATTTGAGTAGGAGTAGCAGCATACCCAATCTAGAAAGACAGTGTGGACTTCCCAGGAGAAGGTGGATTTCTCTAGACTAAACTAGACTTGGTTGAGCAGGAGTAAATTGTGTCACACCTTCATAAACCTTGTCCCTCAATTCTCTGCCTATCACTTCATCCTCACCTGACTCTTCCTCCCCTGGAGCAAATTCTGGAAGTTTTCGTATCAGCCTGGATGGCTCCTGGTAGTCAGGGCGAAGTGGAAAGATGCGATCATAAGTGGAGTTGGACTCCTGCTCACTTGGTGATGAGGAGCGATTATTGTTGAACATGCTGGATTCGCTGGGCAGGGAAAGGCTGACTGTCATTTCATCATCCAGCATCCTCCGGGAAGCCTAAAAGAGAAGGGGAGAAAGGCATGTTGGCACAAAAGAGATCATCACTCCCTCCTCTTCTTAAAGCCAGCTCTTCCACTCAGATGAAAATAACTCTTTAATACTCAAACTCCAGAAGCAATGCATGTGACAGGGATGAAACCTGGTTCCACAAATACCTACACTGTAGAAATTCAGAATAATCTTTCATTTCATCAAGGAAGAATTTGACTTCTAAATATAGACACTGCCGACATTCATTAACTCCCACTGAAGGACTTAGAAGCATCATTCACATACTGTAGGAACCTATCAATAACCAGAGAATCTCAATCTTGGCATTTTCAAAGTTCTATTAAATAATGGGTTTTCCTGACACCATTCAACCACTTGATTTTGTGTAGATATAAATTAAAATTCTCATGAACACAACAAATGTGTTGTAATACGATGAATCTGCACTTCACCTGATCACCCTGCCATTGTATGTTAGAGTAATACTCTCTTTATCCTGCATTTCTGCTAACCAAAAATAAAATGACTACAAAATAGGAAAGGAAAGCCCTGCATGTCTAGGGATACTGAAGTGAATTATACCTGTGTGTGTGTGTGTGTGTGTGTGTGTGTGTGTGTGTGTTAGTGGCTCAGTCATGTCCCACTCTCTGTGACTCCCTGAACTGTAGTCCACCAGGCTCCTCTGCCCATGGAATTCTCCAGGCAAGAATACTGGAATGGGTTCCCATTCCCTTCTCCAGGGCATCTTCTCAACCCAGGGATTCAGGTCTCCTGCACTGAAGGCAGATTCTTTACCATTTGAGCCACCAGGGAAGCCCAAATTATACCTAACACAGGAATAAGAAGAATTAAACAGCTAATTGTTCTTGCATTCCATCTAATATGGCCTGCCTGCTCCTTCAAAATGAACTCTCATAATCTAAATATATATGACTCTTTAGATTTAAACACGTGAAATGTTCTACTCCAGCAAACACACCTTGAGTGTGCAATGGAGAAATTGAGATGTCTGCTCCATAAGCTAGGCTGATAGATCCTCAACAATGAGTATAGAGCCCAGCACATATAGGTACTCAATAAATATGGGTTGATTCTCTCAAAGAGAGAATTGAGGACACCATTAAAAGTATCCTGCAAATAATGCTATAGCATAAGGCTACTTTGAGTAATGTATTGGGAATATAAATATATGCTTAAAGGTCTTCTACAAAAAAAATCCTTTCCTCAAGGAGAAATCCTGTGTTATTCCAGAGCATTTTTGAATTTTCTCACTCAAGATGTACAGGGATAGAAAGAATTTCTTGAAGGACCAAATTAAGTATTCAAGGGCAAAATGTTTAGTCTCCCTTTTACCTAGAGAGTCTCCAGCCCCAAATTCCTCTCCCAGACCATGAATATATTCCAGTCGGTTTCAGAAGAAAGATTCAGAGAAGAGTGGTAAATTCTGGTGCAGAGAAAAATAGCTTATAGAATAGAGAACACAGACTTTCTCCCTCAACTGAAAAAATGCAGTCATAGCAGACTGTTCAATAAGAGCACGCATCAAGCTTTCCAGTGAATCTTCAGACCACCAGCTTCTTCCACCACCACTCTTTGCTAGCCTTCTCCCTGGAATCTAGAGACTCAGAGTGTGCTTCAGCATGCTAAAAGAAGAAAGGTTTTCGTGTTGCCTCATCATGCCAGTGTGTGAGCTCTCTGTGGATTCTACCTTTCAGCCTTCAGTCACTATTTATGGACTGAAAGCTTTAATTTAGTCAAAGTATTTTCAGACTCATGATAGAAGTCCCAGTGGGAAGCAAAGAGATTCTCTCTTCTGTGAAATATTCCTGCCTAAAAACCTTAAAGTAAACTTCAGGCTTTCAGCGCCTAAGTGTGTAACAGCTCAGAAGGACTCGCAGGCTGCTTGTCTGGGCCATTCCCGTCACTTCTCTGATATTAGCCCCTTCCTCTTGTCCCACCCACCAAGAGTTCAGAAGGTTCCAGTCCATTCACCTCTTCTGGTATGTACTCCACAGAGGCACTGGTCTCTTCTGAGAGCCCATCTCCAAACACAGGAGCTATGAACACAATCAGGCATTATAACCCTCCCTCCCGGTCCCAGCCGTCAACGGGCACTTCAAAGTCTCACAACCCAGAGCACCTGTGACCTCTCACAGTCCACATCCATTTGAGCTCATTGACCAGGGACAATGCCCATGGCCAAAGGTGGAAACACTTTATCATCAGCAAACTCCAAGAATATCACACACTTAGCAACCGTGCCCAAAGTTGCTATCTGGTCTAAAAAAACCAAAAGAAGTCATAGATAATCCATCTGCGCATGTGTGCTAAATCGCTTCGGTCATGCTCGACTCTGTACCCCTATGGACTGTAACCGGCCAGGCTCCTCTGTCCATGGGATCCTCCAGGCAAGAATACTGGAGTGGGCTGCCATTTCCTTCTCCAGGGGCTCTCCCTGACCCAGGGATGGAACCCACATCTGTTTATGTCTCCTGCATTGGCAGGCAGAGTCTTTACCACTAGTGCCATTGGGAAGCCCCAGTCTACCTGTGGTGGAATGTACATAGTTTAGAAGAAAAAAAGTCAAACAAATTTCAAGACTGACAATTGGAACCAGCATAAAAAACAGGATATTAATGGCACTGAGAACTTCATATTTTTTAAACAGAAAAACAGTTAAATATAACTACTATGACCAACTCACCATTATTCAATGAGGTTCAGGTAAAATCATTGGAAAAAGTCTCTGTAGACTGTAAAGTGTTAGACAAATGCAGTAGAAATTATACAGATCACTTGGCCTAGACAAAATGAATCGGAGGAGGCATTCAGAGGATGTATAGCCATAACATTCAAGTACAAAAAGAAGTTGGAATAGAATTGCAAGAAACTTGGCTTGGATATTAATGATGTTGGATATTTTTCTACACACACACACACCAAAAAACAACCAAGCAGTAAAAACAAAAGGAACAGCATTATCAGAAATTTTAGCTAGATATCAGTTATGCATCAGAATCGCTTGTTAACTTTTTTAATTAATTTATTTTAATTGTAGAATAATTACTTTATAATTTTTTTTAAAATACAGATGCTGACACTCCACCCAAAACCCAGTGAATCAGAATCTTCCAGGAAGATGCCTAAGTTGAGATGCCTAAATGTGTTGGGAAGAAAAAAAAGTTTTTGAGTTCTCTAGGGAGGTTTCAAAATCTCCATCCTAAAAATGAGAAACTGGACTTAGCTTATTCTTTTCTGATCCTTTCAGCCCTAGCTTCTCTATTCCTATGCCTCTTGGCAGCCTTGATTATCTTTCTAACCATTTACATAATTTTGTAATTTGCCTCCTACTCCCAGGGTAAGAGCAGCACAGGAAAGGATGGAGTAGTTTCCTATGTCATGATTGTTCTGCACTTCCTCACCTTCTCCAGCATTTTCTGCCAGAACTGCCTCCAAAGGATGATGACAATGATGGCCAAGAGAATGAAGATAATGGCTACCAAGCAGCCAATCAGGATTCGAGTGTTGCTGTCATCAACTTTAAGCATGGGATCTGTAACCAGGAAAGGAAAGATGAAGAATATTATTATCCCTCAAGGCAAGAAAAGCATGAAGGCTTGGACTAGAGATAAGAAGGGAGAACTTGCTGCTTCAGGATAATTCCACAACATGTCACCTTAACACTTGGTATTGCTCCTCTTGTATTACCTTGCTCCTATATCCTACAGTCCACATCCATGGGACAGTAGCCTCCTCTTCTTCATGTTTTAGACTGGATAATGGAGAGGCTTTCCATTCTTCCCAAAATTTTGCTCCTTCATACAATGGCTTGGGTCTGCTGGCCTCTAATCTCACCTCATGTAAAGCAGGTGAAGAACTAGTCTCACTGTGATTTCTTTGAGACATTCCAGGGTAGTGAGAGTCCTCTCTGGACTTTACACTATGATTATGTATTTCCCAGATAGCTGACTTATACAGCCAGTGGCTGTCTGAAGCAATGGATACATTTGTCCATATTTCCCTGCAATTGGGGAGACTAGCTTTTTGTTCCATAGACTTCCATTCTTTCCTTGAGATCCCTACAGTGGGTCTCACCTAGACACATCCCCCTCCCTGTTTTTGCTCCAAGTGTCCCAAACTTCCAAGAAGCTGTTGGGACAACCCAAGACTCAGCCTCAGCTGAAGAAGCACATAGACCAGCAGGGAAGGGAGTGAGTTTGGGCCATTAACTTTGGATGTGGACTGTCCTATCTTTCCAGAGCTACTCTTCATCCAAGGACACCTTGTATCAAGCTTCCTACACAGTCAGGCCTTTGCAAATCTCCACTCTTCATCCTCTGGAAGGTCTCCTCAACTTAATTTTTATAACGAAGAATTCTGTAACACATACCATAGGTTGTGGGTGCCACAGGCGATGTGGGCAGGGCTCCAGAGTTGTTGTACATTGCAGCATCTGTTATAAAACAAGGGTGAGTCAGAGCTCAAGGGAAGAAGACAGCTAGACAGCTAGGTAGTGGTTTTTCTGAAGGTAGGTTCTAAGCTAGTACTTTGTGAAATCAATTTACTGGATTAGAAATGAAATCATATATTATTAATAAATAATATTACCATTCCTCTCAATAGCAAGGGCAACTTTTCTTTTGTAAGTATCATGATATAAAAAAATTTAAGAAAGAATGATCAGAGGGCTGTGACCACACATTATCATAAAGCGTGCATAGGAAGTGAGACCCAAGTTCAGTAAAATACAGAGAGAATATAATGAGTTAGAGACATGGAACAGACATGGTGCTAAAGATCATCTTTCCTTCAAGGAAATTAAATTAATTGAACTCTTTTGTTTATAAAGAGTTTTCATTATGTTTCATTGTCCTAGACTTTTAATTTATAAATTAAGCCTTCATCATTATAGATAAATTAGAGCAAGGGTCCCCAACCTCCAGGGTCTAATGCCTGATGATCTGAGGTGGAGTTGATGTAATAACAGTAGAAATAAAGTACACAATAAATGTAATGTGCTTGAATTATCCTGAAACTACCACCCCTCTCCACCCCGTCAGTGGAAAAATTGTCTTCCATGAAACTGGTCCCTGGTGCCAAAAATGTTGGGAACCACTGAGTTAAATTATCCTTTTCTGTGATCCTGAAGCTTCCAAGACTAGATCCCAAAACTGTATTTGACAGATTGATGTTGGTAACTTATTTTCCCTTCTGATTTGTCTAATAAAGAGGGGAAGAATTAAAATACTCACTTCCCATCCAAAAGAGATTCTGTCCCCAAAACCTAATTTTTCTTCTTATTAGCATTATGATATAAACAAAGTTTCTGGCACCCACCTGTACTTTTCTGAATTGGATTCTCAGGCTTCAGTGAAAACTAATACTATCATGACATTAAAGTTCAAGATATTTCAGCAGTCAAAAAGTATGTAACTATAGTTACATAGCTACAACTATTTTAAGTCTTTTTCTCACACTTCTAAAAGTGTCTTCTTTAATGTTAATGAGAATATATACAGCAGGCATAACTAACATGTTGGTCTGATTTGGGTTTACACAGGATGTATTTAATCACTTACTGAGAATATTTTTTCAAAGTTGTGTTCTTATCAAGAAAATGTAAAAAAGATATGAATGCATTTTCTGTGATTTTATGCCAACAAACATCACTGTTTAGGAGATCATTTAATATGAAATAATTGCACTGACACACCTTGTTCTATTTTCCTATCAGAAATACAAGTTTAAGATGACTTAAACTAATCATTTATGTTGTTCTAAAATTCTCTGGTCATTAAGTTAGCAAAATATGCCTTATATTAATTCCTGAAGCAAACATTTCAAGTCTTCTGCAGAAACTCTGAGGATGGTGGAAACCTACTGTCTCCTAATTAACACTTACAACTTTAAGTAACACTGCTTTTGAACATTTAAATTTCTTCCCTCAATAAATACTTTATAAAATAATGAATCCACTTACTTTTAGCTTAATTAATTTTCATAACAGAAGGTATTGAGGCACCAAATCTCTTTTTCTAAACATGTGCTCTATTTCCTTATCAATACATCTTAATTAGCAAAACATCTTAAATTTTTTTCTTTTAAAAATCAAATTAGGAAGAATGGGATCTTCTGGTTTATTTTTAGTCTCCCCTCTTCTCTGATGTCATTTTTTTGCCTATATTCTTCTTCCAGATCTAGTATAAAGTCTCACTCCTTTGTCCATTACAAATCCACTCTCTAGTGACCTCTCTTCTTCTGACCTTATTGTTGGTCACCACTTTGAACATCTTATAAAAAAAAAATCATTATCTAAGTTTTAAATCCTCATCTAAACTGTGATGATATAGACAGTGTCCTAAATGGCTTTTAATTTTTCATGATTTGACACAGTCCATATTGCCAACTTTGTGGTCTCTAAATACCGTTCCCCAATAAAAGGAACCAAGATCAATTGAGGAAATGTGATTCCACATCTGGGGCAGTGAATGCTCAAAATAAGCTCGGAACATCTCATTCTTTCAGATAGTAAAACAGCTATCAAAAACTTATAGGATCCAATTCAAAGTAGACAGAGTCAGCTTAAAGGCATGTGCTTTGGTCAAATGCAGGCAATCTGTATATTAAAAAGAACATTAATTGCAACAAACACTGAATTTATAAAAACCAATGAATGCATAATGATACTAAGAAACATAACAAGGATGAAAATCAAAACAAAATCTATTCAACACCATTGAAAGTTGCTAAAGGTTGCATTAACGCATTACTCTGAAAATTGATGAAAAAATTAATCATGTATCCTGCCCTTGCAATGTGAACTATATTTCAGGGTTAACAAGGGTATGGAGAATAGTTCTCATATTCAGAATAAATTCAGCTAATAAATGCAAAAGGAACAAAAGAATTAGAAAGTCATCAGTCAACAACTCCTAATGAAATAATTTAAGCAGTAGTCATCAGTGGAGGGTAAAGTGTAAGGAGAAAGATCGTGGGGAACTTTTCTGTGAAAGAAAAACCACCTGAGCCCAAAGATCAATCTTAGCATCACTAAAAGTGAGGGAGTCTAACATAACATCTCCATGATGAGATTCAACACAAAGTACACAACACTATCTATGAAAAATCCTTAGCAAAAATAAATATTGAATTTGAATCAAATTCACCTGTAGATATAACCTCCAGTCAACAAGATGACAGAGGATATAAGTTACAGTAAAATGACACCACAGAAAGCAGTTAATCCAGAATGGAAATTTTTTTAAATTTATTTAGATTAAAAGAGATACAACCTAGCAATGTAATAAAGGTAATACACCAGGAGGGGCTTATTTGTAGGATCCTAATTCATTCAAGCCCACTGTTGTTAAGACATTATTAGACAATCAAGGATACATGAGTGCGGGTTGGCTATTATATTAAGGAATTAGTTATTAATAAATGTTGTTATAATACATTGTTATAAAGATAATGTTATCTTCTCAGGTGTATTCTAAAATTTTATTATTGAAATCAATTAACATCTCAGATTTGCTTCAAAACTCTATAGCAAAAAGGAAGGAATAAATGAAACAAGGATGACAAAAAAAATCAACAATTAGTAAAGCTAAGTGATGGATGGAGGTTCATTGTTCTCTTTAGTGTATATTTAGACATCTTCATTTAAAGACTTTAATAGTGCTAAGGTTTGCATTCCCTTAACTGGTTTGATTTACATTAAAGTTTTAACACATTGTATTCATTTTCTTTTTCTTTTTTTTTTTAGATAAATATGAGTGAGAGCCAAGTAAACATTCTGTCTACTTCCACAGTCTCATCTCTGCCCTTCCACAACCAAACTAGTGGCGAAAAAGATTCTATCTACCCATGAGACGCCACTTGTATAACTTTTTTCTTCTCAGAGACCCACCAATGAGAAGCTCTGGACACTGCCTTCCTCCTTCACCACCCTGCTCCCACTTCCCTAAGGGCCATCCAAGCTCCCAACCTGATTGGAAGGTGATCTCACTGAACATCATCCAGGTGTCAGCAAAATGGTATTGGCACTTGATGGCACTGGCCATGCGGTGGTGGAGGGGCACAGTGACGAAGCGAGCACTGGGGTTGACGTCATCCAGCACCAGCGGGAAGGAGACGGCGTTAGGTTCCCATTCATTGGCTTCAGAGCGGAAGTAGCACTGGACCTCCTTAAAAATCTTCACACCCTTAGCAAACATGTTGTTGCAGTGGACCTGGCCAAAAAAGAGGCACGGAGTGACAGCTTGACCCTGCTGGGTGGCACTGGGGACACAGTGCAACCTCACCCAGTAAGACCTTAGACTTGTCAAATTTCTCTCAGCACTACCCTTGGTGAATAACTGATGCTCTGCAGTAATGCATTTTCCCCTTCTAGGAACCTCATGGTGGCAGGGGAGCACTGCTCTGACTATAAAACCTAGGCTACTACTCTAGTCACCTTTATACAATTGTGCTCCCCTAGCCATGGGGTTGCCAAGAGTCAGACACGACTGAGCGACTTCGCTTTCACTTTTCACTTTCATGCATTGGAGAAGGAAATGGCAACCCACTCCAGTGTTCTTGCCTGGAGAACCCCAGGGACGGGGAAGCCTGGTGGGCTGCCGTCTATGGGGTCGCACAGAGTCGGACACGACTGAAGCGATTTAGCAGCAGCAGCAGCAGCAGCCCTCTTGCTGCACACTCCTGGGAGAGGCGTCCTCATCTGTTAAATGAGGGCTGGACCAGCCTCCTCTCAGATCCTTTATTGCCCTTAACACTCGCTGGTCTATAACTGTACCTCTCACCACTCCAATCCTCTCAACCATGATTGCTATTTACCCAGAATCAAGCTATTCTGAACTACTTTCTGCTAGGTACATTTCCAAAGTTAATCCACTCCTTTCGATGAGTTTAGATGAGAACCCAAAATAACACACTATCCAGTACAATTTCATCTTTCTCTTTAGAAATCTCATTTTAACTGTCAGATACTAGCATTTGTCAGCCAGAGACGCAAGACTTAATTATCTCTCTTAATTAAATTCATTTTGGTAAAGCCATTCTGAGGAATGCATTAAATCTTCATCATAGATACTTTCTGAGATGAGAAAAGAAAGTCTTTGGGAAGGTATCTTGTCCCCTCTTGCCTGCTGCCATGACTCTCTAGCCAGGGTATTTGTATGGCTTTTAAGGGTCATCAGGAAGAAGGATTCCACAACAGTTCTGTAGCACCTTGCTGTGAGTAACATCCCTCAAAAGCAGAATGTCCGTGTTTGTAACTAAGTCAAGTCTCTGGTGGTAGTTCAGTAACATTACCTCAGGCTCAGTCCTATGTAGAAAATGGAACTTTGCTGGTCACTCGCCCCTGAATTTAAAGACTTTATGTTGGAAAAGCATCACTGTAATTTTTGGAATATATTTGTTATTTCAATTTTATGTCTTGCTTAGTCCCTGAATTGTAACCCTTTAAAATACCATCCTCTGGTTTCTGGGTAATCAGTACAACCCAAGTGGCTCAAATGGTAAAGAATTTGCCTGCAATGCAGATCTCAGTTTGATCCCTGGATTGGGAAGATCCCCTGGAATAGGAAATGGCAACCCATTCCACTATTCTTGCCTGGAGAATTTCATGGACAGAGGAGCCTGGCAGGCCACAGTCCAATGGGTCACAAAGAGTCGGACACCACTGAGCAACTAGCACTTTCATTTTTTTTAATTCAGAATTTGTTTTTAGCTGAGGAGAAGAAGTAATGATATAGGAATTTAATGACTGATGAAACAGACCAGAGATATGTGAAAAGAATAAAATCATGAAATATTAGAGTGACTGGAGTCTTCAAAAATCTTCTGTATACTAATCTCTGTATACTAATGAGGAAACTGACGCTCCAAGAGGTTTGATCTGTCTGGGGTCAGTCAACATCAGAACAGGATCTAGAATCATAGACTACAGTCCAGCATGCTTTCTATATCCATGCCACATGGAAAGGGGGCAAATCACCTCAAATTTCCCATTTGGATTTTCCTCTAAATGTTAATGATGAAAACATGTGTTAATATCTTCTTTGGGATGAATTAACAGCTTCAGTCTATTGAACACAAGTAAGTAGAATAAGGCTAAGAAGAGAATCAAAGAAATGCCATCTACAGCTTCAATAGATTTTTCAGATGTTTTGAAATCTATGGAGTGTTGGATAAGTGGTCTGTGGGGAAGACAATAATCTGTCCTGCAAATGTTTTGGGAATCCTCCTGGAATGCAAAAACATAGCACAGGATTTCATTCCCCAATGGACTTAAACACCCGTGGCGGATTCATGTTGATGTATGGCAAAACCAGTACAATATTATAAAGTAATTAGCCTCCAATTAAATAAATTTATATTAAAAAATAAATATTTATTTAACAAATAGAAAACATTTTTAAATGCATTTATATATATATTTCAGAATCTCTTTTAATTTATTTTTCCTTGTCTTTTATTTTATTTTCATTTTACGTTTTTCCAAAGAAAAAGCTCTTGGGTTTACAATAATTTATATAGTTTTCCAGTTTCAATTAATTGGTTTATACATTAATCTTTGATGTGGGAATTCAGTGTCTAGTTCATTTGTTTTATATCTTCCTTTTTAAATAATGAGTAAAATATTCAATACCATGAATTTTATTCAGTGTAGTTTTATATGTATCCCATTTGTTTTGACATATGTAATGTTATCATTTTCTAAATGCTCTGTGGATTCGCATTTCTTCTAAAGGCTATATTTTAACTACAATCAGGGCAGAGAGGGAAATGGGCAATACTTTGCCTAGGAAGCAAAACTCCTCTCTAGAAGACATTGATGACCTGAAACTCATCTTTTACTTTTTGTTTCAGAAAAGTTAAAACAAGGTAGATACCTGTTCAGCCTCTTAGCCTTAAGAGGACCAACCCTGAGTCAGCTCTTGAGAAGTCTCTGGTACCTTCTCATTGCAGAATATGCTTTTGTATAATTTTGACCTGTGATAAACTACACAGGAGTGGCTGGGGACTCAGGAAGATCAAAGTCAATTGAGTTAGTGTTATAGCTTTATGGGGACTTTAAAATACATTTTATTATTTGTGGGACTAGAAATTCTCCCAATGATATGCTTGTTCATAGGTATACATTGGGTATACATCTTATTCACAGCACAAATTAATTTTTCTTTGAAGAATACATAGTTTTGCTACTATGCAAATTTCCCTCCTCCCCCCAAAAAACTTGTGAAGGACAATTTGTTATACACAATTGCACAAATGTTTTACAACTGCCAAAGAACCATTCATGAGCAACACACTGGCAGACCAGGTATATTCTTCTGTTCTTATTATATAACTAATAGTTATTAATCCAATTAGAAGATATTATCATCTTAACATGTGAGAGTGATATAATAGTCATGCATTTTCTTTTTGACTCCAGTTTCATGCCAAGAATTAGCAAATTTTTGTTTACTAGGAAGCCTTAATGGTAAAACAGTTCCCTTCTTCAGGGTTCCTACATACCTCCTTCTGCAAACAAATAGTGTCTTCCCCCACTGAACCTCGAACTGTCCCAAGAAAGAGACTATTTCTTATTCATCTGTTTACCCCAGAATCTAGCATTCAGGTTTAGCATCTAATCTGGTCAGACTTCACATGGATGTTTTCTTCCCTTCTATTCCTTTCTCTCTGAAATATACACGGGATTGAAAAGGCAAAATGACCATTTGAGCTAAGTACCACCATGCCAATAGAGATGTCCTCAATGCTTACATCTAGGGTGGGCTCTCCTGAAAGGCCCTACCCCAGAGAAAAGGGAAATCAGGCCTTAAGTCCCCTCCTTCAGCTCTTCTCAGGGACTCACTTAACTCTCCCCAGAGCTGTCCTTTTCCCAGATCTTTCAGCTTTCATCCAAGTCCTCAATAAAATTTACTTACTCATTCTTAACTACTCTGTAATAATAAACTGATAAAATCACTTCTGCTATTGCATTTAAGACATTAACTTTTTATTGTTTTACTGTCCCTGAGGTAAAATATTTGCATTTTAATGCAGACTTTGGGGTGATGGCATTTTATCAAAAACAAATACAAAAACCTAATAACTTAACATTTGAGGGCTTAGAAAAGACTTGGGTTAAAACCACACCACCTCACCCCACCACTTGCCTTGAATCTCATTCATTGGATAAAACTCCTCTGGCGAAGCAAAGAGTCACAGAGATCTCAGAATCTGTGCCTGAGGTCTAAAATCCAGATATTGGCCCAGCCAGGTCACAGTAATTTCTCCTGCCTGGCCCCAGTCCTTCTACAAGTTTCTGTTTATAGTTGAGAAAATACAATTGTATTTTCAATGTCTCATTATTATTCATCATATCTCCTCCTCCTAGGTGGCACAGATATTTATAACTATACATGGTGAAAGTAGGCAATAAAGGATATCATTTGTTCACTTGCAAACATTTTTTGAGCCTGCATATATCAACTGCCAGGTGCTTGGGTACCGAGAGCAGAAAGCAGAGTCACCACCTTGAAGGAGCTTGAGGTCTAATAAGAGAGCCAGACACATACACATATAGATGATCATAGATAAGGAAACGAAGAACTCTGGGACTAGAAGCGTATGGGATCTTTTATCACGGTTTCTCAATGCTGAGCGCATACAGAAAATACTCAGAGGGTGGAGAGTGGTTCAAAATATAAAGCCCTTTCTTCTTCCATTAAGCATCAGAGCTACAGTGAGTCACCCTTACTGACAAGAGCGTGATCCCTCCCTGAAGAGTGCTGGGCAGAGCCAAGTAATGATGTTCATGGGCCCTAGTCGCTTCTGCCTTTGTGGGCGCTACCCTTCATAAAAACACATTAAAATTATATTTTACAACCGTATTTGTTAAAAAGATGAGAATAACTTTGACCCTAAAGCTCATTTCTTTTATTCTGACAGTAAAAGAAGTTAAATCATTTCTGTGGGCTTAAAGTATCATGGGTCCCAGAAGGTGCACCCAATTTGCATAATGGATACATCAACTCTGTTGATGAGACAACAGCAACAAAATACATTGAAAAACAGTGACCTAGTCCAACACCCTTCTTTACAAATGAAGAAACCAGCCCAGAGAAATGAAGTGACTCATGAAATGCCTGCAGCTAGTTAGCAGTAAAATATGTATTTGAATCCTGTTCTGCTGGCATCACCCTCAGGTTCTTCCCAGCATGCCTTTTTCCTTGATCATGATTTTGGCTTCCATGCCTAACTCCACTGACCTTCATAGTAGTAAAATTCCTGATGCGGTCAAATTCAAACATGATCTCAATGTAACCATTGGTGGCACTCTCGTTTCTCCAGCCCACGTAGTCATAGCCCGGCCACACATGGTATTCATGGGTCTGCGTGAAATCATCCAGGCCAGACACCCCATCAGTCAACTGGCCCAGCCCTTCAGTCATGCTGCTCAAACCAAAAGAGGAGAAGGAAAAAGAAGAGAGGAACTTGGAGTTAATCGCATATTCACAGAAGAGTTTTTATCCAGTTTCTCCACCCCAAGTTTTGTAAGAGTTGATTATCTTGGAGGTTGAAGAATTATGAAAAATCCAATATAGTTTACAGTACTGACTCATTTATCCTACATCAATGGGGAACAAGGAATTCCATATAAATGAACTTTACATAATATTCGATACTTAACTCTATTACAGCAAAGCTTTTAAACACTTTTTAAAATCATTTTATATGAAACGCTTTCTATGATCTATTGTATCCTTACCTTTTCTTATACTTAACATAATAAGTCTTTATATAATGATTCAATATTATCAGGTGCATTTGACAAATTCATCCATTAATGAGTAAATAAATGAATGCATAGAATGAATAATGTAGTAGATGGTGGCACTTGCTCATCACTAAATAAATGGTTCCAGAGCTGGTTGGAAATTTTTCTGACTCCTCTTTGACTGTATATTGTTATTGTTTGATAAATCAATTTCAGAGCAACCAGTCTTGCCTTCTACCTCACATCCCCAACAACTTAATTTGATATCAAACTAAAGGGGAAAAAAGTAACCACTGCCAAATTTAAATACTAATTTAACTCTAATTACATTTGTAGAATACTAGACTCATGCAGTAAAATGCATGGATCCCATGAATATCTCAAGTATTGGATTTCATTTTCTTTTCTAGTTTGGCAGCCTTTCCACTTCTGAGTGTGAGGCTATTGTGAATGGCTGAAATTGCCAGAAGCCTGACCGCTTCTGTTTAAAGTTTGAAGAACATAAAGAGACCTCATTCCTTCTTTTATGGAGGGACAGAATGAGAACACATCATGTGGAGTTTCTCTCTCCTCAAGCTCTGGAAGCTATGTCAGGAGTCTCCCAAATGAAAAGATTGGGATAGTCACCCTCAAGCAATAACCTGTGTAATCCTTGAGGTTACAGGCAAAGCAATGCCATGTAAAATTTGTGAATTACCAAAAAAAAAAAAAAAAGATTAAAATGATTGTGCCAAGCTTACAGATATATTTTTAAATATATTTGCTCATTGAAAAATGTTTGGCAAATTATAATATTTATCTGCTGCTACTGCTACTGCTAAGTCACTTCAGTCGTGTCCGACTCTGTGCGACCCCATAGACGGCAGCCCACCAGGCTCCCCCGTCCCTGGGATTCTCCAGGCAAGAACACTGGAGTGGGTTGCCATTTCCTTCTCCAATGCAGGAAAGTGAAAAGTGAAAGTGAAGTCGCTCAGTCTTATCCGACCCTCAGTGACCCCATGGACTGCAGCCTTCCAGGCTACTCTGTCCATGGGATTTTCCAGGCAAGAGTGGACTACAGGGACTAAAGCCTGGCTCTCCCTTCCAAGGTTTTGCCTTCTTTTTCTTCTCTCTACAGATCAAAAAGGCGAGGACAGCATAAGTTTACTTGCCATGAATGTATTACCCATTGTCCCCAGAAAATTAAATCCCCATGAAAATCTTCAGAAAAGCAACACAAATTAAAAGGAATGCTAATTCAATTCCCTTTAATCAGAATTTAATCAAGTGGGGAAAAAGTAAGGAAAGAAACTTTGCCTGTTTGCTTTATATACTTTAGGATTGTTAGAATTTCTACAAGAGTATACATTACTTTTAGATTTTTAAAAATTTAAATAAGTAATTTTTGCTACTATAACTGTTTATTTCCTGAGAACTTGAATTAGGTAACTGTTATCTTCTCACTCAGCCACACCCGAACTAGATATCTCATGACCTCAGTTATGAGGTGGAAGCTGATTATGTCTAAATCTCTGTGATCATTTTTTTTTAAATCTTTTCTCTGGGGTCCATCTAGAATCATATTTCCAGTTTTCTGCCTTATTTCTCCATCTGAAGTCTTATCAGTTCCTTACATTAATAACCCAAACTGAATCCATCATCATCCATTTCTAAACTAAATCTTCACCTAGATTTCCCATTTCTGTCAACTATACTTCTCTTCCATATCCACTGAGTTCCTGGCATATAATAAGCATATGTTTGTTGAATGAATAAATGTCATCTTTGTTGTTTTAGTTACCTAGACTACCATGTTTCATCTTTTCCTCACATCCAGTGATCCCTAAGTGAGTACCTCTTTCTCATTCCCATTCTCACAGTCACCATTTTGGCCTGGGTCCTTAACTCTTTTCATCTGACTGAACTTGGAATTAGAATATATCCCCCTCTTATCCTCTTTTTCCATTCAAATCTAGCCTTTGAATAGCTTAATGAATCTACCTAAAGCACAGCTCCCATCATGTTCTTCTCCAGCTTTAAAAAATCTTCAGCAGCTCATTGTGTTGGTGATGTTGATAAAGAAGAACAACTCCCCATCCTGTCTCTTCTTCCTGGCCTTGGTTCCCTTTTCTCCACATTCTCTCTATAATTTATCATTTGTAGATTTTTTAAATCATGGCCATACTGATGGTTGTGAGGTGATCCTTCATGTAGTTTTGATTTGCATTTCTCTAATAATAAGCAATGTTGAGCACTTTTTCATGTAAGACCAGAAACTATAAAACTCTTAGAGGAAAACATAGGCAGAACATTCTTTGACATAAATCACAGCAAGACCCTCTTAGAGTACCCACCTCTTAGGGTAGTGGAAATAAAAATGAACAGATGGGATCTAATTAAACTTAAAAAGCTTTTGCACAGCAAAGGAAGCCATAAACAAGATGAAAAGATGGAAAAATCTACATCCAAGATTACTGCACCCAACAAGGATCTCATTCAAAATTGATGGAGAAATAAAAAGGTTTACAGACAACCAAAAGTTAAGAGAATTTAGTACCACCAAAGCAGCTTTACAACAAATGTTAAAGGGACTTGTATAGTCAAGAAATAGAAGAGAAGGAACAGATCTACAAAATCAACCCCAAACAATTAAGAAAACAGCAATAGGAACATATCTATCTATAATTACTTTAAATGTAAATGGGTTAAATGCGCCAACCAAAAGACACAGATTGGCTGAATGGATACAAAAATAAGACCCATATATATGTCTACAAGAAACCCATTTCAGACCTAAAGATACATATAGACTGAAAGTGAGAGGATGGGAAAATATATTCCATGCAAATGGGAAGCAACAGAAAGCTGCAGTAACAATCCTCATCAGACAAAATAGACCTTAAAATAAAGAAGATTACAAGAGATAAGGAAGTACACTACATGATGATCAAGGGGTCAATCCAAGAGGAAGACATAAGAATTGTAAATATCTATGTACCCAACATAGGAGCACGTCAATACATAAGACAAACACTAACAGATATGAAAGAAGAAATTGACAGTAACACAATAATAGTAGGAGACTTTAACTCCCCACTCACACCACTGGTCAGATCATCAAAACAGAAAATTAATAAGGAAACACAAGTCTTAAATGATACATTAGATGAGATGGATCTCATTGAAATCTTCAGGATATTCCATCCAAATGCAGAAGAATACACCTTCTTCTCAAATGCACATGGAACATTCTCCAGGACAGACCACATCTTGGGTCACACATCAAACCTCAGTCAATTTAAGAGAACTGAAATCATATTAAGCATCTTCTCCAACCACAACACTGAGACTAGATATCAATTACAAGGAAAAAACTGTAAAAAATACAAAGAAATGGAGATTAAACAATACATTTCTAAATAACCAACAGGTTACTGAAAAAATCAACAGAGAAATTAAAAAAATTTCTAGAAACAAATGACAATGAAAACACGACAACTCAAAACCTATGGGATGCAGCAAAAGCAGTTCTAAGAAGGAAGTTTATAGCAATACAATCCTACCTCAAGAAAGAAGATAAACATCAAAGAGACAACCTAACTTTACACCTAAAACAACTGGGAAAAGAAGAACAAGAAAACCAAAATTATAAGGAAAGAAATCATAAAGATCAAAGCAGAAATAATTGAAAAAGAAATGAAAGAAACCACTGTAAAGATTAATAAAACTAAAAGCTGGTTCTTTGAGAAGATAAATAAAATTGACAAACCTTTAGCCAGGCTCATTAAGAAAAAATAAGAGAAGAATCCATTCAACAAAATTATAAATGAAAAAGGAGAGCTTACAACAGACAATGCAGAGATACAAAGGATTATAAGAGACTACTATGAACAGCTATATGGCAATAAAATGGATAACCTGGAAGAAACAGACAGATTCTTAGAAAGGTTCAATCTTCCAGGACTGAACCAGGAAGAAATAGAAATTATGAACAACCCAATTACAAACACTGAAATTGAAGCTATGATCAAAAATCTCCCTAAAAACAAAAGCCCAGGACCAGATGGCTTCACAGGATAATTCTATCAAGAGCTAATGCCTATCCTTCTAAAACTCTTTCAAAAAACTGCAGAGGAAGGAACACTCCCAAACTCAGTCTATGAGGCCACCATCACCCTGATACCAAAACCAGACAAAGACAACACAAAAAAAGAAAACTAAAGCCCAATATCACTGATGAACATAGATGCAAAAATTCTCAACAAAATTTTAGCAAATAGAATTCAGCAACACATCAAAAAGCACATACACCATGATCAAGTTGGTGTTATTATTCCAGGAATGCAAGGATTCTTCAATATATAAATATCAATCAATGTGATACACCATGTTAACAAATTGAAAGAAAAAATCATATGACAGTCTCAATAGATGCAGAAAAAGCCTTTCTCAAAATTCAGCACTCATTTATGATTAAAACTCTTCAAAAAAATGGGCATAGAAGGAACCTACCTCAACACAGTAAAGGCCATATATGGTAAGTCTACAGCAAACAGTATTCTCAGTGGTGAAAAACTGAAAGCATTCCCCCTAAGATCAGGAACAAGACAAGTGTGTCCACGTTCACCACCATTATTCAACATAGTTCTGAAAATCCTAGCTACAGCAATCAGAGAAGAAAAAGAAATAAAAGGAATCCAGACTGGAAAAGAAGTAAAGCTCTCACTGTTTGCAGATGACATGATACTGTACATAGAAAACACTAAAGATAGTATCAGAAAATTACTAGAGCTAATCAGTGAAATTAGCAAAGTTGCAGGATACAAAATCAATACACAGAAATCACTCACATTTCTATATACTAATCAATGAAATCAGAAAGATAAATTAAGGAATCAATCCCATTCACCATTGCAACAAAAAGAATAAAATATCTAGGAATAAACTTACCTAAGGAGACAAAAGAACTGTACACAGAAAATTATAAGACACTAATGAAAGAAATCAAAGATGACATAAACAGATGGAGAAATATTCCATGTCCCTGAATAAGAAAAATCAATATTGTGAAAAATGACTGTACTACCAAATGTGACATACAGATTCAGTGTGATCCCTATCAAATTACCAATGGCATTTTTCACAGAACTAGAACAAAAAATTTCACAGTTCTTCTGGAAAGTGAAAAGACCCCAAACAGCCAAAGCAGTCTTGAGAAAGAAGAATGGAGCTGGAGGAATCAACCTTCCTGACTTCATATTATACTACAAAGCTACAGTCAACAAGACAGTATGGTACTGGCACAAAAACAGAAATATAAACCAATGAAACAAGATATGAAGCCCAGAAATAAACCCATGCACCTATGGATACCTTATTTTTTGACAAAAGAGGCAAGAATATACAATGGGGCAAAGACAGCCTCTTTGATAAATGGTGCTGGGAAAACTGGACAGCCACATGCAAAAGAATGAAACTAGAACACCTCCTAACACTCTACACAAAGATAAAGTCAAAATGGATTAAAATCTAAATGTAAGACCAGAAACTATAAAACTCTTAGAGGAAAACATAGGCAGAACACTCGATGACATAAATCAAAGCAAGATCCTCTATGATCCACCTCCTAGAGTAACAGAAATAAAAACAAAAGTAAACAAGTGGGACCTGATTAAACTTAAAAGCTTTTGCACAACAAAGCAAACTATAAGCAAGGTGAAGAGACAAACCTCAGAATGGGAGAAAAATAATAGCAAATGAAGCAACTGACAAAGGGTTAATTTCCAAAATATACAAGCAGCTCATACAACTCAATGCCAGAAAAACAAACAACCCAATCAAAAAGTGGGAAAAAGACCTAAATAGACATATCTTGAAAGAAGACATACAGATGGCTAACAAACTGAGAAGATGCTCAGCATCACTCATTATTAGAGAAATGCAAATCAAAACTACAATGAGATTTCACCTCACACCGGTCAGGATGGCCATCACCAAAAAGTCTACAAACAATAAATGCTGGAGGGGGTGTGGAGAGAAGGGACTGCTCCTGCACTGTTGGTGGGAATGTAAATTGATACAGCCACTATGGAAGACAGTATGGAGATTCCTTAAAAAGCTAGGAATAAAACCACCATGTGACCCAGCAGTCTCACTCCTAGGCATATACCCTGAGGAAACCAAACTGAAAAAGACACATGTATCCCATTGTTCACTGCAGCACTATTTACAATAGCTAGAACAAGGAAGCAACCTAGATGTCTATCAGCAGATGAATGGATAAAGAAAGTGTGGTACACAATGGCATATTACTCAGACATAAAAAGAAACACATTTGAGTCAGTCTTAATGAGGTGGGTGAACCTAGAATCTATTATACAGAGTGAAGTCCAAAAAACAAAGATAAATATCGTATTCTAATGCATATATATGGAATCTAGAAAAATGGTACTGAGGAATTTATTTACAGGGCAGCAGTGGAGAAACAGACATAGAGAATAGGCATATGGAAAAGCAACCAAATCAAAAAAATAGGCAGAACACCTAAACAGATGTTTCTCCAAAGAAGACGTACAGATAGCTAATAAACTGTGAGCTTCTTAAAGGTAGGATCAATGATTTTACTATATTTGAATCCCTACCAAATTCCTTGCATGTAGTAACAGTTGATTAGCAAAGATTTACTAAACTAAACTGAATTCAGTTGATCTCTGCTTTCCTCTGTGCCTTGATTTATGGCATTTGGGTGTGGCTAAGTGAAATGATGCCAAGACCAACTTATGTAAATGGGGAAGAACAATGACTGAGTAGATGGAAAGGAAGTGATTCGCAGTAGAAATCCTGATGAGTCAGGTCTTCAGATAGGGATCGGGAAGCTGAAGGCAGTAGTTTATTCTTCACATCGCACAGAGTCGGACATGAATGAAGTGACTTAGCAGCAGCAGCAGCAGCAAGACAAGGGAAGTGCTGTAATTCCACAGTCCTCTTCCTGAGACTCACTAATTTCTCTCTCTCTCTCAACCACCTACAACCTCCATTATGCAGTGTGGGCTTCACTATGATTGAGACCTCTCTGCCAAGCTCAACCTGTGTAGACAAAGATCAACTTCAGGGAGAAAACTATTGATCTGGGGTAGAAGAATGGCAAGACTTGGAATCAATCGGAATAGATGGGAACATCTCTTACCCAACCCTAAATTCCTCCTGTATCTGAACATATTCCTCTACCATGGCCTTCCCTTGGTTCACTTCAAGTATCCATCGGTCCTTCTGCTGTTCCCAGTTCTAGCTTCTGCTGTAGTCAGGTCATTCTGGTCCTCACCCCTGATTCCTTTCCTCTGCTCCCTCTACCGACCTCCTTTTCGCCAACTATCATCTCATCCTAGAAACTTTCCTTGTCTATTATAAGTCTTAACAGTCTCCTTCTTTTCACAATTTCTAAAGCATTTACATGTATGGAATTCATTCTTTCTGAACTTCTTTATAAGTCCAATTCATTGTAGCTTTAGTTCTTCTGGCCCTTGTCTCCATAAGTAGGCTCTTATTTATGTTAGACCTCATGTCTGTTTTGAGGGTCAAAAACATGGCTACCTTATCATACTACAACATTTAGTCCTTCTTTGTATAATTTACTGTATTCCTTGTGATTATTTTGTCTTGTTGAAGATCTCCTGGAGAAGGAAATGGCAATCCACTTCATTATTCTTGCTGGAAAATCCCATGGAGAGAGGAGCCTGACAGGCTACAGTCTATGGTGTCACAAAGAGTTGGACCCGACTGAGCGAATAACACTTTACTTTCACTTTGTCTTCCCAAACTAGGCTCTCAGCTCCTTCCAAATAAAGACTACATCCATTACATTGTTGGATCATCAAAAAAGCAAAAGTTCCAGAAAAACATCTACTTCTGCTTTATTGACTACGCCAAAGCCTTTGACTGTGTGGATCACAACAAACTGTGGAAAATTCTTAAACAGATGGGAACACCAGACCACCTGACCTGACTCCTGAGAAATCTGTATGCAGGTCAAGAAGCAATGGTTAGAACATGAAACAACAGACAGGTTCCAAATCAAGAAAAGAGAACATCAAGGCTGTATATTGTCACCCTTCTTATTTAACTTATATGCAGAGTACATCATGAGAACTGCTGGACTGGATGAAGCACAAGCTGTAATCAAGATTGCTGGGAGAAATATCAATAACTTCAGATATGCAGATGACACCATCCTTATGGCAGAAAGCAAAGAAGAACTAAAGAGCCTCTTAATGAAAGTGAAAGAGGAGAGCGAAAAAGCTGGCTTAAAACTCAACATTCAAAAAATGAAGGTCATGGCATTCAGTCTCATCACTTAATGGCAACTAGATGAGGAAACAATGGAAACAGTGACAGACTTTATTTTCTTGGTCTCCAAAATCACTGCAGATGGTGACTGTAGCCATGAAATTAAAAGATACTTGCTCCTTGGAAGAAAAGCTATGACCAACTTAGACAGCATATTAAAAAGTAGGTCCATATTCAAAGGTGCATATAGTCAAAGCTATGGTTTTTCCAGTAGTCATGTATGGATGTGAGAATTGGACCATAAAGAAAGCTGAGCACCAAAGAATTGATGCTTTTGAACTGTGGTGTTGGAGAAGACTCTTGAGAGTCCTTTGGACTGCAAAGCGATCCAACCAGTCCATCCTAAAGGAAATCAGTCCTGAATATTCACTGGAAGGACTAATGCTGAAGCTGAAATTCCAATACTTTGGCCACCTGATGCGAAGAACTGACTTATTGGAAAAGACCATGATGCTGGGAAAGATTGAAGGCAGGAGGAGAAGGGGACGACACAGGATGAGATGGCTGGAGGGCATCACCAACTCGGTGGACATGAATTTGAGCAAGCTCTGAGAGTTGATGATGGACAGGGTAGCCTGGTGTGCTTCAGTCCATGGGGTCACAAAGAGTCGGACATGACTGAGTGACTGAACTGAACTGAACTGATTTTACTTTCTCTAAATTTATCTCACGATGCCTAGTATAAGTGCTAAATAAACACTGGCTAGTTGATTGATTCATTGAGTGTTGTTCCCAGGCCATGATAAAGTATTATTCTCTTCTGGTGGTCATTTTCCTAGTCTGATGATTAAAGTCTCTTAGGATTTACCTGTACCCAACAGCTCCATCATAGACAGAATCGTTGAGATAAATGATGGAGCCTCCCGGCAGTACAAACTGCTGTCCAGCTGGAGCACTGTAAGACACCAAGCCATCTGCCAAAGGAAACACGGACGTGTCAGTGTCTTTGGGAAGGAGATGTACCTGCTGCTTAGACCAGCTATCCCAGGGAACTCTCTGAGGCTTCAAGAGTGATCTTTTGAGCAGCGTGTCCACCTAGGATTCAATTTGGGCACACAAGGAGCAATCCTGCGAAACACTCCTCTGCAGCAGCAGTCAGCAAAGTAAGGGTGTGGGGCACGACACCCTGGATGGACGAATAATATTCCTTTCTTTACTCTAACCAGGATGATTAGTAATTCCAGTGAAATTCTTAGTGGAAATAAATCCTCCTTCTGATTTGATTGCCTTTATTGACCAGGGGTTGATGTTTTTAATAAAGTTTATAAGCTCTCTCTCTTTAGACACCTACCCAGCCAGACACATCCGTAAAGTTCCACCCTCATGCACACATTCATGGAGTGATCAGTTACTGGGATAAAGCGGACGAATCTGGCCACAATGGGTGGCTCCAAATCCTTTAGGAAAATGTCATAGGGGTTACTATTTCCATCCAGCACCTGAGAAGAAGGAAGAGAAAGAGTGAGGAGATGCAATGAAGTTACTGACTCTTCTTCATTCCCCAAGTCATTATCTCTTTGATCGAACCTCTCTTTTTAGTTCAAGGAGCAGACTGTAATCATTCACAGCTCTCTCAGCAGCCTTGATATCCCTGTCTATGCCCCCACCCTATCCTCTTCATCTTGGGTCACACATTCACAAGCGCATGGCAGGTCTGTGGACACATACACCTGCATAGACAATCTGCGTGCTTCCTCTTCTAGCCTAAGTCAAAATACGGTCCCAGACACCCCAGAGTTTGCATGCCTCTTCTTCTTACCTGTTTCCCATGCCGGTTCCGCCAAGAGATCCAGCGAGTGCCATCTCGGCTGTAGTTGATCTTGTACATGGGGGCAAACTCAATGCCATGGCCCCCTGCATGGCGTCCCTGGGTCCCCACCAGAGTGATAAAGTGCAGGGTGTGCAAGTCAATCTGCAGAAACTCCTTCAGGTCATCAGGTTCCACTGGAATCTCGGGACACCAGGCTCCGTCCCCTTCTTCTGAGTCCAGCCTTGATGGATGGGGGTTAGGGGAAGAGGAAGGAACCATGAAACCACAGTTATTTGCCAGTCCCCAGCAAGCAGCTGCCAGTCCTGAAGGGAGAGAGCAGGCTGGGAGTCCAGTCCAGACGGACTCTTTGGGTTCTTCCCACCAGTCTGACTGTCACCACCATACCCACTTGTGGCCAGTTCCCTCTCCCTGGGGCACCATGAAACCCAGAAAGACACTCATCACCAGGGAGATGGAGACCTTCAGATAACATGTAGCCTTTACTTCCCACCCTTATTTAGAGGTCTCAAGGGAGGTCCCATGCAGTGAAACCTCCCTATCCTCTATTCCTTATAACAAAGCTAGCCACTCCTTGCCTGGATATCAAGTTATAGGAGTAGGGAGGGAGGAATCATCAGATCTGCAGTGTGGGTTGTGCAATGCAGTGGAATTTCAACCAGCAGGGTGAGCGTGGCAGCTCAGCAAAAAGCCATGAAAACCTATGGTAAGAGTGAGGAGTAAGGGCATGTCAGGGAAGAGTAAATAATCTGGTTTCATTTTATGACCTCCAGGATGACCAACCAGCAAGTAAAACTGTGAAATCATTGTAAAGCTTATTGTGGGACCCTCTTCCCCTCTTCTGTCTTCCCAGGAATGTGTCTCCTCTCACAGATGATACCTACTCATTGCCACTCCCTTCCAGCCCTACCAGACATCACTCTAATCTTTCACACACCAAGACAGAAATCATGGAGAAGGTTTATAGGGATGTTTATAAGAAGGCTTAAAATGGATGATTCCATTTTAACAGAGATCAATACTTTACACCAAAAGAACTAGATTCCAAGAAGAACGTTATTTCCTAACAAGTTAAATAGTTTTTGACAAGGGTGTTTATCGCTTTAAAGGACCCCTAATATTAGACCAGAAGAAACCTACCATATTTTGTTTATGGATGAGGATGGCCCTTCAGTGTAAGGTATCATTGAGAGGAGGGAAGAATTTGCTGGATACCTCAATGTCTAGTTAAGTCCTTGATGTCTTCTTCTGTGAGTGATGTTTCACAGATACTCACCAAGAAGAGGATCAGGTCTCCTAAATCCCAGTGTCCTACCTAATCTGCACTTTCCCATAGGTACCACTGTAGTCCACTTCCTACAGAAGTTCATGCTGAGAAGAAAGTGGCTAAAGCAAGTGTAAAGTGAAGCCACTCAGTCGTGTCTGACTCTTTGCGACCCCACGGACTGTAGCCTACCAGGCTTCTCAGTCCATGGGATTTTCCAGGCAAGAGTACTGGAGTGGGTTGCCATTTCCTTCTCCGGGGAGCTTCCCAACCCAGGGATCGAACCTGAGTCTCCCTCATTGTAGGCAGACACTTCCCAGGTTCGATCCCTGGGTCGGGAAGATCCCCTGGAGAAGGGAATGGCAACCCACTCCACTATTCTTGCCTCCCCTCCCCCCAAAAAGGGGCTCAAAGCAAGTGTACTACATGTCAACAAACCAACCTGCAACCTGGGTGGTGAGGCTCTAGGGGTGAGGTTGCTAGACTAGCACATGATGTCTTCCCCATTCCCACCAGCTCCCACCAAGTATCATCCGTCTCTGTTAGCCCCTTGAGCCAGTTATTCTGTCCAACCCATGCATGCATGTTCAGTCCCTCAGAAGTGTCTGACTCTTTGCAACCCCATGGACTGCAGTCTGCCAGGTGGTCCATGGAATTCTCCAGGCAAGAATACTGGAGTGGGGTGCCATTTCCTCCTCCAGGGGATCTTCCTAATGCAGGGATCGAGCCTGCATCTCCTGCATTGCCAGGCAGATTCTTTACCTCTGGGCCACCTGGGAAGCCCCAAGAGAGCCATCTGTCCAACCCAGAACTCAGGTTTTTTTGAGGTGCCCGTTCTCACCTTCCATATCTGGCAGCGGTGGACTCTGACCACTGACTGGAGGCTGTGATGTCCTCGTCGGGAATGTGGCCTCCTGACATGCCCAGAGGGTAGCGGCATACAGCTGAACCAAGAGGCACCAAAGAGAGAGGAGAGGAAACGCTTTTACTTTTATTTTCAGAGACCCCCAGCCAGAATGTAGCTGATTATTGGACCGGAAAGAGGGGCTAAATCCCTCTGCAACCCCAGTTTGACCACTCTGACTCTCTCAGCCTTTTCTTCCTGGACTGGCCTCCAAACTTATTAGCGTCTGTTTTCCAATCATTGACCCTCAGTCAACCCTATTTTTTGGTCCAAATTCTGACAATCCAGTGACATGCTGATTTATCCTTTCACTTGGTAATAACTCCATGGCCCATCCCCATTTCCTTATTAGCAGACATGCATTTCTAATCAGTTTCCCAACAGTGGCTAAGTCCACATCCTCATAATTACTAGGTACCTTTTATGACCCATAGCATTTCTTTCCTTAGATAGCTGATTTCATAAAACTATGGAGCAGAGTTTTTAAAAAACTCTCCTAAAGGTATTGAACACATGGCTTTGGCCCCATCAGCACCATGTTTTTGCCTCTGGCTAAGAATAATAATCTCTAGAGATGGACTTCCTCCTTCAGCCAAGATAGACTAACAAAGACCAGATTTATTCTCCTGGGTAAAACAACAAAAAACAGGAATAGTATATGAAAAATTGGGTTTCAACATAATGAAAATCAGACAACAAAGGGCAGCAATCCCTGAGAGAAAGGAAACGAAGAATATGAGCTCCACAATGGCAACAGCTTACTTCCATGAGTGCATCCAGGCTGTAGCAGAGGAAGTGAAAACTCAGGCAGTGGCTGGAGGATTTCCTGAGCTCAGAAGACAAAGAAAAGAGTCTGGAGAGGTCAAGGGGACTAAAGGTCTCAAGACATAAATTGCAATAAAATAGAGGATCCTTAGCTAAATTTAAACTTCAGATAAACAATGAATAATTTTTTTAGTATAGATATATCCCATGCAATTAAAAAAATTGGGCTGTAAGAGAAGCAGAGTAGTATCTATAATAAAAAAATAAATCAGTTGAAACAGATTCATAATTAATACAGAAGTTAGAATGGGTAAAGAAAAACACCAAAATAGTCATAACTGTGTTTCATAGGTTCAAAAAATAAGGAAAGCTATAGAGGATATAGAAAAGTGGTAAATCAAATTTCCAGAGATAAAACGTGATATGTGAGCTAAAATACACTGTATGGAATTAAAAGCAAATCACATATTGGAAAGAAAATAATACACATAAAGACAACAGTAGAAACTCTTCAAAATGAAACAATGAAAGAAAAGAGAATCAAGCAATAATCAAAAAGCAGAACATCAGTAAGATATGGAGCAATTTCAAATATCTAGATATACATGGAAATGGATTCCGTGAAGAGGAAGGAGGAAGATAGAAAATTATTTGAATAAAAATGGTGTAAAATTGTTTCAATTTGATGAAAATTATAAACTCAAGAAAATAATCTGAAGCAAAAAAAAAAATGAAGAAAACTATGCTGCTTCTGCTCCTGCTGCTAAGTCGCTTCAGTAGTGTCCGACTCTTGCGACCCCATAGATAGCAGCCCACCAGGCTCCCTTGTCCCTGGGATTCTCCAGGCAAGAATACTGGAGTGGGTTGCCATTTCCTTCTCCAGTGCATGAAAGTGAAAAGTGAAAGTGAAGTCGCTCAGTCGTGTCCGACTCTTCGCGACCCCATGGACCACAGCCCACCAGGCTCCTCCATCCATGGGATTTTCCAGACAAGAGTACTGGAGTGGGGTGCCATCGCCTTCTCCGAAACTATGCTACAGCCTATCATAATCCAATTGCTTAGAACAGGTGATAAAGAGAAAATTTTAAAAACATCTAGAGGAAAAGGATACTTTATGATCAGAGGACCAAAGATAAAGATGACAGCAAATATCCCATTCAAAATGGCAATTACATGGTAAATAAGATGATTTTTAATGTTATTTATATCTCTTTAAGAGGTAATAGGCTATTTAAACAAAAATAATAATATATTGTGTTTAGGACATATACAAAATTAAAATACATGACAATAATAGCATAAAGACTTAAAGAGGAAAAATAGAAGCTATCCTGTTGGAAGGTTTTTTTTTATACTCCGCGTGAAGTGATATAACATCATGTGAAGGCAGACTTTATTTAGTTAAAGATGTACACTACAAACCCTAAAGCAAGCACTAAAATCATATTTTTTAAAGACTTATGGTTAGTAAGTCAAGAAAAGATAAAATGGAATCATGAAAATTCAATTAAAGTTGGAAAGAAGACAGAATTAAAGGAAACAAATAGGGCAAATAGAAAACAAATAGAAAGAATATAGATTTTATGCTAACCATATAAATACTCCCATTAAATAGAAATGGTCTACATATACCAATTAGAAAGTAGGAATTATCAGAGTGGATTTAAAAAGAAAAATCAAGTTTAAAGTACATATAACCTATAAGAAACATATTTTAAATATTAAAACACAGATAAATTATAAGAAAATATGGAAAAAATATACCATGAAAAGTTAATCAAAAGAAAGCTGAATGTCAGACCCAATATATCAAGACAAGGGATAAAGATGGTATTTCACAGTGATAAAGGGGTTCGTTCATTAAGAATACATGACAGTCCTAAACATTTATTCACATCATAACAAAGCTTCCCAAAAGATGAAGCCAAAAAAAAAAAAAAACCTGCCAAAAAGTTATCAAATTCATAATTATAGTTGGAGATTTCAACTATTCTTCAACTAACTCCCTTCCAAAGAAGACATACAGATGGTCAACATATGAATAGTATATGAAAGAAACTTAATATCACTAATCATCAATGAAATGCAAATCAAAACCACAATGAGACAGCACCTCACGTCTGTCAGAATGGCTATTATGAAAGACAGGAAGTGACAAGTATTGGCGAGGGTGTGGAGAAAGGAGACTGCTTATGCACTGCTGGTAGAAATGTAAATTGGTGCAGCAACTATGGAAAAAAATACAAAGCTTCCTCAAAAAATTAAAAATACGATTACCATATAATCTACCAATTCTATTTCTGGGCATTTATCTGAAGAAAATGAAAACCACACTCAAAACTACATGTTTACCCTTCACTTCAATTGTAGCGTTCTTTACAATAGCTAAGTTATGGAACAGCATGAGTGTCCTTTGATAGGTGAATGGATAAAGAAGATATGTGGTGTGTGTGTGTGTGTATACATACATATATATGTATATGTACATACATACACGATGGAGTATACACAATAGAATGATAATCAGTCATAAGAAAAAGAATGAAGTCTTGCCATTTGTGACCACATGGATGGATCCTGAAAGCATTATGTTAAGTGAAATAAGTCAAAGACAAATACCATATGATTCACTTACATGTGGAATCTAAAAACCAAACAATCAAAAAAAGAAAGAAAAAAAAAAGCTCACAGATACAGAGAACATCAATCAATGGTTGCCAGAGGCAGGTAGTGTGGGATGAGCCAACTGGGTGAAAGGGGTCAAAAGGTGCAAATTTCTAATTATACAATAGACATGTCATAGGGATGTAAAGTACAGCATGGGACTATAATTAATAATACTGTACTGCATACTTAAAGTTATTGAGAGTAGAACTTTAGAACTTAAAAGTTCTTATCACAGGAAAAAATATTTTTGTAACTATGCATGGTGATAGATGTCAACTTAGACTTACTGTTGTGATCATTTCTCAATATGTACAGTTATCATTTCAATATACTATATCCCTGAAACTAGTATGCTGCTATATGTCAATTTTAGCTCAATGTTGGAATACTGAAATTATTCTAATAATGATTGAATATTTTAGAATACTGAAATTTCCTTTTAGAACAACAGGTCAAGGGGAAAACAATAATAAAAGGTACCCAGATTGGAAAGGAAGAAGTAAAACTGTCTTTAATTGGAGATAATATGATCAGTTATATAAAAAATTAGATTAAGTTTATACATGGTGAACAGTTGCAATTTAAATACCATCAAAAACTACAAAATACTTAGGAATAAACTGATGCTGAAGCGGAAGCTCCAGTATTTTGATCATCTGATGCAAACAACCAAGTCACTGGAAAAGTGCCTGATACTGGGAAAGATTGGGGGCAGGAGAAGAGGGAGGCAGAGGATGAGATGGCTGGATGCAATGGACATGAACTTGGGCAAACTTCAGGAGACGGTGAGGGATGGGGAGGCCTGGCGTGCTGCAGTCCATGGGGTTGCAAAGGGTCAAACGTGACTGGGGGACTGAACAGCAACAGCAAACCTTACAAAAGAGTGAAAGACCTAAATACTAAGAACTACCCGACACTGCAAAAAGAAAGGAAAGATCTAGAGAAGTAGAGATGCACACTGCTGCGCTCATGGGTCAAGAGAGTCAACTCGCCCAGTCCACCCAATCAAAGTCTCAGCAGACACTTTAGTGTAAATGAACGGATTGTTCTGAAGAGCCTATGGAAAGGCGAAGACCACAGAAACGCTGAAAAGCTGAAAAAGAAGATCAAAGCAGAAGGACTAACATCAGACTTAAAGACATTACAAAACTACAGAAATCAAGACTGTGTAATATTGGTGTAAAGACAGACAAGCGTACCAATGAAGCAGGAGAAAGTCTAGAAGTAGACCTACGTATCTATGCTTGGGTGCGTGCTCAGTCGGGTCTGACTCTTGGTGACCCATGGGCTGTAAACCGCCAGGCTCCTCTGTCCATGGGGTTTTCCAGGCAAGAATGCTAGAGTGTGTTTCCATTTCCTCCTCCAGGGGATCTTCCCAACCCAGGAATCAAACCGGAGTCTCCTGCATCAACAGGCTGATTCTTTACCACTGAGCCACCTAGGAAGCCCAGTTCACTCCTAGGTATTTGCCCAAAAGAAATAAAAGTGTATGTTCATGCAAAGACTTAGCAGTGTGCCTAACAGCTTTATTTCCAATATGTAATTAAGATTGGAAAATGATCATATGTCATCAACAGATAAAGGGATAAACAAATCACAATATACCCATGCAATGAAATACTACTCAGCAGGACTGGGATTAGAGTGAAGCAAGCGAGAAGCTGAGGGTGCGAAACTCCCAGGGTCATGGGAATGCCAGCGCTGCCTTTGCAGAGGGCAAGCGCCTGTTTCCACTTTGCACCCTAGGCCCCTCCTTTGCCTCACCCTAGTCCCAGCTCTACTACCCAGTAGGAACAAAAAAGGATGTTCCATCAGTACCTACTACAGCACAGATGACTTTCAAAATATCTGCTGAGGGAGAGTATTGAAGAAGTTGGCCAAAAAAGAGTATATGTGACGTGCTTCCATTTATACATAATTCTAGAAAGTGAAAACAAGTCAATCCACAGTGACAGAAAGACAATCAGTGGCTTCCGAGGGAAGGAAGGCGTGGGCAGGAGGAATTACAAAGTGGCACAAAGAAACTTTTGGCAGGAATGGATATGGTCATTATCCTGATTATGGTGATGATTTCACAGGTCTATACATATGTCAAAGCAGACCAAATCATGCATTTTTAATGTGTGTAGTCTACTGTATGTCAGTTGTACATCAGAGAAGTTATTTTTCAAAAAGTAACCTCTGGAATAGGATAACACATTGAGATTTTATTTGTATATTTCCAAAGCCCTTTTCAAAGCAGGTAGCCAGGCCTTCCTATTCCTTCACCCCTTGGAAGATTTATGTTGACAGGGAAGAAATAAGAAAGAAAACCAATGACTTCCTAGAAAGCCTGTGCTTGTTAAGGGACTGTAGCATGAAGTAGAGATGGCAGGAAGACAGGTGAGATTTCCCTAGGCAGGAAGGCGACAGAGGTAGGGAAGTCACAATGCTGCTGCTGCTACTGCTGCTGCTAAGTCGCTTCAGTCGTGGCCGACTCTGTGTGACCCCATAGAGGGCAGCCCATCAGGCTCTGCCGTCCCTGGGATTCTCCAGGCAAGAACACTGGAGTGGGTTGCCATTTCCTTCTCCAATGCAGGAAAGTGAAAAGTGAAAGGGAAGTCGCTCAGTCGTGGCCGACTCTTAGAGACGCCATGGACTGCAGCTGACCAGGCTCCTCCGTCCATGGGATTTTCCAGGCAAGAACACTGGAGTGGGGTGCCATTGCCTTCTCCAAGTCACAAGGCTAGCAGGAGCCAAGCTCCTTTCCTAGAAGTTCCCTGGAGTGGCTGCAAACTGTCAAAGAGAAAATGATTCCACACGAGCATTGTGTCCAAGGTTGGCACAGAAACAGCCAACCTGCTGTACTTGGGAACAGGGTGGGCTTGGAAAATAATGACATCCACTGTAATAATGACAAACTGAAGGCAAGGGGCCCTTCTGTGTGTATCACACCAAGCAAAGCTCCTGGATTCTTGTCTGACCCTAGGGAAAGGATGATTCTGGGCCAGCTAACTCTCCCAGAAATAGTATGATTAAGCAAAATCATATATAGGTAGCTTTGGCAAGAAACATGGCCATATACCCAACTGAAACTCTTCTATGTTACTGTCCACTTCCTTTTCCAAGTCAGATTTTAATCAAGAGATGAGCATGGGGATTTAGTTTTGCCTTTTCTTATCAAATATATAATTTCTCCTTCAGAGGTGATTGGTTCCACAGATAATCATTATTCTAGACCCTTAAGTGAAAATCTTAAGTGTAAATCTGGGAGTTCCACGAATGAAGCATCAAATTCTCAAACTCTGAACTCTCTAGAATGAGAAATTGAAGGGAGGAGTAAGGATTAGGAAATTCTAATACAAGATGCCAGTGAGCCAAGATTACTAATGAGTGAGGTCAATATACATTTCAAAATCACACACAGGGCATGGTCCTCTCTTCTGCTCCATTCCATCATTCAGCAAAAGTGGTACCCTGACTCCAGGTCTGCTCCAGCCCCATGGTGTTGGGTGTACTAAATGTTTTCATCTTTAGCACCAGTGACTTAATGGCAAGGAAAAGCTTCTGGAGGTCTAGCCCACAATCTACATGCCCTAGTCCAGTCTTCCAGAGGACTTGCATGGACATTTGGGACACAAGTGCAGTTACTTGTACTTTGCTTTCCCTTTGCAATTGTCCCTTGTGAGTATATTCCTCTCAGGGACCTCCTGGGGAAGGGGCTGAGCTGGCCAAGGCAGGTATTCCTGGCTCCTTTGGCAATCATCCAAGTTGCAGTGCCCTCAATTGCCATCTTGACCCCTAACACACAATTCTTCACAGTCTGCAAAGTGCTGTCCAATTGCTTACCTCATTTTACCCTTCCAATAACTCAATATGATAGGCAGGGCATGTACTATTATTTTCAAATTATATATATGAGGAAACAAACTGAAGTCCCATGACTATTAAGCAGTAGGGGTTTGACTTGGATCACATTTCTGAGTCCCAACCCAAAGTCTGTCCCAGCGCACCAGACTGCCCTCTCTGCTTCAGCCAAAAGAGAGACTGGAGGCAAGCTGTCTCTCCCAAGACGCAAGCTACTCAGCAGATCCATAAGAGAGCTGCTCCCCGGCATTCCCCTCTCCCTTCTGAAACCAAAGCTTGATTCCCAAAGCTAGTCCCATCCCCAAAATCACCCCCAGCATGAAAATCTATTTGTTTGAGCATTGCTTTCCAAATCCGTGAGGTTTTTAATTCTTATTTTTATTAACTTGCTCAGTAACTTGGGGGGATTTCTGTGGTGTTACAGTAGCAAACAAAAGAGACAGAGGACCTTTTCTCACAGAGTTTACATTCTAGGGTGGAAGAGAGGACAGAAAGCAAATAAGTATCTGATCTGAGAGAAGATGGTAAAGATAAGGCATCTGAACACAAATCTCAGTGAAGGAAGACAGCAAACCAGGTGACGCCAGAGGGGAGCACGCTTCATGTAAAGGGAACAGGGAATGCAAGGAACGAGCATTTTTGGTTGGTTGAGTTTGAGCAAGGAGGTCAGTATAACCTGCAATGGAAAGACTAGCGTAAGTTATTATGTAGTGTCCTCCTTTGGCCGTCTAATAAACTTGTACTCAACTAAAGCAAGCATTTTGGAGGGAGGATAGTACCACTTTCAATAAATTTCTCCTTCCTCTGATTTCTGACATTTCCAACATCTCTCTTATAGCAGTAGGCACACACTGCTATGTAACACTTGTATCTAGTCCTATCTCCCTACAGATGGCCAAGTTTTGGAGGGAAAAAGTAAAAGGACTGTATCTTATTCATTTTTCTTTTATTTCTCAGTGCACATCTGGGGAGAGAATAGTTGCTTTAAAACATTTCTTGAAAACAGAAGGTAAACCTTTGAGATAGATATAGCTCAGGAATAAAAAGAAAGCGGAGTAAAATATTCTCCCTCTGAAACTCATTCCTGGGTCTTTCCATTTCAGCCAACTCCACTATTCCAATGACTTGAGCCAAAAATCTTGAGGCCCATCTTTGACTCCTTTCACACTTCATATCCAGGCCATCAGCTGATAGGAAATTCTGTTAGCTACTCTAAAAATATTCCTATATCCCATCCACCTTTTGCAAATACTATGCTACCAGTCTAGGCCAATTTACTGTCCTCTGTCACCACGAATAGAATAAGAATCTTCTACCTGGCCTCCCTTCATCCACCCTACCCTTCCCCATATATCTACTACAATATAAATGAGATCATGTAAATCTTCTGTTCAAAGCTCTCCATTAACTTCCCATCTCACTTGTAATGAAATTAAAACTCTTCACACATAACCTGCCCCCTGACTGTCCTGAACCTCACCTCTACCCGAGCCTTCCATCAGCCACACTGGTCTCCTTGCTGTTCTTCTCATATGCTGTGTGCTTCTTCTTCACAGATCTTACTGTTGAAGTATTTAATTTAATAACATAATTATCTTTATAAGGTGGAGGAAAGAGAAGTGGAATACCGTATTTCCCATTTTTTTCCCACATGTGAATGTCCCTAAAATCTGAATGCATCTTGCGAGCAAATAGTGAGTCATGGTTCCTCGGTGTTTTTCTTTCCTTAGAGGCACAGAAAGTAATGACACATCTTAGAGTCAGCAGTTTCTTAAATTCGATGAAATATGTAATAATAACATTCATTTAGAGGCATTTATCAAGTGTCAGGCAACAAGATAAGCGTTTTCTTACTCATTATTTCAGGTTTCCCACTTATTACCCATTTTACTGGAAAGAATTTAAATAATTGCCCAAGACCTTTCATTGAGTAAATACTAACTCAGATTAGAATCTGGTTCTAGAATCTGTGACAACACTAGACTTTACAACCTCTGAAAAGCAAATGATTTCAAGTTCATTCCTGGCTCCACCACTTAATCCATGTGGGATCTGAGCAAACGCCACAGCCTCTTTGGATCTCAGTTTCCTCCCGTGGACAGCAAGGGAGTCAGAGCAGATGTTCGCTAAGGCAGTGGTTCCCAAAAGCCAGTCCATGGACCAATTGTTTAGAATTGCCTGGGGAGGTTCTGCTGCTGCTAAGTCACTTCAGTCGTGTCCCACCAGGCTCCCCCGTCCCTGGGATCCTCCAGGCAGGAATACTGGAGTGGGTTGCCATTTCTTTCTCCAATTGGGAAGGTTCTAGAATGCACATTTGTGAGCCTCTGCTTCTGAAGCTGAGCCCAGGAACCTGCACACTTCTAAAGTTTTCCCAGTGATTCTGCTGTGCAGCCAGTCTTGGGAACCACTCTGCTCCCAGATCCTTTGCAGCCTGAACACCAGATGATCTTCTGAGACCATGCCGGACAGAAAGAGAAACCCATGTTCACAGTCCCACTGGGCTTTCATTCCCGGCTATCATGTATCTCTAGACACTGAGCTGTGAGTGTATGAGAACTGTTTCCCGGAACATCTAAAGTAAACCAGAAATGGGGAAGGGGGGTCGCCTGGGGTGAATCATGATATTGTTGCAAATAACTTCCCCACCAAGGCATAGCTTATCCTGGGAAAAGCAACCAAGAAGTTTCAACAGAGCTGCTGCTGCTGTAGCTGCCTTCATGAAATATTTTGGTTCCATTATATTCCCTAGGTTCAGGGATCCTTTCTATTTTATGGTCTAACTAAACGTATATGGGAATTTACCCTGTTAAACAGAGAGAGAGAAAACCTGAGATCCCACCTGGGATGCTCTCCTTGGTACAAAGGAGTGCCAACTCCCTTCCCCAAGGTTCCGGTCTCCTTATCTACCACTGTGTTAGAGCGGTGGTCCTCTGAGCATGCTCCCAGGCCCAGTAGCACCAGCAGCACCCAGGAACATGTTAGAAATGTGAACTCTGAGTCCCTACCCCCATCCTACTGGATCTGCAGACGGGGCCCAGCAAAGGATGGTCCCACAGCCATTGGCACTGATGTGCAATCAAGTTTGATAATTAGAGGAACTGGGGGAGAAGATGAGGCTCCAGTTCTTCACAGAAAAAGTGCTGAATGTCCCAGAGCCCCCTCCTCATCCTCTCCAGTCCATCCATCACAAAAGGGTTTAAGCTCACTGTGTGTAAATAGCAGAGTGGCAACAACATTGACAAAAACTAGAAGGGCTCTCCCTGAGTCGGGGGAGAGGGGCAGTGGTCTCTGAACCTCTGCCTGGAAACTGATACAAACATTTTGGAGAGGAAGGATTCAGGATGACAGATGACATGTTATTTCTGCTAAGAGGCAATCAAGAAGTGCGATGTAAACTTGGCCTTTGAGAATCATCTGGTTCATCAGCAAATCCCTCAAATTTGTTGGTTTGGCCAAAAAGTTTATTCCGGTTTTTCCATAAGATGGTGTGAGGAAATTAACAAGATAGCGCCAGTCAGGCTCTCCCACCCCATGTTCTGTAAACAATGACTTTGCATGGTTATGTAATGGCTGAGATCATTCATAGCACTGCACATGTGTGTCACGAGGTACTCGCTTGGCCGCGGGCTACTGTGTGCAGTTCACCTGTATGAGCTTCACCGTGAAAGCCCTGGCTGCTGCTGCGCTGGAGCTGTGTTGGAGCGACAGCATGGTTATGTTAAATGAGGTTATGTTATGGTTATGTTATGGCTGCTGAGTCAGCCAGGAGAGAGGCTGTGTTATAGCTGCCATGCCAGCCAGGAGAGAATAATTGTGTCTGCAGTTCCGACGGCTCCTTGAATCTTTTTCCAGCTTATTAGCTCACGCCTTGCCTACCCTGGGTTCAGCGAACAGTGCAAACAATGTGAACAGTGAGATAGATGGTACAGAAAACGCGAATGAACTCTTGCCAACCCAATGAAAGTGAAAGTAACAGTTGCTCAATCGTGTCCAACTCTTTGCAACCCCATGGGCTATAGTCTGTGGAATTCTCTAGGCCAGAATACTGGAGTGGGTAGCCTTTCCCTTCTCCAGGGGATCTTTCCAACCCAGGGATTTAGCCCAGGTCTCCCGGCCCTGCATAGAAGTAGTGGAGAAGGGGAGAAATAGCTGAACTTAAAAAATTTGCAGGAGGCATTGGACTGGCAAATTTTTTAAGTTCAGTTACTTCTCCCCTTCCCCACTACTTCTACACAGGGCCCAACCTCCACCACCTCGTGCCTGAAATACTATAATGCCTTCTAGCTCTTCTTCCTGGCTCTCCTATTGTCCCTTCTCCATATAGTAACACAAGTGAGCTTCCTAAAGCCTTATTCGAACATGAACATTCTAACAGCTTCTCATTCTTCTCAAGATAATGTGTCCCATGAGGCCTACATGATCAGGCCTCAGGTTACCTCTCCGGCCTAATCTTGTGCTATCCCAGATCTTTACTCTCTATATCCCAGCACACTGGTCTTATTTCAACTTCACAAAGACACAAAGTATCCTCCAGCCTGGAGGTCTTTCTAAACATGATGTTCCCTTTGCCTGACACATTCTTCCTTTCCCCCCCTTTACCTCCTAAATCCTGCTCAAGCTCTAGCTCCCAGACCATCCCTCCATCAGGGAATTCCTCTGTGTCTTCAGCTCAATAAGAATTGTTTGCTACATGATCTTATAATGCACTACTCTTCTTTTATAGCACTTTTTACACTTTTAGAACAAGTAACTGTTTAATTTTGGCCTCTCCATTAAACAGTACATGTCTTGAGGGCAAGGATCCTATCTAGCTTTTTCTTTGTTGTCTCTCTGGTTTATGGTAGGGTGTCTGGCATTAACTGAGTCCTTAATAAATATATACAGGTAGAAAAACTACTAAAAGAAGAATTCTGTATTGTGTTGTTTATTATTGCAGAACTTAAAAACATGTTGATGTAAATCAAGCCAATATTATAAAGCAATGAATTAAGAATAAATAAATATGCAAAAATAATAAAATAAAATAAAAATTTTGTAAAAGAAAGAAAAAAAAAAGGCCTAGGAAGTTAAAGAAGGATAACCCCTATTAGTGACATTTAACCTGGCAGCAGATATCTGAGACATCGTTAAAAGTCTGGGCCATTATAGGGCTTCCCTGGTGGCTCAGACAGTAAAGAATCTGCCTGCAAAGTGGGAGACCTGGGTTTGATCCCTGGGTTGGGAAGATTCCCTGAAGGAAGGCATGGCAATCCACTCCAGTATTCTTGCCTGGAGAATCCCCATGGATTGAGGAGCCTGGCGGGCTACAGTTCATGGGGTCACAAAGAATTGGACACGATTGAGCAACTAACACACACACACACACACATCTTTTTGTTCATGAATTTAACAAGTTTGTTGTTGTTCAGTCACTCAGTCATGCCTGACTCTTTGCAACCCTGTGGACTATAGCCTACCAGGCTCCTCTGTCCATGGGATTTCCCAGGCAAGAATACTGGGGTGCATGCTGCTGCTGCTAAGTCGCTTCAGTCGTGTCCGACTCTGTGCGACCCCACAGACAGCAGCCCACCAGGCTCCCCCGTCCCTGGGATTCTCCAAGCAAGAACACTGGAATGGGTTGCCATTTCCTTCTCCAATGCATGAAAGTGAAAAGTGAAAGTGAAGTCGCTCAGTCATGTCTGACTCTTAGCAACCCCATGGACTGCAGCCTACCAGGCTCCTCCATCCATGGGATTTTCCAGGCAAGAGTACTGGAGTGGGGTGCCATTGCCTAGCCATTGCATTCTCCAGAGGATCTCCCTGACCCAGGGATCAAATGTGGGTCTCCTGCATTGCAGGCAGACTCTTTACCGTCTAACAGAGAAGCCTGACAAAACTATGGAAAACATTAAACATGGTGTGAGGATAAAAGCGATGGCGGGAAAAATTGGGACATTCACTTAGGTAGCAACCTTCACCTGAGATTTTCCATTTTACTTATGCTTATTTACCTCCTTACTGAAATTGTAAGCACTTTTGAAAATACTAATTATATCAGATTTTTTCTTTCCCCCCTTACCACCTACAAACACAGAGTACCATTAGGTACTCACCAGGCATTTAGCAATTAAATAAATAAAGAAAGAGATAGAGTGATGGGTAGATGGATGGAAGGATGAATTCAAGGATGGATAAATGAAGAGTGTGATCTTAACAACATGTTGAATTCTTTAGAGCAGGTGCTACAACTGATCTGCCCCAGAACCTCTCAAAGTGCCTGCCCATAAAAGGCACTCAGCCCATGTTTGCTGAGAAAATACCCTGATTAGCAGTGTTTCCCTGATGAGGGTCAGGGTTTGTCACAGGGAGCACCATCTTGTTGCCAATTCACAACAATCTCTAGAGGACAGTGCTGCAAGAGTGCTTTGTGGGCATTTGCATGAGAGGATGGGGAAACAATAGAAACAGTAAGAAATGTACTGTCTTAACAATAAAGAGACTTTATTTGGGGGGGCTCCAAAATCACTGCAGATGGTGACTGCAGCCATGAAATTAAAAGACGCTTGTTCCTTGGAAGAAAAGCCATGACCCACCTAGACAGCATATTAAAAAGCAGAGACATTACTTTGCCAACAAAGGTTCATCTAATCAAAGCTATGGTTTTTCCAGAGGTCATGTATGGATGTGAGAGATGGACCATAAAGAAAGCTGAGCACCAAAGAATTGATGCTTTTGAACTGCAGTGTTGGAGAAGATTCTTGAGAGTTACTTGGACAGCAAGGAGATCCAGCTAGTCCATCCTAAAGGAAATCAGTCCTGAATATTCATTGGAAGGACTGATGCTGAAGCTGAAACTCCAATACTTTGGCCACCTGATATGAAGAACTGACTCATTGGAAAAGACCCTGATGCTGGGAAAGATTGAAGGCAGGAGGCAAAGGGGACGACAGGATGAGATAGTTGGTTAGCATCACCAACTCAATGGACATGAGTTTGGGCAGGCTCTGGGAGTTAGTGATGGACAGTGGGGCCTGGCATGCTGCAGTCCATGGGGTCTCAAAGAGGCAGACATGACTGAGCGACTGAACTGAACTGCATGAGAGAAAGAGAAGTTCTGACCAGACTATTAGTCAGTAGAAGACCCCCAACTCAAGCCAGAGTAAGACTCTGGGCTACAAGTATTACACACCTTCTTCAGACAATGGAGCAGAGCTGTAGGTCTAGAAGCTGAGACCAATGAGCATAGCATGAAGAAAGGGAGTTCAGAGATAAAAGCCATCACAGCAGCCACTAGGCAAAGTTCCTTGATGAATCGCTACTCCCAAGAGCCTCAGAAAAAGGCCGCAGGGAAGTAGACAAGCTGGTCTTGGATGGCCTTCCTCATCCTAGTGGGTCTTTGGAACCAGGATAAACCTTGGCCCTCAGCAACCAACGTGGCACTTCTCAGCAGTACCAATGTGGTTTTCCCGTTGAATGTGCCTATTTTTGACAAACTCCTTCTGTGGAAGGGATCCCAGCCAAGAGTGAAGACTCAGAATTGCCAAGTCGGCCCAAGTCCTAAATGTCAGGTCCCCTTCCTTTCCCCCAAGCCCACTTCATTGTTAATCCAAACCCACCCATCTGTCTCTGAGCTTCACATTATGAAATATAAAGCAGCATGAGAAGGCAGAAAATCACAAAGGGAAGCAAGAGACCCTGAAGCAAAGAGGCATCACCTGATTTTGCCTGCTGAGTTGTCTTGGTGGTTGCCTACGCTTCCGTTACCCGCCAATCTCCTGGACAGAGAAGCTAATTGACTTTTCCAGTTTCCCAGAGTGGAAAACTACTAGCGCTGGCTGCTGCATGCCCGGGCAGCAAGGCAGTTCCCCCTGAGCTCTGGTAGGGCCTGGCAGGCAGGCTGAGGAGAAGCAGCTGCCACCAGGCCCCAGCTTCCAAGAATTATTTTCACACTGTGCTGCCAAAGTTGAGAGCCTGAAAGAGCCGCTTGTTTCATGATGTTTACCATCTCACTGTCAACTCCAGACCACAGGCTCTCCCCATCAATGAGTGTCCTATATGCAGCTTCCAGGAAAACGCTCGCATGGCACATAGGCCTGAGGCCACGGAGAGCTGACAGCTGGGCCCCTCTGGCACAGGGCTGGTAAGACTGGTGGGGGTGCAGCTCAGCTATTAGGTTCAACCAGGGGACCCGAGGCAGCTGATGACCTAAAGGAACATCTGTAATCATGAAACTTGAGAGCCAGGCCTTCAAGAAATCAATCCTTCCGGTGGCTCCATGAATATCAGAACCTCTGAGGCTCAGAAAGGTGAATTGACTTACTCAAGGATGAACAGTTAATTAAGGTAATCAGGACTGAAATTCAAATCTGATCCCTGGTTCCTCTTTCTTCAAGCTCAGGCTACCATGACCTAGTTTTTCCAGCTCCAGAGAGGACAAGGTGGTCTAATTAAAGAAGCTGTCATTTGGGCCCCTTCTCTCCAGAAACCCTACTGAGCAGACTTGTTCACTGTGCAAGTAAATATCTACATACTGGGATCTTGCTAGGTGCCAAGGAAACTTACTTGGGTTCCTCTAAGTACAATGAGGCTATTTTGCCAAGACTTCTTTTGCCCAAGTTGAAATTTCCCTTAAGAACAGCCCTTTAGAATTGCAGTTTTCCTAAAAGCCTAAAATACTCTCCAGAAACAATTATTGTAGAACTCCAGAAGAGGGGTCCCCAAGCTGTACTGGACTTCCGGGTACTGAGATAAGGATTGGACAAGGTATGTTAGACTTCCTGGTTAACAAAGTCAGTGAAAGCCTCCTGCTAAAATAGTGTGTCCTTTTCCTCAACAAGGATGTAAGTTGAGACAGCTGGGTAGCCATGAGCTAGGAGTTGAGAACAAACTCGTGGCATAGTTTGGAATCAAAAGAGGCCTATGCTTAAAACTTGATTCTGCCATTTGCAAATTGTAGGACCTCAAGACAAATAACTAAGCCTCTCTGAACCTCCACTTCCTCATCTTAAATAACCCTGCCAAGCAAGGTTGTTGCAGAGATGTAATATATAAGGAACTTAACAATTCCTGGAAGGCAATAGGGTTCAATAAATGATATCCAGAAGGAGAGGGATCACTCATTTTAAATATTACATTCACTCCTTCTTAAGCAATTTAGAGGTTTTATGGCCTTAGGAAAATTAATTAAGCTTTAAATGGCTCAGTTTTACAGTAATAACAGTACTTGTTTATGAGAAAATATGAGTTATAAATGTCAAGTACTTAGTAATGTTTATAGCACAGTAATGCTTAGAACAGTAACATTTAATAAAGGGTAGGTGTTATTGATTTTTTAACTATTTTTACTCTGACTCATTCTAAAAAAAACTTGGAACTGGCTTCCAAAACTGTACAATATACTAAGTAAATAAACAAACAAATAAGTGTAGAAATGCAGATATGGGGAAAGAGAATAAGGACATTAAGGTAAGCTGGAGCTAAGGTTAATACTAAAAATATAATCAATATTACATTTGGTTCTATACACTTTGCTGGTGATGGGCCTCAAATTTGTCTCCAAGCTTCCTACTAACCAATTCAAAAAGCAAGGCATAATCAGTTAACACGAATCACAGCAACAGCAAGGTAAAAGTTAACTTTTTATTTTTGTTCCCAGGTGGGATGGCGTAGCTTATAGTAACCAACATGCCCCCTGAAGATAACTGGAAGAACTAGATAAAATCTGTAAATCATCTGTTTACAGCCATTCGATTGCTGCTGACATGGTGAGAACAGAGGAACTGAAGCTTCAGAGAAGGATTGAGAAGCAGCGTCGCCTCTGCAGTCATATGTAGCCGTTTGTCAACTGCAAGGGGCAGAGGCAAGAGGCTGACCCTGGGCTTCGCACTGGTAGAGGGTCACTGGAGGATAAAATCTCAGAGTTTCTGAAGGAGTCCTGGGATCCTTCTAGCAGGCAGCTTTTTTCTTGTCCAGTACATTTGCCAAATGCTGGGGTTGTATAAGAGAGGCAGTGTAAAAACCTAAGGAGAAACCCTCTGAAAAGCTGAGCTGAGTGTTTGAATCTGATAAAGATTAGAGTTCAGGACCCACCAGGAAGAGAGGCCACAGAAAATGTGGGAGTTTTTAAAAGCACTGAATGACCAAGAATCCAAGTTTAAACCCTGCCAATTGCCCAAGGTGAAGACAGTCCACCCTACTGTGTAAAGGCAGACCCAACTGCTTTCACTGTTAGCCAGGCTGGACTTTGGGTTCACATCCTCTTAAGAAAATCAAAGACCCAAACACATTTCTAAAGAGAAGACCACCCAAGCCTCAGAGAACTGAGACGAGCCAGTTTTCTACCTATATGCAGGGCATCTTAGTGGTCATAAATGCTGAAAAAAAAGTCTTTAAATTTACCCCAATATTTGTAACTTTCTTACTCTTGGCACTTCAAGAGAGGAATCCAGATTCATCATCATAAGAGAAATTAAGGATTAATTTTACTTAATGAAGAAACAAAAACAGTAACCAGAGATTTATCATGTCATTATTGCTATTATCACTAGTAGTAAGAGCAGTAGAGGTAGTATTTGTATAGTAGGAGGAGAGGCAGCCATTACTATTTAGCAAGTTACTCAATAAGAAGCTATAAAAAGTCCTAAATATTGGTTTAACCTACTTAGAACAAACAAACTAATATTGTAGCTTTCTCAACGTGGCTTTAGCCTATCCCCATATTCAGGGATTCTCCTATGCCAAGATGAAACATTTCTTAAATTAGCAATAATTATGCATACAGGATACTCTTCATTGTTAGATCTTATATCTTGACTATAGCTTACAGCACCCAAAAGATTAAGTCTGAATCCTTCCCTTGAAATGTCAAGAGTAATACAAATTTGGGTAAACGTAAGCACATTTTTATTTATAACCACTAAAATGCTCTGCCCATAGACCAGAGGAGAGGGAATTTAGGCTTTTAGGAATAATCACAGAGGTTACTCTACCTCTGCAAGGAAAAAGACTCTCAAAGCCCTCGAACACCAGGGGCTGGACCTCATTACTGCATATTAGTAGCTGCAGTTCAGGGAACTTCAGTCTGTCTTCCTTCTACTTAACACCCCCATCATTTAAAAGAATGATATTCTTATTTCTTCTTCTCAGCTTCTGAACATCTTTGTGAGCTCAAACCTCTCATGGCATAACTTAGATCCATTTTTGTAGAAAAATACAGAGAAGAAAGGGAGCTTCTCGACGTCCTTTCTTTCCTGCCTTCTTTTTACTCCTCAAACACTTACTGATTGCCTTTACAAGCCAAGCACTATGACAGGTGTCCATCATGAGGACCCAGGAGATCAACACCACACCAGATAAGACAATGACCCAAGTCATTAACATCTGTGAAGCAGGGAAAAAAGAAGTTGCATACTTTTTAGCAACTCATCGCCTTCCACTTAAGCCCCTCCAAAACCCTCATTGTTTTGAATGTCTTAACTTTTGCCTTACTTTACTGTGTACGTGTCCAAACCACTGAAAAATTCTGGGAGGCCTATCTTACCACATCCATGCTCTTCAGGGGCCTGTTGGCTAAGACCAAGAGCTAAGTCAACAATCACACTATTCTCCCCAGAAAAAAAACAAAACAAAACACTGTCATGGATATGCTCAGCCTGGGCACAGGGCCCTGCAACCCTTGGAGTTGGGATGGCCAGAGTTCAGGGTTGTTAGAACCCCTATTCCCCAAAGGTAACATGAGTCTCTCTTGGAGACCTCGAGGGACCATAATAGTTACTAATGAACTCTTTTTCTCTCTCCTCCTCCATCATCAGCTTGAAAGAAACTGTTGTTTTACAGTTTGCATTATTTTCATTTCCTTCTCTTCCAAAAGTAACAAGTTACAACCCTTGATATTTGCATATAACTTTCCAGAGCCCACTGACTTCCATTATCTCATTTGGTCCCCCTATTGTAACCCTGTGAAGGGCAGAAAGCAGACTTTATTCTCCCCATTTTATAAGTGAGCAAAGTAAAGTGAAGAAAGGTAGCTAAAGTCACAAAGGAGATAGTGCCAGAGCTGAGACTCGAATCTAGATCTCTCAGTTGCCATCGTCTCTTCGCCATCTATGTTGCCATCACACTCTTCTGTCAGCACATACTCTCCATACTGTCTGTAGTGTAACAGCAGGGTCAAGAAGAACCACCAATTTAGGGAACAATCTGGAAAGATGGCCCAGAGAAGCTTATTGCTTGTTTGAGTTTTAGAATGCCCTGATTCCTGATTTGTTGAAATCTTATAGCAAAAGGAACATGCATCCTGGGCGGAAAGACATAGCATGGCATTTTGTTATCACTGGGTGAAGGCAAAGCCTTTGATTGGGAAGCATTTGCCATATACCAAGGATCCCAGAGTCATGTGGTTCCTGCTTTGGGTACTAACTTAACTTCACGTTTGCCCTATTACTCCTCGGTGACAACCATCTCCACCCTCTTGTTTTTCTATTTGTGGTTATGCGTCTTTACTCCATGTTCTCCCTTTCTCTTTTTACCCAACCTAGCAAATTTCTTTTCCTCTGGATCACTCTCAGCCTTCACTGTCTCTGCCAGCATGACATTAGAGACTTGATGTGATTGGTTAGCACACAGTCAGTGAGGCTAACTCTCCAGGAGGCAGCAGAGCACAGAGGTCAAGAATATGCTCCCTGGAGGTGGATCACGTCCCAGTTCTGCCACTTGCCTTGAGTGAGGTACCTAATTTCTATGGGCCTCAATTTCCCCTCTGTGAAACTGGAATAACAATGCCACCTAATTCCTAAGGTGCTTCTGAAGACTAAATTTGCTGATAGAATGGTACCAGGAATATATTAAGTGCTTCTTAAATATTAGCTGGTACTCTTCTTTGAAATTGCATCTTTTTTTCTCTACTTGGCATAACTAAAGTGCTTAAGGGGCAAATGAGTTTCTGATATCCCCAGAGAAAGATCTTTTACTGTTAGGAAGGATACCAGAGGCCACCCTCAGGCTAGATTTGACAAACAAACATATTGATACAAGCAAGAAAAAGCCAATCTGGGCAGCATCTAGCATTGCTCACTGAAGAGAAATTTAACCCAGGAGGTCCCTTTCCAAGGCCTTTCTCAAGCCACACACACACACATACAAACATACACACAGCCTTCATAACTCAGGCCTGGGCTCAGAAACCTGGGACTAGCATCACATTCTCATTAGCAGTTGAGATCCCATAAACCCTCTCAGCACATCTCTGGGGGCATGAATAGTGAGAACCCAGGGAAATAAAAATGATTTTCCGGAGTGGAAATGTGTATAGGTAAAGTTGGTGATAGACAGGGAGGCCTGGAGTGCTGCGATTCATGGGGTCGCAAAGAGTCGGATACAACTGGGCGACTGAACTGAACTGAAAGTAGCTGTATGAACTTTGGTGGGAGACACAAAGTTGGGAGAAGGGGACAGTTGTGCAGAAGGCAACCAGAGCATCTTCAGCACTTGGGTTTCTTTGCCAGGGTGAGCTGGTCCCGAGGGCCTTCGAACTCTAGCCTTTCTTGCTGAGCATGCTAACAAGACCAAGGTTCCAAGAGCTATGCGGGAACCTGTTGTCTTGCCCAATTCCTTGGATTCAGGCTGTCCCTCAAACCCAAATTACTTCTCATCCCCATAAATGTGCATCAGAAGTCACAGAAAGGAAACCATAAAGCTGTCCAGCTATACATGATCATTAGAGAAAGACTGTTTCCTCAAGTGGCCTCCAAAGGGGTGGGTAGTCTGACGGAAGGAACCTGGGCCTGGGAGTCATGAGCCGGTGGTCCCTGCTTTACCGTTAGCTATGGGTGTTGTCCTGGGCAAACCACCAACTCACTCACCCTATTTGACACCCAGTTCCTTTATCTATAAAATGAGGAAGAAGGCCTTAAATATCTCTAAGATTCATTGCAGCATGACTAGCGTAGGATATCAAGTCCTTAGACCTTAAGAGCTCACTGGATGTAGGATTGATGCTAGAAAGAATAAAACCACAAAGATGAACTGAAAGTCAATTTGGAGCCAGCAGGAAGAGGACACTCTGAATCTCCGATCCTTAATGTCTTTGTGCCTCCAAACATTTAAGATACCAAAGGAGGACTCCACCACCCCCAAGACTCTAAACTGCTAGCAGGTTGCCTGCTTCTTATGAGGGGAAAATCCAGGTGGGAAGTCCCAGCACGTGCCCTGGCTCTGTACCATGGATCCTAAATGCCTAGATTGCCTGTCGGAGAGAAGGGGTGTTCTCCCTTTTCCAAGCACAAGTAGTTGTCACAGGCCAAGTCAGGAGAGTGGGGCTGACTGCCCCTGTGCTCTCCACACTCAGCAGTTATTTAGTTGGCTGGGTGAGTCCTCAAGACTAACAGACCCTCAGCAAAGTTTTCAGGACGACCAGGTTGGTTCTACCACTTCCCTCTACCTGAAATTCCACCAGGTTCTGGACCCCCAGTGGCAATCAAAACACTGGTTTTTTACATTCTGGAGGAGCCTGACCCTGGAAACTGATCAGACAAATTCAGTAGCCAGGAGTATTCATATACATCATATGGAGTCTAGAGATATCCCTTTCCCGCGGAGGCAGGCTAGGTTGGGGCATGATTTCTAGATGCAGCTTCTTACTAAGGAGCATTTTAGGATTTACATCTTTAAGATATTCATCAGCTATCTTCTATGTGCTTAGACTAAGGGACACGATTCCTCTGAAGTTCTGACTTTAGATTCCTGAGCCTGGGAAGTGGCAGGGAGTTGGGGACAAATGGTCTTTCTTGTGAAAAACAGCCGTGCAAGTTCAAGGACCCTGTTTCCAAGCCCAAAGTCTATCAGTGTCTTCCAAAATGGGCAGCAAAGCCATTATACCACTAAATTATAGTAAGTTTGTGACAAAGGTTTCATAGCTTATCTAATCCAACTTTATTTTACTGCTGGTGAATGAAAGAAGTACAAAGAGAAGTACATGACTATTGTCATGTAACTAACTTAAGACCAAGTAGAAGGCAATTAGACTTCAACTCGGTGAGAGGAACACAAAGTGAAAAACGAAAGAATGGTGTCAAAGTTCAGGTCTGAGATGCACTCACTAGGCTTATTACAAAAAAGTAACAAGGTATAGATTTACTGAACCAATTAATCACTGATATTAAAGTATCTTGATTATATGCCCTATGGAAGAAAAAAGAATATCCCATGGAAATGGAATTTTTGCAAAGATAAGAAGGTGAGTGTTTCACAAATGTATACTCATACTGTATGAAGAAGAGGAAATGAAAATATCCTCAGGAATTCAAATATAGCCTGAAGCCACTGGGACTCTCAAACACTGCAATGGGGTGGGATATCAGTAAAATCACTTTGGAAAACTCTTTAGCAATATGTAGGAAAATAGATCATATGTAATATATAAGCTGTGTCGTGCTGTGCTTAGTCACTCAGTCATGTCTGACTCTTTGTGACCCCATGGACTATAGCTTGCCAGGCTCCTCTGTCCATGGGGTTCTCCAGGCAAGAACACTGGAGTGGGTTGTCATGCCCTCCTCCAGGGGATCTTCCCAATCCAGGGATCGAACTCAGGTCTCCTGCATTGCAGGCGGAATCTTTACCATCTGAGCCACCAGGGAAGCCTAACATATAAGCTACTTCTAGGTATATATCTAAAAGACTTCAGTATTTACCTCTACCAAAAGATGACCAAGAAGGCTTATAGGAGCTTTATTTATAATGAGCTCAAACTGGAAATAATCCAAATTACCATCCAAAGTAGACTGAATAAATAAAATATTCAAACAAAATTATACAACAACGAAAACAGAGTTGCCAACTGCATGCCACGATATGAATATCATGAACAAAATGTTGAGAGAAAGAAGCCAGAAACAAAAGGTGATCCCACTTATATAAAGTACAAAAACAAGTATCACTGATTTGTGTTGTTACAAAACAATAATGACTACCCTTGGGATGAAAGTGGGGCAAAGTGACTTGAAGAGAGTGTAAGAAGAGCTTATGAAGTCCTGGTATAATTCTGTTGTTTAATCTGGATACTGCTTAGATGATGTGCTCAGTTTATAAAATTCATCAAACTGACACGTATGCTATGTCTAGTTTCCTACATTTATATTTGTGGCAAAAAGGAAATATGGCTCCAACCCTTACTCTTCCCTGTACTCAGACCTCCCCTGGGTAATATTTTTATGCTCTCGCACTCTGACTCTGGGCTTGGCCATGTGGCTCGCTTTGGACGATGAGATCTCAGCAAACACGACTGAAGCACTGGTTTGAAAAATGCTACACATTTCCCTCTCTGCTTTGCTGCTATGCAATTTCCATTCAAAGGTATCTACACTAGTGGTGCTAGAGGAGAGCACATCGAAGCTGCCCCAGTTGTCAGAGCCAAGGCCATCCTCGACGAGTCAGTAAATGATGAGCTTACTCCCAGATATGTACAGAAGGGACATCCAGAAGGGACCAGAAGAATAATCCCATCAAAACCAGACTAAATCACCAACTTTGCATATGTTGTTAAGTGGCATCACTATGGTAATAGACAATTGATACCATTGTATACTTCAATTTAAAGTGTACACATAATTTTAAAAATTGAGAGAAGGGGACTAACATATCTATTTTTGAGCATGGCCCACACCCTGTAGGAAAGAGAAACTGCCTGAGATCCTACAAGACCAGGGTCCCCAAAGCATAACATGACAGCCAAGTAAAATATAGGCCTAAACCAACCAAACATAACTGGGAAACCAACTTGCAGAAGTTCTCTAAGGTATCTGAAAATTTTCTTGTTTGTTTCCCAGAAGATACAGAAGCAAATTGTTGCTTCTTCCACCTCCCATTTTATTTTCTTTTTATTCCACCCAACTCCATGTAAGAAACACTTCAACACTATTCAGCCTGTTACAGAGTATATTCATTTCTATTTCTGCTACGGCCCTGTTTCACCATAGAGAAAGAAAGGAAGGAGGGACCTTTGGACCCCTCAGCAGTGCTTTTCCCAAGATGAACACTGAAGGGCTTGAGTGTTCAGCTGGTCTCCAGCATGTGGCTGAGCAATGGCAGTGTTACCTGGGTTAACCTGAGCTTTTGCAGAACTCAAGATAGGCAGCAGCAGGAGCAGCACCAAGGGCATTCTGGGAATCAGGATCATCTCAGAAGATGGTGTTGGAACTGGAGCCTTCAGCCCACCAACAATGCAAGACAAGAAGAAAGAGGAGAGGGAATGAGTGAAGCAGAAACTGTCAACACGATGAGCACAGTTTACATAATTATCTTTGTGTTTTTACAGTGTTTATTTCTATATTTAGAATTTTAAATCATGAACTTTGATAGTTGAATGGGACACTGAATTGTCACAAAATATAAAAACTTTCAAATTCTGGGACATTCAATAGTTAGGTAATATAAGAACTTTCAAACTTTATTAGATTATATTCTCATGGAATTAAAATTAGCAAAACTATAGGTGGGCAACAAAGTTTCAATAAGATAAATACCCAAATTGTGAACAGTGATAAAGTAAAACTGACTTTTACAATATTTTCATAATTTTAATATTTATTCCACTATTAAACCAAGAAAAACATTTAATGATGTTAACGTGTTTACCTTTCAAAAGATGTAAGGTGAATATTTATCCTGATTTATTAGCTCTGGAGTTGTACCTGAAGCTCAAATTCCCCTAGAATAATCCATGTGGTTATGGATTAGAGTTGAGACATCAGCATGAACTCATATTTAGCTTAAAAGAGATATAAATGGTTACACACGGAAATATTTATAGATGTTTACACACAGGTTAGTACATACCCATATATCTATCTTCTTATTATGAGAGTGCCTAGAAGCAGTGACACCCAATAGTAATGAGCAAACCTGATGCCCAGATCTTGACTTCTTATACCATTCTCCAATAAAAGGAACCAGGGTTCCTTGGAGAGACTGCTACTTTCAGGGCTGAGGCAGGAAATACAATTATCTTGGAGAATGTTTCAGTGCTCCAAGTTGAGCATATATACACACACAAGAATGATGGGGATATGGCAAGAGAACACAGCCAATGAAAGGGTCCTCATGGCCAAAGCTGGAGCAATTTACGCAACAAAACGGATAAAGCGGTATTGCATTATAACTCGAGACATAAAATAAATATTTACAAGCCCATAAATAAGTGATTGAATAAACAAATGGGGGAGAATAAACAAATTTTCTCATGCAAAAGAATTCTAAATAATTTATGTAGATACTCTCTGGTCTGTTGTCTTTCTCCCAAGAACCCATCTCTCCAGCCTAATCATGAGAAACACATCAGACAAATAACATTCTACAAAATTCCTGCTATATAATCCTCAAAACTTTCATGGTCACCCAAGACTAGAAAGTGTGAGAAACTGACACAGCTAATGTCAAATGTGACACGTGACATCCTCGATGGGATCTTGGAACAGAAAAAGGACATTTGGGGAAAACTGAGGAAATCTGAATGAAGTGCAGACTTTAGTTAATAATAATGTGTCAATATTGGTTCATTCACTATGACATGTTTACTATACTAAGTTAAGATGTTAATAATGGGGGAAACTGGGTAATGGGTAAATAGAAAATCTATGTACTCTTTGCAATGATCCCATAAATATAAAACTGTTCAAGAATAAAAACTTTCTTTTAAAAAAGAAAGTTTCTTCCAGGTAACACTATTAGTCAACAAACACCGGGTCCACTATTAGAAAACGGTATAATGTGAAATTATAAAGGGAGACAAGATCCCTTTAAGCTGGAGTGATTAGAGGAGGTTTCATGGGGAAACAAGCATCTAATCAGATTCTTAAAGGATGAATATGATTTTAATGGACAATAATGGGAATACAGTAAATAATAGAATGGCATAGCTAAGAGGAAACAGAAGCTTTTTTTTTTTTTTTTGAGGAAACAGAAGCTTTCTATGATGTTTTCTAGGCAACAGAATTCTGACCAACCCCAAGTGGTTAGATAGATAGATGGATAGAGTGGCTCAGATGGTAAAGCGTCTGCCTGCAATGCAGGAGACCCGAGTTCGATCCCTGTGTAGGGAAGATCCCCTGGAGAAGGAAATGGCAACCCACTCCAGTACTCTTGCCTGGAAAATCCCATGGACAGGGGAGCCTGGTAAGCTATAGTCCAGGAGGTCGCAAAGAGTCAGACTCAAGTGAACACACACATACATACATACAGATAGTTCTGACTGAAGAGGATAGAGCCAAAACTAGTCAAACACAAAAAAACTAAAGTGGCCTCATGGTAGGGGGCAGGGAAAAGCGGTCCATAGATGTGTTGACCATGGTTTTGTGGCATAGATTTGGATGAGAGCAAATATGTCTCAGTACCTACTCACTGCCAGCAGCAGGAACACTGTTTCCACGACTGAGTCCACAAACAAACATGCCCAGAAAAGAGACACACAGGCAGACCTTGGAGACATCGGTCTCGGCTGTAAACTGGAACTAGTCCATGACCATGATTCAGGATGTCCTTCTACAAATAGCTTAGCTTCTTGGGAGCACTGCCTTAGGCAGCTACCCTCTCTTAGCAGCTTTTGAAGAACAGTTCTCCAGTTCTCTTTCATGACACCTTCCTTGTGGATTATTGGCTATCACTTTCTCCCCTCCATAACCTTCCCCAGGATTCCTTCTTCAAGGATTGTCTCCTACACCTCATTCCCCTCACACAATGAATTTGTTTCTATTAGATCCTCCATAACATTGCTATAAAATTACCCATTTAATCATAAGCTGCAAATGGTTTGTTCTTGTATCCTCAAAACAAAACATTATATCTTATACAAAGTAGATGCTCAAAAAATGGTTTCTAACTGAACTAAGCAGAACTTCAGTTCAGTTCAGTTGCTCAGTCATGTCTGACTCTTTGCGACTCCATGGGCCTCAGCATGCCAGGCCTCCCTGTCCATCACCAACTCCCAGAGTTTACTCAAACTCATCTCCATTGAGTCGGTGAGCTTTCCAACCATCTCATCCTCTGTCGTCCCCTTCTCCTCCTGCCTTCAATCCCTCCCAGCATCAGGGTATTTTCCAATGAGTCAGCTCTTCGCACCAGGTGGCCAAAGTATCGGAGTTTTAGCTTCAACATCAGTCCTTCCAATGAACACTCAGGACTGATCTCCTCTAGGATGGACTGGTTGGATCTCCCTGCAGTCCAAGGGACTCTCAAGAGTCTTCTCCAACACCACAGTTCAAAAGCATCAATTCTTCAGTGCTCAGCTTTCTTTATAGTCCAACTCTCACATCCATACATAACCACAGGAAAAACCATAGCCTTGATGAGATGGACACTTGTTGGCAAAGTAATATCTCTGCTTTTTAATATGCTGTCTAGGTTGATCATAACTTTCCTTCCAAGGATAAGCATATTTTAATTTCATGGCTGCAGTCACCATCTGCAGTGATTTTGGAACCCCCCAAAATAAAGTCAGCCACTGTTTCCCCATTTATTTGCCATGAAGTGATGGGACCAGATGCCATGATCTTAGTTTTCTGAATGTTGAGCTTTAAGCCAACTTTTTCACTCTCCTCTTTCACTTTCATCAAGAGGCTCTTTAGTTCTTCTTCACTTTCTGCCATGAGGGTGGTATCATCTACATATCTGAGGGTATTGATATTTCTCCCAGCAATCTTGATTCCAGCTTTGCTTCATCTAGCCCAGCATTTCTCATGATGTACTCTGCATACAAGTTATTCAAAAAGTATTGACTGAACTTTCTTTTGGAAAGTTTTGCTTGGTTCAGGTTGTGAATCCCCAATACCAGTGATTATTTCTGCTTTGTTTGCGTAAATTAGGGTTCCCAGCAGGTAACAAACACAAAAGAACCGTTAAACTTAGAAGTACTGTACCATGGATACCTAACATGTGCCAAGGACTATCTCATGTAATATTTACAGTCACTCTACCAGGTTTATTTTCATCAATAAAGTAACTGAGCAGAAAGAAGTTAAAACTGATCTGGTTACACAATTGATAGGCATCAAAGCTCATGCACGAAGCCAGTGTTTGCATTACTCCAAAATCTACTAAGGTTGCTTTGTTGCTGTTTGTTTTGTTTTTGTCTTTGTTTGTCATCATAATACACTCTCCTTTGATCTGATCTCTGCTGCTTCACCAGAGCTACACTCCTGCTCAACCTTTCTGCTTAGTTACATTCAGACTTCTTTCTTTTTTTCACCTTGCCTCCTTAGGACCTCTATTTAAAAGTTTCAGTCCTCTCTTTGATTCAAATCACCACCAAATGGTTATTTCTTCAGTGAAATATTCTCTTACCCCCTTGATTGCACATGCACTGAAAGCATCGTATAATTTTTCTCCATAGAAAGGATCATAGTTTATAATCATATATCCATTGCTATGGTTGTCTAATTAGTGCCTGCACCCCTATAAGCTCCTTGTTTATTTTACTCACCATGGTATTCCCAGCACTTATCAGAGGGCTGGATAAATAGTTGCAGAATGAATTAATGATTGTCTTAAGCCACATATTCAGTTGTTATATCTGGCTAGTCTAAATTCCATACCTTAAAAGGAAGTACAAAACTTACTATAAACAGACATCACCCTTTTCTGCCTCTTTGAATGAATCTTTCTAAAGGTTCAAAATTTAAGTGATGTGACATGTGAATAAAACCCATAAACATACATGAAAGAATTTCAAGAAGATGGAAGGTCCTTCTCTACCCACTTCTTTGGTTAACAGTGCAAATTCATTTGACAAGAAATTTATTCAAACCTTAAAAATAAAAAGTTATTGGCCTTCATTCATTCAGCAACTATTTTCTGAAAGGTGCTATTCTGGGTGCTAAAAAAGGCAGAGAAGACTCCTGCCATCATGGTGCTTATAATATCTAAACTAGCAAATTAATAAGTAAGAAACCTAAAGAGATATTCATGCCATGAAGACAATAAAATCCAGTAATGTGATGGAGAATGAATGAGGGTCATTTTGGGTAAGATGATCAGGAAAGGCCTCCCTAAATATGAGATTGACAAAGAAATAGATAAATAGGACAATGAAAAGAATAGGCAATACTCATATACACAAGAAAAAAATATATATAAGTGGGAACTTTCCATATAAGAAAAAGGGCATTTAGAATCAGTGAAAAGTTTCAGATGAATCAGTAGCTTTTTCAAAAACAAATAAAGGTATATTCATATCTCACACAAAAATAAAGAGTCCAAAATGTAAAAACAGAACAATCAAAGTATTTCTAGAAAACACTGAGAATCTGCTGTGAGCAAGAGGAAAACCTACATAAATAAGACATAGAAAGTAAGATATAAAAATAAAAAGAATGATAATGCTTTCACCAAAGTTCAAAACATCTTTGAGATAAAAGGCATCATGAACTTAAGAGACAAGCAACAGGCCAAGAGAAACATTTGAAATTTTAGAACAAAACAATGTGTATGTATTTTTCTGGTATAAAGAGTCTCTATAAATCATTTTTTAAAGCGACTAGAAAAATGGGCCAAGTAAATAAAAAGCATTTTAAAGAGGAAACAATATAATACCAGTAAACATCTAAAAGCACTCAGTCTCACTAGAATCAGAAAGACAAACAGCAGCAGCTGAATACCAATTTTATCGGTCAGACTGGCAAAAATTTAAAGTGTGAAACTATGAAATTTGGCAATAGTGTGGAGAAATAGAGACTCCTACTCTGCGACTGGGTTTATAAATCGGAAGATGATTTAAATCAAAACATGCAAATAGACTCTGATCTATACATTCCATTTATTATTTATCCTAGAGAAGATTTACATAGGTGCATAACGATGTAGCCACAAAGAAGTGCTTTGCTCTTTTTTTAATTTTTATTTTTCATTGAAGGATAATTACTTTACAATATTGTGCTGGTTTCTGCCATACAACAGTGTGAATCAGTTATAAGTATACATATATCCTTCCCTGTGAGCCTCCCTCCCAATCCCCCATCTCTCCCTTTTTTTAATTTTATCATGGTAAGAACAATTAATATAAGACCTACCCTTAACAAATTTTTAAGTGTATAACATATTATTATTGACTACATATTATTGTTGACTACATGTGTAATATTGTATCAGATCTCCAGAACTTATCTCACCTTGCTTAACTGAAACTGTATGCCTATTGATTAATAACTCTCCATTTACCCCTCCCCTTAAAAGTGAAAGTCTTAGTCACTCAGTCCTGTCCAACTCTGCGACCCCATGGACTGTAGCCTGCCAGGCTCCTCTGTCCATGGAGTTCTCCAGGCAAGAATACTGGAGTGGGCAGCCATTCCCTTCTCCAGGGAATCGTCCTAACCCAGGGATCGAACCCAGCTACACTGCAGGCACATTCTTTACCATCTGAGCCATCAGAGAAGCCCACCCCTCCCCTTCGTCTCTGGCAACCACCATCCCACTCTTTCATTCTATGAATTTCACTATTTGGGATACCTAATTTAAGTGCAATCGTGCGCTACTTTTTCTGTGACTGATTTTTTTCCCTTAACAAAATGTCCTCAAATCTCATTCATGCTGTTGCATATTGCAAAATCTGCTTCTTTTTTTAAAGCTAAATATATTTCACTGCATGTATAAGCCACATTTTCTTTATCCATTTATTTGTCAGTGGACATTTAGGGTGTTTCCACATCTAGGCTATTGTGAATACAGTGAACAAGGGGAATGCTAGTGTCTTCAAGATCTTGATTTTAATTATTTTGGATAAATACCCAGAAGTGGGGTTACTGGGTCATGTGGTATTTCTATATTTAATTTTGAGGAATCTTCATACAGTTTTCCATAAATGCTGTGGCCAACTGATCTTCAAGAAGGATGCAAAGAATATATAATGTGGAAAATGAGTCTCTTAAACAAATACTGTTAAGAAAACTAGGTACTCACAAACAAAAGAATGAAATTGGACCCTTATCTTACACCATTCACAAAAATCAACTCAAAGTAGTTAAAGACTTAAATGTAAGACCTGAAACTTTAAAACTTCTAGAAGAAAACATAGAGAAAAAGCTTCATGATAGTGGTCTTGGCAATGACAACATAGATATGATACCAAAAGCACAAGCAGAAAAAAGCAAACATAAAGAAGTGAAACTACATTAAACCAAAAAGCACAGCAAAGGAAACAATCAACAGGATGAAAAGGCAACCTACAGAATAGGAGAAACTGTTTGTAAATCATATATCCAACAAGCAACTAATACACAAAATACCTAAGTAACTCATACAACTTAATGGCGAAAAAATAAAATAAAATTCCACTAATAAAATCCCTGAAAATGGGCTAAGGAATTGAACAGACATGTCTCCAATGAAGACATATAAATGGTCAAGAGATATACGAAAAATGCTCAACCTTGCTAGCCATCAGGAAATACAAATCAAAACCACAGTAAGACACCAACCCCATATCTGTCAGGATGGCTATTATAAAAAATGAATAAGTGAAAGACAACTGTAGACAAGAGTGTGGAGAAACTGAAATCCTTGAACACGTGAGTACAATATTTTTCTAAGTAACAAAACTTGGACATTTTCTACCAATAAGGGAGTGTTAGAAACTATGGCATATTCCTGCTACGAAATACTCATCAATAGTTTAAAAGTATGAGTTAGAACCATATGTGACTACATGGTTAGATGTCCATGACATGGTTTTAGGTGAATAAACAGGATTCAAGACATACATAAAGCACACTATATATTTCTATGCATACAAAAACATACATACATATATACACATATATACAAAAAAGATCTAGAAAGTTAAACACCATCAATCTAGGGCTCAGTCTAGTGCTAAAATAGGCTAGTACATGAGTACAGAGCAAGGAATCTTGGAAGGCAAGTGCTGATAATAGTAATTCCCTCAGAGATCGTAGTGTCTGGCATTAGAGATTGGAAATGAAGATCAAAAGGAAACTTTAGTCTTATTTGTGATGTTTTGATTTTAACAAAATATGCCCCCTGTTAATGTCATTCACATTTGTTTCTCTGACAAAAGAAAAATATTCCTTGGGGCAATCTATCAGAACCTTGGGGGTGCTAACCAACCAACCATGCATATCCAACAATGTGTGCGGCGACCTATCTTATGTTTTGAGAATCACTTCAGATATTGAGATATTCTTTAATAGTATTATATCTTGTGACAGAGTAGAAGAAAAAACAGTTCATAATTGCTACTTAAACCTTTCTCTCTCTCTCTCTCTTTTTAGAACTTACAAATGAGTAATCATCAAGCCTTACAAGAAACCTGAAAGGAAAGATTATCATCCTCGCTTTACAAAGTGGGAAAGTAAAGCCCTAAGTCACTTCACTCACAACCTAGGTAGACTTACCTGATCTGGCTGCTAGACCCCATTCATCATACTGAATTTATATTGTCTGTCTCTCAAGCCAAATCGTGAGTCATTTAAAGTTAGGGATCTTGCTTCCCTATATATCAAAATCAGATTAACTCTAACTTGCCTGAGTCACAAAACTAGAAAGAGACAGCATTAAGACTCTTCCAGTTCCTCTGACTCCTTGGCCAGGGCTACTTCACCCATAGCCCAGTAGTTTCCAAGGAACACCAATGACTATATAGTTCAGAGAGCATATGTTTGTGTAATGAAAAACCCACTTCCCTCTTGACAGTCAAAATTCCCAACCCTGGCCAAGCTGGATACTTGGCTGGAACACTCCAAACTGACTCCAAAGGAGCCATGATTCTGGACCTCCCAGATCTAATGGTAGATGGTTGACTCTGCATTGCAGGACTGACCACACCAGGACTGAGACAGGCCATGGGTCAAAGCCATCAGGAAAACTGGGAAGTAAATGGAAGGCTAGGCAGATGTGACTGTGACAGTCATAGCCAGAAATTACCAGGAATTTTTTAAAAAGAACCTAGAATCAAACTTTTCACAAGTCATTTCTGTACTTGGATGAGTTTCCAAAGGCCTCTTTCTGAAACAGAGCCAGGGCCACATCACAGTTTAGAGCAAGTCACCAGCATATGCTGCTTGATATCGTCTTGTTCTGTGGAGATTTTATGCAGGGAGGGCTCCCTCCTGGTCAGTCCTGTGTCTCCTGCAGCTTCAGGTTATACACAACTGAGAAAGTATAACACCCTTCTTTTACGACTGCCATAGACAGTTAGACCAGGGGCTTTCTGCATGGTCCAGGGGCTAAGACTCTGCCTTCCAATGGAGGGCCTGTGGGTTTGAGCCTTTTTGGGGAACTAAGGTCTCAGATGCCACAGGGTGCAGCCAAAATTTTTTTTAATGTTGGACCATTTCCTACTTTATGCTATCACTTATATGTGGAATCTAAAAAAAGCCAAACTCAGAGAAACAAAGCGGTAGTTATCATGGGAAGGGGGTGGGTTGGAATGGAGAAGTATTAATCAAAAGGTACAGACTTACAGCTATAAGATGAATAAGTTCTGGGGATCTAATGTACAGCATGGTGGTTATAGCTAATAATACTATATTTTATACCAAAGTATAGATATCAAATATTCTTACCACAAAAAGGAAATTATATGCCAGGATGAAGATGTTAGTTAATGCTATGATGATGATCATTTTGTAGCATATAAATGTATCAGATCAGCAGGCTGTACACCTTAAATTTACACAGTGTTGTATGTTATTTATAGCTCAGTAAAGCTGAGCCGGGAGTCATACCACATTCCCAGGCACAAGCTCTGCTCTGGGGCTCAAACAGGAGCATGAGTGAAGATGGAGACCTGGAGATGAGTGCTGAAACGACCTCTGACATGCTGAGTGAGAAAGGGTGTACAAGAAGCTACGGCCTGTCACATAGTTCACACCTGGGGTCTCAGGGTGTGAGGCTCCCTGCACTGATGGAGCAACAGATTCCAGGGCTCCAAAACGCAAGCCCGACTGCAGAGTCTGCTTTCTACGACAGGACTGATAGATGGTAGACAGATAGACACACAGACAAGAGATAAACACATGATGAAGAGGTAGATAGACGATATTTATTTAGATGATACAGATTTAATATAAAAAGAAACAGTTTCATAAGTGTTGCTATAATAGTTAACTGCATTTATTTGGAAAAAATAGCACCATAATTTCCCCTTGGTGATAACACGGAAAGTAGGAAAAAAGGCCACCCTTACGATTTCCTGCCCTAAAAAAAAATGGAAAATTTGAGTACCTCTATTTCTCCCAAGTCCCTCTGAAGTGACTATAACTCACAGATAGTAGAGTTCTCATTTTCCCCCCAAATCTGATTATTAGCAAAAATCACCTTTTTCTCTGAAGCAGAGCTAGAGGTATATCCCCCTTTAAAAAATGTCTGAACTTGCCAAGCTCATAAATCATGAAAAGTTTATCCACATTTCACAATAATTCTTTGAACAAGCCTTCAGTGCTGAGTACCTTTGAATAACAAGTTTCCACACAGTACATTTAAAATAACATTCAGTATACAAAAATGTTCCATCTACTTACCAAACTCATAAATCATGGAGAGAGTCTCCACATTACAAACTAATTCTTCACTTTACGAAAGGATCCACTGCTAAGTTCCTCTGATAGAAAATTCTTCCAGTAATTCAGAATATGACTCAGTATACCTTAATCCAGTTTATGCTCAACTTTCCAGGAATACAGCTTGTGTACCAAGCAGGCAACATCTGGTTTGGCAGATGGTCATTCTTCCCAGATAATACATCCTTCCAGGTCCAAAAGCTAGAGATAATCTGAGGTGACTACCACTTAATGGAAAAACAAAAGTCTCAGATTTCCCTGAGGGATCTTTACACTGAGCCTGTGAAAGGAACCAAAGAGGAAGTACCTGCCCTCCTAGAAATCAGCTATGGCCTGCAGCCAGGGCCCCTCCACCTAAACTCGGGTAGACCATCCTGCAGGAAGGGGTGGGGGCCCTGGAAAGGCTGGAGTGGGAGGGGAAATGAGATAAAGGGACTTGGGTCAAACAGGAGCCTATCTGAGGTGCGGCGTGTGCACAGCTGGGCACGGTATACTTGTCCTCGTGTGTGTGTTGAAGAGCCTGGTGGGGAGAAGAGAAGCCACATGCTTTGCGACCGTAGATTTTCATTCAGGGGCCACTCAGGGCATTCGAAGCTTGTTTTCCTCTCTGCTGAGTCATTTTTCATTTCAGATTCAACAAATAAAAAGCGCAATCTTTGGAGTATTTAATACTCAGCAAACAAATATGCAGAAATGAGCTTAGGTTTTGGCAGAAGAAGAGCCACACACACACCCACACACACCCACACACACACACACATACACACACCCTCACTGTACCAAACATCCTCCTGTTTTATATTGATTCCCAAAGATTTGTTGATGTCTTCCTCATTCCCAGCTTTCCTCTGGGAATCCCAGTCTCTTGCTTCTCAAAATGTAGCTGCTCAGAGCTGAGCCAAAGACCTGGGCTGGCCCAGTCTGTAAGTGTTTAAGCACACAGGATGTTCCCCAGATGACCCGAGCTGACCCTCGCTGCTCAGAGGAGGATGACAGCCGGCTGCGCTCCTGCCTTTGTTAGAAGAGTACTTTGCTTTCTTCACCCTTGTCACCTGTAAAATGGAGACAACTAGAGGTCGCTGAGTGAGATCCCTGTGTGGAAGACATCCCCCTGCCCGGGCAGAGGGAACCACAGAACATCCATGATGTGACATCATTTGTCTGCCGTCCTTTCTAAGAATATAATCACTATAATGCCTTCATGAGATTAGGAGGAGGGAGGGAAAATATTGATACATAGTGAAGGCGGGGTGTTTTCTAAACCCAAAGGGCTCTGTTAGAAGCTCAGCATCCCTTGGCCTGCTGAGCCCTCCGGCAGAGCCTTCGGCCTCACTGAGTTCTAGCAGCCTCAGCTCTCCACCAGGCTGTCTCACTCCCACCCTGACTTCCAGGCTCCCATACTTGAGCACCTTCCCCACCCCGCCTCTCTCACTCTCGCCCCATCCCACCCTCTACCCAGGCTCCTCAGGCCCCTGAGCCATGTCCTGGGGAGCAGAGGGCTGCTTGCAGGCATTCTCGAGCACAGGATGGTTAACAGGAGGGCTGACTGACAGTCTTTCAGAAGGTTTTGGAGGTTATGAAATAAAGATATTAGTCCTCAAAATTATGGACTCACAGCCACAAGAGCTTGAAGGTACCTGAAAACTCAACTGTATCGATCCTCTGTGGTTAAAGGTAAGCAAGGTCAGTCAGCCCCCAAAGCAGAGAGCCCTCGGTGGGGGCAACAGCTGGTCAGAGGCAGGGCAGGCCTCTAGTCACCAGGCGAGCATGGGTTCTCTGATGACACTGCCCCCCATGACCCAGCCTCCTGCTTTTCTTTCCTCAAACTCAGCACACGCACCTGCTTTACCCTGTCTGTCTCGGTAACTGATCTCTTTAAACCACAGTGAAGTTATTTGGAAAACCTCTGTGATGGTTTTCAAATGTGTCCACAAATCCGTGACCCGGAGCCATGTGTTCATGGAAAGCTGGCATCTCACTTCCCTCCTCCTGAATACAAGCTCAACAGGGTGCCTCACTTCTAACAAAATTAAAACAGGAGGAGAGATGGCTGTGAACCTCCAGAGCTGGGTCCCAGAAGGTAATCCACATCCACTGGGCTCTCTCACAGACTTGCCCTGCGAGCGCACTGCCAGGCAATAAGGGAGCCCAGGCCACGTGGAGAAGCCAGGCACAGGTCTTTTGGCGGATGCCATTGCCAAGGTCCCTGCAGGCAGCAGCAGAATCTCACACACTTGTGAGTGAGGAAGGCACCCAGGTGACTCCAGCCTCAGCCATTAACTGTTACAGTCCCAGGAGAGACGGTGGGCAAGACAGCTGAGCTGAGCCCAGTCCCCAGAAACAGAAGCGATAACAACAATGACATGATCGCTGTCTGTTAAGTCACTAAGTTGTGAGGTGATTCATCACATGGCAAAAATAACTGGAACAACCTCCTTGGGTAAGGAAGGCACAGCTTCCTGCAGACCCAAGGATTGGGTTTTGAATGCCCCCTGGTTGTTATTCATCAGCAATCTGTCCATTGCCTCAAAATCTAGGGGTAAGATGGAAACAATGGTGAGCAAGAAACACAGCTCTCTCATCAAACCCAGAGGTGGGCTGAAAGACTAACCATCCACATATAAAGTGCCTTTCCCTTGAGGGCTTGGTAGTGAATCTGGAAGCAGCACCTTACTCACTATATCACCCCTTCCTATTGCCCCTGGGTCCCTGCACCCCATGCTTGACCACCCCTCTCTCCAACAACTCCTTCCCAGTCACCAGGTCCAAAGCCAGACCTTCCAGGTTTGACTCCTGCAGAGTTATGTGGACCTGAGCACACACCTGAACCTGGGCTCTACAGGAGTGTCGTGAGGATGGAATGAGTTATCACATAGAAAGTACTTAGAACAATGACCGGTTCACAAATTTTCACAGATACTTAAACTTCTACTTTATTTTTGCTAGGTACATCTCCTTGTCTCAATAAATTTGCAAGTTACAGGCAAAAATATGCCTCCCCATTCATCACCCTCTATGTGCACCAGTTCACATCTACACAGTGGGTGCTCAGGAACACTTGCAGGTGGGCAGGTCATTTCAATGGTAATAAAACAGGCAATGCCACCAACACAAACTCCTTGCCTTTGACAAGCACACTAAACCTATGAACATCCGATGAGTGACGCTGTCTCTGGAGAAAGTGAATTGACCCTTTGCGTACAGTCGTTCACAAGTCATGAGAGACTCGGGCACTTCACTATGAATCAGCACAGCACAAACCAGCCTGGGGCTGAGGAGCGCAGGGCTAGACCATGTCTGGCGGGACAGTGATGTGATCACACCGCTAGATCAAGTGCTGTTCTGTTCCCATGTGAGCGTGCACACCTCCCAGCGACCTTTCAATCCAGCCACCCAAAGCCACGAGGTTCCAGACATGCCATTTCCACGAGGGGCTGCCTTATTCTTGTGGTCCATGGTAGTGCTAGCCTCTTAAGAACACATGTCTCTATCAGGCTGCTTATTAATTTGCATAGGCCCAATCAACGTGAAGTAAATTTGATCTCACCCACCCATAAGAAACCCTCCTGAGCCTCAGAAAAGATTTGGTGTGATGCCAATGAACCCCGCTTCAGGTCCCTGCAGGAGGCCAGCCAGCCTGCATCTCCCCTTTCAGCACAGGGACCTAGGTGTCTTTCCCTTAACATAGTCAGGGACTCCCGAATACAAGGGTTAACACCAGTGCTTTTGCCACAAAAAGAATGGAGATCCCTCACCTTCTCTGAGACCATCAGCTGAACAAGGAAGCAAGGATTTCACCTCTTAGGGCTTTGCAACCATATTCTGTAGTGAAAACTTCAGCCATGATACAGGTCAGGCACTTCAGCCAGATACTAATTGATCTCTGGGTTGAAGGACACTTTTCTATAGATCTGGAAAGTATGAAATATGGATAAAAGTAGAAAATGGTGTCACAATTAAAGTTAACTGAGATGATGCATGTAAAGGACTTAGAGCACCAGTGCCTGGGAGATAGTAAGTACCTGTTAGCGTTTAGTTGTTATTAGTAGTACTATGAAGCTCCAATACTTTGACTACCTGATGCAAACGGCTGACTCACTGGAAAAGACCCAGATGCTGGGAAAGATTGATGGCCAAAGGAGAAGGGCGCAGCAGTGGATGAGATGGTTAGAAAGCATCACCAGTTCAGTGGACATGAAACTGGGCGAACTCCGTGAGACGGTAAGGGACAGGGAGGCCTGGTGTGCTACCGTCCATGGGGTCACAGAGTCACACACGACTTAGCGACTGAATAACAACAACAAGTGCTACTATGAATAGAATGGTGCACAGGAACAAAAAAAAAAAAAGCTCAGCAGTTGAGGTGACACGTATATACTGAAAATCTGTTGTGAGCCCCATACAGGTTGAGTCACCTGGAGGCAATACAACAAAAAAGCATCGGGAGAGTTACATGGCTGGCACACGCAAACATTTGGAAAAACAAAGCTAGCGGGCCGGCAAGTTCACGGCGGGTCATAGCTACGGGGATGGTGTGATAGAGCAGGAGACACACAAGTGGGCCTGGATGAATAATGGACTTTAGGAAAGACCAAGAAGGAAAGAAAAAGTAAAGAATTCTGAAAAATTGCAAAGTTTGACGGGTCTGGCCAATGAAAGAGGTGAAGGCTTACTAAGACCTTCAAGGCTGAGAAAAAGAAAGAGAGGAATTCAGCCATCACTACCAAGCTCAGATACCTCACAGACCCTTTTGGGGACCTGCAGATCTTCCTACACTTAAGAGTCTTAAGAAAAACAAGCAAGGCAAGGACATGGAGCAGTAGTGATAAACTTAACCTGCTCACTTCGCTCTGAGTTTAGGGGTGGCACAGCAAAGCAGAAGATGCAGTATTATGCAGTTCTTGTCATGGGGCCATATAGACACTAAATGTAAAGTGGGCCCCACCACCTTAGACAAATATAGAGTCCCTGCCCAAACCCCAGAGCCCAAATTTTCATTCAGCAGTTGGGTCGGGACCAAATGTCTGGGACTCCTTTCCTGGTTCCTACCCTGCTCTTCAAGCAAGTCACTCCCTCCTCACCTGCAGCTCCTACAATCCTTGCCAAAATAATGTCACTGGTCATGAGATGTCTGGCCTCTAACCCTTTGCATTTCACGCTTCCTTCATATTGCTAGCTGGCATTCCCTTCTATGTTACTTTCACTGGAAGCCTCTGAACCAGAAAATATAAGTTTATTTAAGGCTATGAAACATCTGCAGACTTCATCTGACTTCAGGAAGTTTCCCTGTGCGTCACCAATGCCTGGCACTTACTCCTGATGTGTAAAGAGCCTCCTCTCTCCAACCTGCCAGGCCTAATCCTCCCCACTTCCTAGCTCAGCTCCTAACCCCTACATTGCCAAGGACAAGTGAGAGACCAAAAGCTTGCCTGATCCTGGTCTCAAAGCCTGAGATCCTAGTCTCAAAGACTGAGAGTGGAGATTCTCAGTCTCAGAAAGTTCTAATAACTCCACCTCTCCTGCAGAAAGACTCACACCTTCCAGTTCCTTTGAATGAGACCTAATGGCTCTTAAGCTGTCCCTTTTCACCAAGTAGATCCATGATTTTGTTCAAATTCATGCTCTGAACACCTATCTGACTTGCCCCATCCCACCTTTGGCCTCAGATGATGACTTTGGAGATATATATAGATATGAATAGAACATCTGTTAGTGCAATATTTCTCTGGATGCCCCTCCCCACTACGCTAGGCTGTGTGAGCACTTGTAGGCAGGGACCTTGTCATGCCTTCTTTGAATCTTCAGAGCATAGTCTGGAGATAATCAGTGAACATGTTAGGCAGATGAACAGATGTCCAGAGGGGTCCTTAGGATCCAGGAGTGGCTGTTGGCTTGTCCTTCTCTCTGCTGACAACAGAGAAGATGGAGTGCACCGGCTTCTTCATTAGTCTCTCCTCTCCTTTTTGGCAGTGCTTCCAGGTCAAAATAGAGTCTCCTCTCTCGATTCCTTTGCATCTATAGCCCATAACATAGCAGATACCATCCACTGACTGATATAACTGTGCTTGTATATATGTGGGACAATCTTGTCTCCTCAGTAAAACTGTGAGTTCCAGAGGGCAAGGATATTTCTTATCTCAGCACTTATGAGAGCCACAGTAAAGATTTCTGGAGCATGTATTACACAGTAGGCAATACACTCGGTCTTATATGAACTTTCTCAGCCCTCGTAACTCTCTCTGAGGTTTTTATTATTATTGTCCTCATTTTGCAGACGAGAAGACAGAAACACAGAGAACAGATAATTTGTCCAAGATCACACAAGTGGCAAGTGCAACAGCATTCAGTATATGGTTACCCACTGGAAGGCTGATGAGGTTGGTGGCTGCACTCTGCCATGCTCTCCCCACCCAGTCCAGTCAAACTGTACATTGTCACTGGGCACAAAGTTATGTTCAGCTCACCTACACTTGCAAGATTTCTATCACACTGCCAGCAAGTGAATCTGCCTGCAAGAGGCCATCCCCCTGGCCTCCACCTTTTCTTTAAATTGAAGTATAGTCAATTTACAATGTTGTGTCAGTTTCTGGTGTACAACAAAGTGATTCAGTTATATTCAAAGTGATTTACACACACACACACACACACATATGGATATTTTTCATGTTCTTTCCCATTCTGGTTTATCATAAGATATTGAATGTAGTTCCCTGTGCTATACAGTAGGACCTTGCTATTTATTTTATATACAGTAGTGTATACCTGTTAATCCCAAACTCCTAATTTATCCCTCCCGTAGCCCCTTTCCCATTTGGTAACCATAAGTTTGCTTTCTATATCTGTGAGTCTGCTTCTGTTTTGTAAGCAAATTCATCTGTATCATATGTGAGACTGCACATACAAGAGATGTCATGGCGTTTGTCTTTCACTTTCTGACTTCCTTCACTTAGTATGATAATCTTTGGGTCCATCCATGCTGCTGCAAATGGCATTATTTCATTCTTTTTTATGGCTGAGTGACACTCTATTGTGTAAATGTACCACATTTTCGTTATCCAGTCATCTGAGGATGAACATTTAAAGTGGCCCCTAAGTCTTTGGGGCTTCCCTGGTAGCTTGGATATTGTAAATAATGCTGCTATGAACATTGGGGTGTCTTTATCTCTTTTCATTAGAATCTTCTCCAGACACATGCCTAGGAGTGAGACTCAAGATCATATGCCCCTGCCTGCACCTCATGCCCCTTGATTCCCACTGGCTGACCTGGAGCCCTTCAGGTACCTGACCTCAGAGCTGCACTAGGCATCAGAGCACTGAGACAGCCCGGTGTTCCCATCTGCCTCTTCTCCTCACAAACACAGGCAGCTCAATATAGTAGAAAGGTCTGGGCAGGGATGCGTGGTTCTGTGGCTCTTGAAACTTAGACAGTTGGAAGGGCCCCTTCGCTTAAGAAACAGAATACAAAATTACAGATACAAAATGAAGTTCAGGGCCTCAAAAGGATCTTGAATTAATGAGGAGGGCAGAAGCAGAAGCTGTACCTACTATCACAAATCCATCTCAGGGCCTGCATTCTAGTCCCGACCCTTCCACTACCATGCTACAGCCTGAGCAATCCCTTTCCTTGAGCAGGCTCAGCTCCCTCCTGGTTCAAATGAGGGGGCTGGGAGGAGAAAGAGTCAGGGAGCTCTGCACCCCCTCTCAGCCCTGGAACTCTGAACTCTATCAGCCATAGTCCAAACACTTTCCCAGGCTCCCTGCAAAATCACAGAACGGCCTCTGATCCGGGAGGGATGCTACTCCTCCCTCCAGCCCAAAGCATATACTGTATTACAGTAATGAGAGCTTAGGTTGCTTTAAATATCACAAAACAAAAACAACAGCATCCCTGGTTCATCATCATTCCCTGCCCAGACCACAGAGGAGAGCGCCGCCAGACCGACACCAGGGTAGAGATGGAGAGAGAGCCCACACAGCCCCTTTCAGGAATCCATTGGCCCGTGTCTAGAGAGAAAATCACTCGTGGCAGAGGTTGTGAAGAGCCAGTCAGAGGGAGAGCCCACAAGGTCGCTCTGGGACACAGAGGCCCTTAAATGGAGTGAGGCTGGAGGTCAGGGTCCTGGATCCACCACGGCCGAGCTGGTGCCAAGCCTGAGGCTGCAGGAACCGCGGTCTCTCACCTCTGGGAGAGCCAGAGAAGTCCAGCCAAAGGTCTCTGCAAAAGGAGGCTCATCTCCCCCCAGGTCCTGGGAGGCATCCACTGAGCAGAAGAGCAAGCATTCCTCAGAAATGAAGGAACCGTGGGGACGTCGAGGGGACTTTCTCTCTCAGGGCTCCCCGAAGCCAAAGGACAACTCCTTGGGGGAACCTGGCAGACCTTACAAGTTTCATTCTTAAAGCAAGAACTAACTAAACTGTTCAGCTCACCATAAAGAGGCCCTAGTTAACTCATGTTCTGTAAAATGGTCTATGACAGATCAGAGGTCCTGTCAGACAGTTGTTTGATGTTGACATGTGTCAAACTGCAGAGTAGGACATGCCCACAGCAACCCTTCCCAGACAGGGATGAGACACACACACATACTCTCTGCACACCTGGCTCCCCTGCCCCTCATGGCTCTTAGGCCACCCCTGCCCCTCATGGCTCTCAGGCCATGTGACTCCACTGCTCCAAGGCTGGCCCTGGTGACCAGGGAACATGGCATTTAGAACACATGGGGGTTGCAGCCAGGGAGGTGCCCTCTCTACACTGTGCCAATCCCAGTCCCCGAACCTCTAATGCATGGTGCTCCCACCAGAGAAAGAAGTGACGAGCGGAGCTGCCAGTGATCTGTGTTTAACAGCAAACACACACGAGCACCTCTTTCCTAAGCCTTGGGTTCTTTTCAGGCTGAGGATGCTGAGTTATTGAGAAATAACTATGTTATGTCAGCCAGATATTTTAAAAGGGAAGTGGAAAGTCTGAAGTCAAATGGAGGACTGAGCTCCTTTCACCGGGACCCTGCTCAGCAGTGACTACAGGAATGCGCATTGAGCATCCAATGGCGGGTGGTGTCACCAATGCATGGGGATCCCAGCCTGCTTACAGGGGACAGAACTAGGCTTGAGAGAGACAGAGACTCAAGAAGGCTGGTGTTGGGTGGAGCGGAAGAAACTACTGTAAAATTCATTAAACAGGGAAACCAGGACCTGGAACACCCGGTTCCTAGCACACAGCCTGGCCTACTCTTGAATTTACACTCCAGTACAAAGATAGCACTGATCCTTGATCTCTGCTGAATCCCCAACATCTAACACACTGCCTGACATGGAGCAGGTGCTCGGGAAATCTATTGAATTAATGTACAGTAGTCTGCCTGCAATGCAGAAGATCCAGGTTCAATCCCTGGATTGGGAAGATCCCCTGGGGAAGGAAATGGCAACTCCAGTATTCTCCCTGGAGAATCCCATGGACAGAGGAGCCTGGTGGGCTACAGTCCATGGGGTCACAAAGAGTCAGACAGGATGGAGCGACTAAGCACAAGCACACACAAGGTGCCCAATAAAGAAGGCTGGGTGCCGAAGAAGACTCTTCAGAGTCCCTTGGGCTGCAAGGAGATCAAACCAGTCAATCCTAAAGGAAATCAACCCTCAATATTCACTGGAAGAACTAATGCTGAAGCTGAAGCTCCAATACTTTGGCCACCTGATGTGAAGAACCAACTCATTGGAAAAGATCTTGATGCTGGGAATGATTGATGACAGGAGGAGAAAGAGGTGACAGAGGATAAGGTGGTTGGATGGCATCACCAGCTCAGTGGACATGAGTTTGAGCAAACTCCAGGAGATAGTGAAGGACAGAGAAGCCTGGCGTGCTGTAGTTCATGGGGTCACAAATAGTGGGACATGACTTTGCACCTGAGCATCAACAAATGTGCCTAATAAACTCTTGTTCCCTTTTTTACATTCTTAATCTCCTCCATCTCAGGAACTTAAGCTGACTGTGGGTTTGTGAACTGTTTGCCACTTGTGGCTGGAACTCAATGAACAATACTGTTTTGGAGCACACCAGTGCCTCACTTATACTTACCACCCTTCCAACATAACAGCAAGCCTTCCATTACCTTCCCTTCTCTGAGCTCCTCATTGATTGCATTCTCCCTTGGATTGGAAGTTAATTTTTTTCATATGATGCAGTCTTGTCTCTATTTTTATCCCATTTATACAGTGCCAAGTATATTCATCCCATTATAAACTCACTGAGATTGGACTGAGTTCTACATCCTTTGTAGGCACCATGACACCAAGCAAGATGCTTTATCTATCTCTGAGCAAACCTCACAGTCTCTTTCTCCCAAGATCTGACCTCCATAGTTATACTGAATTCTTCATTACTCAATATGGTCTTTTCTCTTTATTTTTTTCTTTTTTTAATATAAATTTATTTATTTTAATTGGAGGTTAATTACTTTACAATATTGTATTGGTTTTGCCATACATCAACATGAATCCGCCACAGGTATACATGTTTCCCCATCCTGAACCCCCCTCCCTCCTCCCTCCCCATACCATCCCTCTGGGTCATCCCAGTGCACCAGCCCCAAGCATCCAGTATCATGCATCGATACTGGACTGGCGATTCATTTCATATATGATATTATACATGTTTCAATGCCATTCTCCCAAATCATCCCACCCTCTCCCTCTCCCACAGAGTCCAAAAGACTGTTCTATATACCTGTGTCTCTTTTGCTGTCTCACATACAGGGTTATTGTTACCATCTTTCTAAATTCCATATATATGTGTTAGTATACTGTATTGGTGTTTTTCTTTCTGGCTTACTTCACTCTGTATAATAGGCTCCAGTTTCATCCACCTCATTAGAACTGATTCAAATGTATTCTTTTTAATGGCTGAGTAATACTCCATTGTGTATATGTATCACAGCTTTCTTATCCATTCATCTGCTGATGGACATATAGGTTGCTTCCATGTCCTGGCTATTATAAACAGTGCTGTGATGAACATTGGGGTACACGTGTCTCTTTCAACTATACAGAAAGGCCACCCCAAACTCAGCAATATAAACAAGATGAAGAGACAGAGGAATACTCAGCAGGTAAAGGAACAGGAGAAATGCCCACCAAACCAAACAAAAGAGGAAGAGATAGGGAATCTACCTGATAAAGAATTCTGAATAATGATAGTGAAAATAATCCAAAATCTTGAAATCAAAATGGAATCACAGATAAATAGCCTGGAGACAAGGATTGAGAAGATGCAAGAAAGGTTTAACAAGGACCTAGAAGAAATAAAAAGGAGTCAGTATATAAAGAATAATGCAATAAATGAGATCAAAAACACTCTGGAGGCAACAAATAGTAGAATAACAGAAGCAGAAGATAGGATTAGTGAAGTAGAAGATAGAATGGTAGACATAAATGAAGCAGAGAGGAAAAAAGAAAAACGAATTAAAAGAAATGAAGACAATCTCAGAGACCTCCAGGACAATGTTAAACGCCCCAACATTCGAATCATAGGAGTCCCAGAAGACAAAAAGAAAGACCATGAGAAAATACTTGAGGAGATAATAGTTGAAAACTTCCCTAAAATGGGGAAGGAAATAATCACCCAAGTCCAAGAAACCCAGAGAGTCCCAAACAGGATAAACCCAAGGTGAAACACCCCAAGACACATATTAATCAAATTAACAAAGATCAAACACAAAGAACAAATATTAAAAGCAGCAAGGGAAAAACAACAAATAACACACAAGTAGATTCCCATAAGGATAACAGCTGATCTTTCAATAGAAACTCTTCAGGCCAGGAGGGAATGGCAAGACACACTTAAAGTGATGAAAGAAAATAACCTACAGCCCAGATTACTGTACCCAGCAAGGATCTCATTCAAATATGAAAGAGAAATCAAAAGCTTTACAGACAAGCAAAAGCTGAGAGAATTCAGCACCACCAAACCAGCTCTCCAACAAATGCTAAAGGATATTCTCTAGACAGGAAACACAAAAAGGATGTATAAACTCAAACCCAAAACAATAAAGTAAATGGCAACAGGATCATACTCATCAATAATTACCTTAAACATAAATGGGTTGAATGCCCCAACCAAAAGACAAAGACTGGCTGAATGGATACAAAAACAAGACCCCTATATATGTTGTCTACAAGAGACCCACCTCAAAACAGGGGTCTTTTCTCTTTAAACAGCTTTCCAACTTTCAAAAAGAAAAAAAAAAAAACTTGAAATATTCATTAACCAGCTTTTATTGAGAACTATACCAGGCACAGTGCTAAGTGGTAAAAGAGGGAAAATGAACACACACATTAGAGATCAGAAACACCACAGTTTAAGACTCCTTCTCTACTAAAGCCAAAAGAGTTACCTAGCTAAGTGGTCTAGTGGAAACAGTATCTGACCAACTGCTCAATTAATGGTGTAACCTTGGATGAACTAAATATTCTCCCTGATATCTTACTAATCTGAAAAATAAAGGAGAGGAACACCAAGGACATGCCCTCTCTCATTTTTCGTTCCTTCTTGACAATAAGCAGTACCAAAGTTTATGTGATTACATTCTACGGTAAAGAGTAAAAGTTCTGTAGTATTGAGAGAAGAATGAGAGCCATAAGGTTGAAATCATTTGCAGGTAAAATTTAAACTACCATTGGCAGTAACTATCCTTAAGCCCACATCAACAAACTGCATACTCAGAGACTTTACCAGTGATACACACTCAACGAGTCATCTATACTCAGGGTCACATACATGAATCCAGCTGGGTTGACAGCATCCAGGCAAAATGAGAGTGATGGACAGGGAGGCCTGGCATGCTGCAGTCCATGGGGTCGCAAAGAGTCAGACATGAGTGAGCGACTGAACTGAACTGATAAGACTTTATGTTGCTCTAGGTCATTTTGCACTCACTGGTTCTAAGGGCTGCAACTATAATTTGATTTCGCAGCAGGAGGAAAAAGAAAAGGACCTAAAGAGTGTCTCTTTTTTTTTTCCCATATGATGGAAGAGTTTAAATTTTTTCAAAGGAGAATGGAAGAAATAATTCAAGAAGGAAGATAGAGTGGCAATAATTGTAAAGGAGTAAAGATAAGGAAAATGGCTCAGCACTTGATGTACAAGGATGCTGGGAAGAAAAGTAAGATAAAGAGGAGCAAGAAGAGAACTCAAAATTGTACAACCGGAACTTATAAGAAGAAGGAGAGTTTTCTCAGAGAAGGCGTATCGGACTTTGCGGAATTCCAAGGAAGAAGAACCTCCAGGATCCACAGGTTCAAGAAGTTTAATATTCAACAAGTGGGAAGGGAGGAGAGGATATTTCTCTACAAAGCAACCAAGAGCATTCATTGAAGGAGACTTTGGAATATTTCAAATGGAAAAAAGAAGAATCCACTGGGAGTTGATGGTCTTCATAGACATGATACACCATCCTGAAGTAGAAGGATCCAGATCATGCAACCGACCTGTAAAGTCATAGCTAAGGAAGTTTTGGAGAGGAAGATTTTGACCAAAACTAAAGGGGAACATCCTAAAAATTAGAATCACCCAAAACTGGTATGTGTTTCTTTGTGAGGCTATGAGCTCCTCATTACTGGAAGTGCTTATTCAAGTGCTGCTGCTGCTGCTAAGTCCCTTCAGTCGTGTCCGACTCTGTAACCCTACGGACAGCAGCCCTCCAGGCTCCTCCATCCACGGGGTCCTCCAGGCAAGAATACTGGAGTGAGTTGCCATTTCCTTCTCCAGCTTATTCAAGTAGAGGCTGAATAATCATTTTATTTCGGAGACTCATGTTCCTTTTCTATGATTAGGCTGGCAAACTTCTCAAAGTTCCCTTCCAACTTTAAGAGTCTATATGTCTGTTCACCAGAGTGAAGAAACAATATAATCTAACACAAGGACTTCCCTGGTGGTCCAGTAGCTAAGACTCCCAGTGCAGGGGGCCCAGGTTCAACTCCCTGTCAGGGAGCCAGATCCCACGTGCCTCAACTAAGAGTTCACACACTGCAGCTAAAAACCCCCACATGCGGTAACTGAAGGTTCCCCATGTCCCCACGAAGATCGGAAGTCCTGCACGCTACAACCAAGACTCAGAGCAGCCAAATAAATAAGTAAATATTAAAGTAAAAAGATAAGCTGACACCAGCCTGATATAGAGGACACAGTGAATTGAGAGAATGACTTATTTATGCAGACACAGATGAGAAGACTCATGTTACAATAACTTCTGGCCCAAGAAGCATATGGCCTGTAGTCATAGTCATATAGACTCTCACATGCTCACATCACACACACATGCACACTTCAGAGCTGATCACTGTCCCCTTTCCTTTCATGCGCATTCCATATGGCCCAGATTCGGTGGCAAAAGAGACATCATCAGGACTCAACTCTACTACAGTCAAATTGTTTACAGCAACTTTGAGCTTCAGTCAGAAGTGGGCAAAATTAACCACTCTTCCAAGAACATACAATCAACCTATTTAATGCCACTTGACAGTTGTAAAGAATAATTAGATTTATTATAGTTGGTCATAAAATCCTAGCCATTTAGCGTTTTAATCTATAAATATACATTAGTAAATTACCAGTTTCTCAGTTCCTCCTCTCATGTCCTGATCTCCCCAAATCTTGAATTATTTATCTGAATTATTGTATCGTTGAAATAGAAGCCAATACTGCTCATATCCATAGTGTTAGGAAACTAAAATTGGGTATTCACCTCCATAAAACTGATGGCATTTGTAGAAATGATGAGTAATTCTTATAGAAAGGAAATAAAAATAAACTTAAGAGAAGTTGAACACATTGAATATATTCCACATTTGGCTTTTATTTTCTGATGCTCTGAATGAATCAGATATGAAATAGAGAAAGGCATCATGTGTCCAGCCACCAGCCTGACAGTTTGTAGGAACCAGATCACACAACCACATTCAGCTTCCAACTGTTCTCTAACAACACTCCATACTCTTGAAGGCCAACATCCATAAAAGTAAACAATCCCAAGTTAGAGCAACTATGACAATCAGGTTTTCACAGAAATTGAATTTGCAATGCAGAGCAAACACTATTTTTTAAACAACATTGGGGAAGTATCCAAAATTAATACAGAATCAAAATGACAGGATGTAATGAATGCAACCAGAACCAACATAGATCTTATTAAAGCAATCATTAAATCACTATGGCCTAGAAGGGCCAGCACTTAGAATGATTAGATGTTTCAATTCACTTCAGCAAACAGCTTTTGAGACGGCACTGAGAAACCTCCTTGCCCTCTGCTCACGGCCCAGGCTTCTCGAAGCACTGATATAAGTTAGCAGTCTTTGCTGGTCCTCTCCTGCACTCCCTGCCAGGGGAGCATCCTGTTGCAGATAATTCTGGTTAAAAAAGGATATGGAGAGCCCCAGAAAGTACCCTCACAACACCCCTCCCCAAACCCCGAAGGATTATAGGTTAAAAGCTCCTTGCCCTGTGAATCAGAGCAATTTCAGGCTTGAGAAAACCAACTAATCTCTCTTCTTTTTCCTCTGAAAGCCCAAGACAGGCCTTTAGGAAGAAAGCATATTCTTAAGAGGCCGTGACTTGTGGGAGAAGCCCTCCAAAGCTAGCAATGAGAACAATCAGGGAGGAACTCACTGAACAAGCTCCTCAGACTCCATTGAAGTTCAAGAGGAAAGATGAGCACTGCAAGGTGCCTGTGAGCCTCCCCGTGGTCAGCTTCTGCGGGTGGGCACACTCCTTCCCATGACCCTCTCCAGCCCTGAAGATGCATAATCTGTGCCCACATACCAGGAAGCAGGGGAGAGTCCAGGGAAGGAAAACCTGACCCCTACCATAGGGCTGGACCTCAACCCAGCTTGAGATAGGTACTAGTCTTCCTTCTCTCCTGAAGAATAATCACCATGGCACATCCAAAATGAAAATAAAGGAGACGGAAGGGTAAATTAAAACATCCTCAGGTGCTTCTCCGGTAGTCCAGTGGCTAAGATTCCGTGCTCCCAATGCAGGGGGCCCAGGTTCGATGGTTGGTTAGGAAACTAGATCCCACACGGTGCAACGAAGAGTTCACAAGCCACAGCTAAAAATCTTGCATGCCACAACCAAGACTGGAGAGCCCACACGACACAACTAAGATGCAGTGCAGTCAAGTAAGTAAACATTTTTTAAAATAATAAAAAAATAAAACATCCTCATACCAGGTAAGCCTAAAGGGGCAATAGGATTAGACACCTCGAGTGAGTCACAGAAAATACCTCCCCTGATTTTTTAAATGTTTTAATTCTAATACAATTAATTTACAATATTGTGTTAGTTTCAAATGTACAACAAAGTGGTTCAGTAGCATATATATTTTTTTCAGTTTATTTTCCCTTATAGGGTATTAGAAGATGTTAAATATAGTTCCCTATGGTGGCTCAGACGGTAAAGCATCTGTCTACAATGCGGGAGACCTGAGTTCGATCCCTGGGTCAGGAAGATGCCCTGGAGAAGGAAATGGCAATCCACTCCAGTACTATTGCCTGGAAAATCCCATGGACACAGGAGCTTGGTAGGCTACAGTCCATGGGGTAGCAAAGAGTTGGACACGACTGAGCAACTTCACTACTCACTACTGTGCTTTGAACAGCCTCAAGTGTGCACACAGCAAGGGGCCAATTCGCTATGGTGAGCAGAGCATGCACTTGGAAGCTTCTTAGACCTGAACCCCGGATGGCTCTGCCTGGACACAGCACTCCACAGAGCTCTGCCATTTGTCTGATCTCACTCCCTTCTCAGTTTTCCTCTCAGTCAGCCACCCCAGCGATTGGTTTCCTTTAACAAGATCTTCTAAGAAGACAGTTAGTTCTAAGGCACAGAGATGAGAAGACAAACGACACACATCAGTCACCAATAAATTCCTACATCCTGTTCTCAGTCTCAGGGAGGGTTTATTTAATTGGCACTTGCTAACTTTCTGATCAATAAGTCTAGATTCTCAGAGTTAGGCATGGATAAGCTTAGACTGCCTAGTGGGTTTCCCCAGTGGCTCAGCGGTAAAGAATCCGTCTACAGTGCAGGAGACCCAGGAGACATGAGCTCAGTCCCTGGGAAGGGAAGATCTCCAGGAGGAGGAAATGGCAACCCACTCCAGTATTCTTGCTGAGAGTCCCATAGACAGAGGAGCCTGGTGGGCTACAGGCCACGGGGTCACAGAGAGTCAGACACGACGGAGCGACCGAGCAGTCACTCCCTCAGACCGTCTAATGCTGTAACTGCTTCTTCACCAATCGTAGCAAGAAGGGTAGCTCCATAGGCGAGCTGTAAGACCTGCAACCAGATCTCCTATCTTTAAATCTCAACTCTGATTTCTACGAGCTGTGTGATTTTAAGCAAGTGATGGAATGATCCTGCCTCAGTTTCTTCCTCCAAAACACAGGATACCAATAGCAGAATGGCCTAAAAGGACTGCTGGATTCTAATAGAACAGTGCCCAGCTTCAAATCTTAGCTATTATTATTATTACAACTGGAGCTGTTTAAATGACTGGAGCTTGTCTCATTTCATAGTAAATATATTTTGACTATCCCTAGTGCATGGCTAGGGCTCATACATATAATAATAAATAATCATGACATTACAACCCCTTGGCAGCAAAAGCAAACAAAAAGCTCTACCTCCTTTGCCATAACGAGCAGCAGTCCAGGTTAGCATGCAAAGTTGTCAGATTCAGTCTCTCCCTGGAACATATTTCTGCAAATGTGTCTAATGCTACATCAGTTATAAAGTTACTGGGATACTTCAGCTTGCAGCAAACAACTATGAGAATCTCTGCAGTTTCAACAACTTCTTAGCAGCAGAGATCTCATCACCTAGGTTCTCCAACCTCCCTAGACGACCACTTAGGCTCTGATAGCGAAGCTCCTCTGTGCACACCTGGAAGACAGTCCTTGGTTCTTCTTAAAAACAGTCTCTAATTTCATCGCCTCTAGGAAACACATGCTGTAACCAATGATCCTAATCCATGAATTCTATGAAGTTCACCGAACAAATTAGCAGAGAAAGCGTTGCTTATCAATGTGTTATTTCTTCTCTTCTGTGTTTTCCCCCAAAGATGACGCTCAGACTCCAGATACATGAGTCCCCACCAATCTCATTCCAGCTTCCCCCAGGGATGATGGGGGATTCAGTAAAAGGAGGAACGGAAGTGAGAGGAGAGGGCACTGGGTGAGCCTCTTATGGAAACCTCAGCAGGGATGTGGAGAGTCTAGGGAGCTAAGTACAGGGATGCAAGGTCCAGAAATCCAGAAGTGAATTCTGGAGCCTGAAGAAGAGGATTAGCCCAGTTAAATAAGTGGGGGCTTTCCGTGTCAGAAGAAACTAGTGCTGGGCAGAGGGTAGAGTAGAGAAGAAGGCTGTGAAGCACATGGCCTGCCTCTGATTTCAGCAGGAAGCACTGGGCAAGCTGCAAGGGTGTGGGTGGGGAGGAGAGGGAAAGGGCCTCTCTTAATAAGGCAGTGGTTTGGGCCCCAACCAGGAGGGTGTAGCTGTCAGCTTCATTTTGGGCGGGGGATGAGTGAGGTGCTTCTCCAGCAATCACCCCCATCAAATGTGCATCCAATCAGTGTCATTTTTCAAACCCTCATCCTGCTTTGGCCAAGGAGGCAGGAATGAAAGCCAGGGGCGCAGGCTGAAACTGGAGGGAGCCTGGAGCTCTATGGCAGGCTCTGGCCCTGGAGCTCAGGAAATATGACACCTAGAGAGAGAAACTGCAGGAAAAGAGTCACAGCCAAACAAACACACCCTCAGCCAGAGCGCTGAGCCCAGAGGCCAGAGAGGGGGCCTCTGGCCTTTCAGGGAAACATGGCCAGCAGTTCTCGTTCTTTCTCTCCAGGATCAATATTTCCTCAAAGAGGAGGGACTCTTTTTGCTCACAAAGTATACTTACCTGCCTCACCCACAATTTAGAGATCTTCTTTTATGAATCCTTGCTTGGTGAAGCTTTTCTAGTGCTATTTGGTGAAAAAGATGGTGCTTCAGTGTCTCCTGTAGGTTTGATGCCCACATTTGCATGGAGTTTGCTGTCACTTCTCTCCTGCCCTTTAACCAGAACTGGAGCATAATGGGCGGACTCTGCCACAGATAATCCGCAGGGATAGATAACCTACAGTAAGATGCATGTAGCTGTAGAATAAGTCAGCTGGTTTGTTTTTTGATATGGGAGACAATAGAGCCTAGTGATTAGGACCCCTGCGCCTTTCAAGTCAGAGAGAATGGGTTTATAACTCAGCATGACCTCTGACCTGCTGTGTAACCTAGGGCAAACCACTCAGCCTCTCTGAGCCTGACATTCTCATCTAGAAGATGAGGATATAGCTTGATTCCACACGAGTGTTAGTAGAATTAAAGAAGATTGTCTCCTTAAAGAAGTTATACCTCTTGGCATAAACAGCACATGCTCCAGGTGGCACTAGTGGTAAAGAACTCGCCAAGGCAGGGGACATAAGAGACTCAGTTTGATCCCTGCATAGGGAAGATTCCCTGGAGAAGGAAATGGCAACCCACTCTTGCCTGGAGAGTCCCCTGGACAGAGGAGCCCGGCGGGCTACAGTCCAAGGGGTCGCAGAGAGTTGGATACGACTGAAGCGATTTAGCACGCACGTGCACACACAGTAAAGAGTAGTTATGAGTGTACCTTATGCACAAATATTTATAATTCTCCGAATAATCCTGTTAAGCAACTTTTAAAGGGCAATTTGAGAGACCAGGACAGTGTGCCAACCCCCGCTTGCGTCCCTTGCTCTGCTGTCTTCTAAGTATCACGCCTCAGGGGTCAGCAACATCCCTTGTCGCCCAAGTACAAAGGATCAGCATAAGAAGAGCTACTTTTGCTGTCTCTTTTCCTTTCTCTTGTCTCTCCTACTCTCTCACGTTAAAAGCTTTCATTTTCATATGTGATAAATTTAAAAGAACATCCACCTACCAGGCCCCGTAATTCACAAAACTAATAATGTTTACCTTGGAAATCTTTTTCTAGGGATTTTCCGTTTTAGAAATAAGTCACAATAATGATATTGCTCTGTAGCCAAAACAAGACATTTGGTCTCAACATTTGAATTTTTTCACAAATAGGTACAAAACTCCCCAAATTGAAATTTTACATGATATTGAATGAAATAAGATAAACTTAACATTGAAATATACTATTTATGTGTTTGAGAAACTAAGTTACCTGGCACAAGAACTTAAATACAAAACTGGTCTGACTTTTCTAAGTTAATAAATATTGTTTTGACTGGAAAATATTTCCGTCAGTGACTAGCAAAAATACTAGACTGTTATCATACCATAGGGCTCTAGTTCAACACACATTCATTCATTTAGTATCCATTATGCAACTTCTAAATGCAGGAACTGAGCTTACAACTGAGACACAAAACAGAAACAGCTACTTCCCACCTGCATCTTAGAGTTTACCAAGAGGTTCAGAAAAATAAAAAGCAAGTACAGAATGGTGTAAAAGAGCAATGATGGGGAGACGCAGGGTGCAGTGAGAGCCCTTGGGAGGATACCTGGCCAACAGTTAAGGGGCAGAAAAAATTTCCCAAAATAAACAACATCAAAGCAAAACCCGCAAGATGTACAAAGCCTGAAATAAGTAGGTGGGGCAGGGAAAGAAGGCTGCAGGCAGTAGCACCCTAGGGTAGAACGGCCCAGAGGGAAACTGGGGACGTGGACTCATTTTTGTTGTTGACTCGAGTAGGAGTCAACATGTACTCCATAAACATGGAGTTCAAGGCACAAGCAGCAAGAAACGAGACCAGAGAGGAAAGCAGGAGACGTGGGGGGCATTTACTCTGAGCAAAGGGGGGACCCCATCAGAGCACCCAATTTAAAAAATGGGACATGAGAAGGCAGAGTTAAGAAACCATTGTCCGAATAGGCAAGGATGGTGAGGATGGAGAAAAAGTGAAAAGGTTAAGAGATATTTCAATATGGAATTAAATGGATTGATGGCTTGGTTTGAATAAGAGGTGAAGGAGAGAGAGAGAGAGAAGCCAAGAGTAAGGCCCAAGTTTCTGGCTTAGGAAGCTGGAGGTCCCACCCCAGGGCCTTTGCACTTGCTGTTCTCGCTGCCTGGAATACTCTTTACCATATACCTTCTAGATTCATCTCTCACGTCTTTCAGGTTCCTGCTCAACTACCACCTTATCAAAGCATCTACTTCACCCTATATAAGCCTAATTTAGTTTAGTACCCAAATCTTCATCCCAGGTCCATTACTCTCTATTCTCTTAACCCCTAATAGTACCCCAGAGCATTTATCGGCCCCTGACATTTTATGTCCTTGCTCAGCTGCTCTTCTGTCCACATGAAAATATGCACTCCATGAAAGCAGCATTTTTTTTCTATTTTGTTCCTTATTTATCCACAGTATCTAAAATAGCTCCTGGTTACTCTCAACATATCTTTTAATGTTTAATGGTTAAATTCACAGAGGCAGAAAACACTGAAAAAGAAAACACAGAAGTGGTCAAGGAAAACACATTCACTTCTATGTCTAACACTCAGGTTCAGAAGCTCCTTTGTTTTTCAGTCAATGAAAATATAAGACATACAGAAAGGTACACAAATCGTACATATATCACTCAAGGAATTATAACAAAATGTTGCTAGCATGCAGCACAAGACATAAAACATCATCAGAGCCCCCAGCATGGCCCTCCCAATCACTAACGCTCTTGTACCTCCCCAAAGGTAACCAGGAAACTGACTTCTAACCCCATCAATAGTTTTGCCTGTTCTTCAACTATTAATAAATATAAATGGAATAATGTCATTTGTATTCTTTGTGTCTTACCTCTTTCACTTAATATTAAATTTGTGAGATTCATCCACGTTGTTATATGAAACAACACTTTCTTCTTTTTTTTGTGGCTGTATGGGATTCCAGTTTGTGAATGGTCACAACTTATTTTCCATCAACAAACATCTGGGTGTTTTGAATTTGGAGCCATCACTACAGATGCTGCTATGAACATTCCAGTATATACCTTTAGGTGAACACATGTATTTGAGGGAGTGGGAAGGGTGGGCTATATGTCTAGGAAAATAAGTGCTGGATCATAGCGTATGTATGCGCTTCCCTGGTAGCTCAGCTAATAAAGAATTCACCTGCAATGCAGGAGACCCTGGTTCAATTCCTGTGTGGGGAAGATCCCCTTGAGAAAGGATAGGCTACCCACTCCAGTATTCTTGGGCTTCCCTGGTGGCTCAGACACTAAAGAATCTGCCTGCAAGGTGGGAGACCTAGGTTCAGTCCCTCGGTTGGGAAGATCCCCTAGAGGAAGGCATGGCAACCTACTCCAGTATTCTTGCCTGGAGAACCCCATGCACAGAGGAGCCTAGCGGGCTACAGTCCGCAGGGTTGCACAGAGTTGGACGTGACTGAAGCAGTTGAGCAGCAACAGCATGGAGTTGTATATATGTTCAATTTTAATAAGTCCTACCAAAAAGTGATCAAAATAATTGGATCAGTTCCAAATCTAACCTGCAATGTATTCCATATGTTATTTTCCACTGCTCTAAATCCTCAACAATACTTAACAGTGTAAGTCTATTTAATTTTCTTGGTGGATGTTTGTGAGTATTTCACCTTCCCAATGACTAGTGAAGGTAAGCATATTTGCTATTTGGAGATCCATGCTTATGAAGTTCCTGTTCAAGCCTCTTTCCGTTTTGCTGTCTTTGTTTTATTAACTTGGGAAGATTACTAATACATTCTGAATACAAACTCTTCATTGGTTTTAAGTGCTGCAAATAGTTTTCCTTATTCTATTATTTGTCTTTCACTTTCTTAACACTGCCTCTTGATGAACCTAAATTCTTAACTTTGATGTAATTCTCTTTATCAATCTTTTCCTTTATGGTTCATGCTTTCTGTGACTTGGAAGAATTCATAAAGGAGGATATGGGGAAAGCAGAAAAACGAAGACAAAGAGAAAGTGTTTTGGAAAAGAAGGGATAGTGTCAGCCAAGGCAGAGATGTGTTCCTAAGAGCGGAAGAAAAGGTTAGCCAGGGAAGATAACAATAGACTGAAAGGGACCTTAAAATTGGCCAACGTGTTTCCTTTTGACCTGAAGACAATGGCGATGCTATAAGGTCCTATCTCTACCTGACTGCCTTCCTTACACATCTTTTCTGCCCCTGCAGCTCAGGGGATGTGCCCATCACAGAATTTAACCACTCTCTTCCATGACACTTTTCTACCTTCTACATGCTTCTATCTCACCTTTTTCATACTGCATTGCAATTTATCAATGTTCCAATCTAAACTGACAGCTTCTGGAAAGCAGGCACCAGCAACAGAGTACAGGACCAGCTTGTATAGACTCATGAGAGCTGACTTAAATTTTTTTAAGAATTCTGCAAGCCCGTTGACATTATGTCAGTAGCTTGAAATCAACCATGGCATTTTATTTTATTTTTTTAACCAGTGTTTTTTACATCAAGCGGAGTATTCTTACACTGTGGAAATCAGCAAATGCTACAAAGCAGGGCTCCTCCCTCCCCACACAGCCTGTTGTTAATCATTTACCAGCACACCACTAGACACAGGTCTTATTCATCTCTATACGTTTGTCACTGAACACAGTGCTTGCTCCAACATTTATTGAATTAAATTGCATTTTTTTCACAATACCTATCACTCCCTTTAGAATCCCAAGTAAATAAATTCTCTTTATAATTGGACATTATGCTAAGTGAAATGCCAAACACAGAAAGACAAGCACTACGTGACTCCCTTTATACAGAATATATACAATAGTCATAATCATAAAATCAAAATGTGGAATGGTGTTTACCAGAGGCTGGAGGAGGTAGGGAAGGGAAATAGAGAGTTATTCATCAACAGGCATAAAGTTTCAGTTCAGAAATAGGATTACACTCCAGAGACATGCTGTCCAACATGGCACCTACAGTCATCAACAATGTAGTGTATACTTAAAATTTTATCAGAGGGTGGATTTCATGGTCTTGTCAAAAAAAATTTTTTTTTAATTCAGAGAATTCTGCTCTCTGCTCCTTCAGTAGATAAATTATGCTTGTTCACTATGCATGGTTGACACCATCTCTGAGAGTTTATATATGAGTCCCCGAAATAATTAAGGACAGTATGGGCAACACATAAGCAAGTGCCAGGTAAAGCGAGCTTGAAAAGCCCATCTTCCTGAAGCCGAGTTTTCAGGAGGCACTTGTAAGCCAGTTGGTGTTCCCAAGGGGTCTGTAAAGCACAATTTCCCATACAGATCTCAAAGTACACAGCCCAGACATTTCTTAGAGACAAAACATTCATCTAACTCACAAGGCCACTGAATGAGGAGGAGCCTGTGGACCTCTCTTTCCTATACGCAGGCATGTTCTTTGATGATCCCTCCATTAACAGGATGGGAAAATGTCAGATGGTAAGAGAAATCATGACTCACGATGATGTCCTGGTGGGGAGAAAGGGTTTTCAGTAAAGGGCATGAGTGAAGTTTTACGTGCCACACAAACCCAAGGGCCAAAATTTGGTGAAAGAATGAATACAAATGAGACACAATGCCAGCATTGCAAAGCAACTGGAAATTTAACTGTCAATCCCTTTGTTGTTAGTGAGACACCATTCTGATGATTCTTCAAGGAAAGAATGCCGAGGATTGGGGGCTCGGCATGTAAGAATCTCCCTAGGGGTAGGGGTGAGGGCCTGTGTGATTCAAAACAAAAATTACTCAACATTATAATTGCTTTATTTTTAGTCATGGTAACTCAATTACTTGGAAATTTCTGAAACCATTAGGAAAAGCGTAATGTTTATGTTTATAAAAAGAGGCATGGGTTTTCAAAAGGACAAGAAATGTTTTTTACTATATTTTAATTCTTAACTTTTAAAGATGAGGAAACTGAATTCAACTGTAAACTGTACAAGAGCATGGACCAAGCCTGTCTCCTTCACCAGGATTTGCCCAGCACTAACCATGCCTGGCACACAGTAGGTGTGCTATAAACAGTGGCCGAATGGATGAATGAAGACCGGAGGAAAGGCGAGGCTTGGCCAGCATTACACATGTTGACATTTTGTCAGAGCTGGCAAGACTGTCCTAACCCCAGCGATCTTTCCACCCTAAGTGGTGGTTAATTAAACACAGGGACTGTGGAGGCAGACTGCCTGGGCTCCCAGACCAGCCCCATTACAAGCTTTGTGACTGTGAGCAGTTTATGTAACATCCCTGAATCTCAATTTCCTCTCTCATAAAATGGGAATAATCATAATCTACTCCCAGAGACCAGTTGTGAACATAAGGTGAGAAAACCCAGGTAAAGAGTTTACAAAGTGCCCAGCTCACAGAATGTGCTCAATATACAATGGCCGTTATTATTAGCTACAAATAATAAAGTGGGACTATGTGATCTGAATCCCTAATGGTTCAGCATTGTCTTCTGTGGGAAGACAGAAACCCTTTGGAAAATTTACCTGAGACAAAACCTTGAAGCATTACTTATAAATGACACTTTATATTCCAGAAGTCCATCAAGTTCACATAAGCACAAAGACTACTGAAATCCAAATAAATGAGGCCAATGAGCCAGTCTTTGAGGGAAGGTCCTGTGTTATTTGTCCGTTTATCCCCTATAAAGCATAGCAGAGGGGAGGTGGGATAGCCTGGTGGTCGAGAACACAGAGGCTGGGCCTCAACTGCCTAGGTTTAAATCCTAATTCCTTTATTTGTTTACTGTGTGACCCAGGCCAAGTTACGTATCTTCTCTGTGCCTTTGCTTCTTAATTGTAAAACGAGTTTAATAACTGCATCTACCATATGGGATTGTGGTGAGGACAAAGAGGTGGCTGATTCTTAGATGGTGCTAACAGCCATCACCACACACAACGGGCATTTGTATGAAATCACATGCGTTGCCATGACTTCAGCCGCATAAACGACAGCGTCACTGCCTTGCCATTGGCTCTCTTGGCAATGGCTGATCATGTTACAACCAGCACCAGAGTCATGGCCCCAGTCTATTAGTGTAGCCCTGACACCACACCAAAGAGACGCACTGCTGCTGCTGCTGCTGCTAAGTCGCTTCAGTCGTGTCCGACTCTGTGCGACCCACACCATAGACGGAGCCCACCAGGCGCCTCTGTCCCTGGGACTCTCCAGGCGAGAACACCAGAGTGGGGGGCCGTTTCCTTCTCCAAAAGAGATGCACAGAATAATACAAACACCAACACTAATCACTGGAACAAAGTCCAGTCAAACAAACTGAATTAAGGAACCAAGATTCCCTGGCAGAACGATGTAACGATGTTTCCAAAAGGAAACAAACCCATGAAGGTACCAACACATTGACAAGAGTCTAAGGACAGCCATCACCACGGCCAGAACCAGCCAAGACATGATCGGCGGTGCCCAGAGCCCCTGGGAGCTGGGAATTCCTTTCCACCATCTGTACTTTCCTGGACCATCTCCAGCCAGTGTTGTGGCAGCCATAACAAATAACTTCAACCCAGGACAGCTTTTGGATTATCTTGTCCACTAACACTCCTCAGGATATCACTGCTTTGTGAATCACAGCAGAGTCTGCCTTACAGACATCTATAACTCACACACAGTTCAGATGTTTAATAGAAACAGTCTATAAATGCTTTGCAACTAACAGAGTTTGAACTCAATAACCTTGGAGATTTTATAGAGACAGTACAGCATTGTGGTTAAAAGCCTAGTCTCTAGCGTCAAGTGCTGAGTTCAAATGTTGGCTGAATCGTTTCCTTACTGTAGATGAGATACTTAACCTCTCTGGGCCTCAGCTGCTTTATCAGTAAATTATAACAATTATATCTACAGCATATAACTTCTGTGAGACTAAAGGAGGTAACATGTAATACACTTAGGAAGTATCAGACAAGTGGCAATCACTATAGACAGACTAGCTTTGACAAGCGCACAGCTTACACTGGCTGGTGAAAGCATCTGTGCAAAGGAAGAGAAAGGACACAGAAGACGCCTCACAGTTACAGAACAGGAGACTGTGTTCATCTGTGTGTGCTGGCACTTGATGGGAGAAATGTTAGTCTTACTTGTTTCAGCCTTAACCCATGCTCAAGGATTCCCGTTGGTTAAGTCACTTAGAACGTACCAGAGCAAAAGTTCTTTCAATTGCCTCCATCCTTCTGCTTGCATAATACTGGAGTCACAGAACCAATCTCATTCAACTTTTCCAAAACAATCACCTTTGCCCTGAGTCAGCCTGGAATCTTTTAGTAGACGGGGTTGCAGTTTCTAAACGCTTAGACCGCAAATACCAGATGCTCACCTACATCATATCTTGCTTGTTTCTCTAGTTGTACCAATATATAAATGGGGAGCCACAAAAATGATCCACCCAATTGCCCCATTAATGCTTGGTATGTGTGCTCTGCGCTCAGGGGCTCAGTCATGTCTGACCCTTTTGTGACCCCACAGACTGTAGCCCTCCAGGCTCCTCTGTCCATGGCATTTTCCAGGCAAGAATACTGGAGTGGGTTTCCATCTCCTTCTCCAGGGATTGAACTCACATCTCTTGTGTCTCCTGCATTGGCAGCCAGATTCTTTACTACTGCACCACCTGGGGAAAATACTCATTATTCATTATGGGATCAGGTTAGCAACTATATTGGGGTCAGAATTGGTGAGTTCAAGTTCTTAGAATTCACGGCTTCTCTATGTCCAAACTGACTCAGGAAATAGCATCTCTGGTTCAGATTCTCAAGCATTCCCTACATCCCTACTAGATTTGTATCATCTTAGTCAACAACAAGATTGATATACATGTTTACTACAGTCTGTATGAAGCTCCGGGTAATCTACAGGTCTGTAATGAATAGGACACAGTCCCTTTTCTTTTTTAATTTTATTTTTTAAAAATTTTATTGGAGTATAGTTTCTTTACAATGTTGTATGAGTTTTTGCTGTATAGCAAAGTGAATCAGTTATTCATATATACATATCCTCTCTTTTTCACATTTCCTTCCCATTTAGTTCACCACAGAGCACTGAGTAGAGTTCCTATAATAATGTGTGTGTATGTACATATATATATATATATATATATATACATATATATATATATACTCCTTTCCCAATTTTGACCCAGTCCATTGTTTCATGTCTGGCTCTAACTTTTGCTTCTTGACTTGCATACAGGTTTCTCAGGCAACAGGTAAGGTGGTCTGGTATTCCCATCCCTTTAAGAATTTTCCATAGTTTATTGTGATCTGCACAGTCAAAGGCTTTAGTATAGTCAATGAAGCAGAAGTAGATGTTTTTCTGGAATTCCCTTGCTTTTTCTATGATCCAACAAATGTTGGCAATTTGATCTCTGGTACTTCTGCCTTTTCTATACCCAGCTTATACATCTTGAAGTTCTCAGTTCAAGTACTGCTGAAGCCTAGCTTGAAGGATTTTCAGCATAACCTAACTAGCATGAAATGAGCATAACTGTATGGTAGCCGGAACATTATTTGGCACTGCCCTTCTTTGGTATTAGAATGAAAACTGACCTTTTCCAGTCCTGTGGCCGCTGCTGAGTTTTCCATATTTGCTCACTTATTGAGTGAAGCAATTTAACAACATCATCTTTTAGGATTTTAGAAAGTTCAGCTGGAATTCCATCACCTCTACTAGCTTTGTTAGCAGTAATGCTTCTTAAGGGCCACTTGACTTCACCTTGAGCCAGTCTCCAGGATGTCTGGCTCAAGATGAGTGACTACACCATAGTGGTTATCTGCATCTTAAGACCTTTTTTGTATAGTTCTATGTATTCTTGCCACCTCTTCTTAATCTCTTCTGCTTCTCTTAGATCCTTACCATTTCTGTCCTTTATCATGCCTATCCTTGCATGAAATATTTCCTTGATATCTCCAATTTTCTTGACGAGATCTCTAGTCTTTCCCATTCTACTGTTTTCCTCTACTTATTTGCACTATTTATTTAAGAAGGCCTTCTTATCTCTCCTTGCTATTCTCTGAAATTCTGAATTCAGTTGGGTATATCCTTCCCATTCTCCCTTGCTTTTTACTTCTCTTTCTTTTCTCAAATATTTGTAAAGCCTCCTCAGACAACCATTTTGCTTCTTGCATTTCTTTTTCTTTGGAATGGATTTGATCAGACTCCTGCACAATGTTATGAACCTCTGTCCATAGTTCTTCAGGTACTCTGTCTGTTAGATCTAATCCATTGAATCTATTCATCACCTCCACTGTATAATCAGAAGGGATTTGATTTAGGTCATACGTGAGTGGTGGGAAGACCCCCTGGAGAAGGAAATGGCAACCCACTCCAGTATTATTGCCTAAAAAATCCTAGGGACAAAGGAGCCTAGAGGGTTACAGTCTATAAGGTCACAAAGAGTTGGACACAACTGAGCAAATAACACACATTGAATGGCCTAGCGGTGGTCCCTACTTTATTCAATTTATGCCTGACTTTTGCAATAAGGAGTTCATGAGCTGAGCTACAGTCAGCTCCAGATCTTGCTTTTGCTGACTATATACAGCTTCTCCATCCTTGGCTGCAAAGAATATAATCAGTCTGATTTCGGTACGGACCATTTGGTGATGTCCACATACAGAGTCATCGCTTGTGTTGTTGGAAAGAGTGTTTGCTATGACAAGTGTGTTCTCTTGACAAAACTCTGTTCACCTTTGCCCTGCTTTATTTTGTACTCTGAAGTCAAAGTTGTCTGTTACTCCGGGTATTGCTTGACTTCCTACTTTGCATTCCAATCCTCTATGATGAAAAGGATATCTTTGTGTGTGAGTGTGTGTGTATATGTTAGTTCTAGAAGGTCTTTTGTAAATCTCCATAGAACCAGTCAACTTCAGCTTCTTAACCCTTGGTGGTTGGGGCATAGCCTCGGATTACTGTGATGCTTATTGGTTTGCCTTTGAAACAAGCTGAAATCATTCTGTCGTTTTTGAGACTGCACCTAAATACCATATTTTAGACTCTTTTGTTGACTATGAGGGATATTCCATTTCTTCTAAGGGATTCTTGCCCACAGTAGTACTTGTAATGGTCATCTGAATTAAATTCACCCATTCCTGTCCGTTTTAGTTAACTGATTCCTAAAACGTCAATGTTCACTCTTGCCATCCCATTTGACCATGCCCAATTTACCTTGATTTGTGGAGCTAACATTCCAGGTTCCTATGCAATATTGTCCTTGACAGCATCGGACTTCACTGTCATCACCAGACACATCCACAACTGAGCATTGTTTCCACTTTGGCCCAGCCACCTCATTCTTTCTGGAACTATTAATAATTGCCCTCCATTCTTCCCCAGCCGCATACTGGACACATTTCGACCTGGGGGCTCATCTTACAGTGTCATATATTTTTACCTTTTCATACTGTTCATGGGGTTCTCATGACAAGAATACTGGAGTGCTCTGGCATTCCCTCCTCCAGTGGACCACATTTCATCAGAACTCTTCACTGTGACACATCTGAGTGGCCCTGCACAGCATCATAGCTCATAACTTCACTGAGCTATACAAGCCCCTTGGCCACAACAAGGCTGTAATCCATGAAGAAGGTACTCTCCATTATCTGAATATAAATCCTAGTTCTGTCACTTATTAGCCACATGACCTTGGGCAAATTATTGACCCTCTCTCGGCCTCAGTTTCCATATCTATAAAATGGGGATAATGATAAAGCCTTCTTCATAGGATTGCTGCAAATGTTAAACAGGTCAAAGGACTCTGAAAAGTGGTAGCTACAGAAATAGTGTTCAGTGAATAACTACCTATTATTAAGCTTCCATAGGAAAATGGTCTCTTCATCTATGGAGCATCCTGTCTCTTTAAATATTAGAGCTGGGACGGACCTCAGTGGTCACACAGTTCAGCTTCTTCAGGGTACAGATTAGAATGAGGTTCAGGACGCCAAAGGACTTGTCCATAATTATAAACCCTATCAACAGGAGCCCTGAGATTAGACCCAGGCCCCTAAAACTAGTCTTCAAACTGCCTCCCAGTCTAACATTGTTTAGTTGCTAACTCACATCTCACTCTTTTGTGCCCCCATGGTCTGTAGCCCATCACATCCCTCTGTCCATGGAATTGTCCAGGCAAAAATACTGGGGTGGGTTGCCAATTTCTTCTCCAGGGGATCTTCCCGACTCAGGGATTGCACCCATGTCTTCTGCATTTGTAAGTAGATTCTGTACCACTGAGCCACTAGAGAAGCCCCCAGTCTAGTAAGCTGGTTTATAAATCACTCTGTTGATCCTCCTCAAAAAAAATTGTATTTAGTGATTTAAATAAAGAAATGAATATTGTTGTAGGAGTATTGTGGCAAGAGTACCGTGACAAAATACGTGAAGAAATTATCTTAAGGCAGCGGTCCCATTCCATTCATACATTACACGAAAGCACACAATTATTTCTGCTTTAATCTGTTCTAAATGTGTTTCATGCCTAAAAGCTCAGCATAAATTGTCCTTTCAAATCCTCACAACAATCCTATGAGATAGGTATTATTCCAGTTATAGTGAAGGGCAAACTAGGCACAAAGTAGTTAAATAATATGCCTAAAAATCATAGCTACTAAATGGTGAGATTGTGATTTCAACCCATGAAGTCTGCCTCTAGATTTCATACTTCTAACCACTATATTGTACTGCTTCAGTAGCATAAGAGGGTAAAGTTCTCATGGCTCAGTTAAAGTCTGGGTGTTAACAACTATGTATTGTTAGGTTTTATCTTCCTAACAGGAGTATTTATGGTAATAAACACAGAGGTGGCAGAGGTGCTAAGGTATTGCTGTATGTCTATCTGTATATCTGCATTTCACGTATGTGGCTTTCAAAGCTCCCAGTACCCATACAGTATGAATTTACATACAATCCTCTTTGGGTGGTTGGCTGTTGGATGAATTATTTCAAGATCTTCCTGCCCACAGAAGCAGAAATATTCTGCTGGGAAACAGAGCGTCTTTGAACCTCTCTTTAATTGCTATAAATCTCTTCTTTACATTCTCAGAAGCTTACATAGCCAAACCCAGAACTTTGGGCCTTGGAAAACTCCAAAAACAGCTCCACACAAATCAGACACCATTCCTCATGCTCCTGAAGAAGTCCAAATGAGGAACTGACGGTATTGGAAAGAAAGAAAGAAACCAAATTGAAAAACTACACTAAAGTTCTTGGCACTTGAACTTGAGGGCACAAAGTCAAGTTCTGACAGTGTTGAGGTTTATTATGAACTCAATTAATGTAGTCATTCTTTTGGCTTGTAGAATCCTTGATACATAAAAGAGAAAGGGATTTTGTACCTCCTTGTAAACAGAGGGTTGGAAGAGTGAGGACAAAATATCTCCTTTAAATAGAAAAGGAAACAGACAGAAAAAGTTGTGATTTACATCCAAAGAATCAAAGACTTTTAGAACTGGAAGAAGTCACTTGTCCAGGCCACACAGCAAGTAGATAGTAGTCCTGGGACCTAAACTTGGGGCTCCTGACTCCAACTCTAGAGACTCTCAAGCAAAATAAAGCCACAGATAAGCATGTTTGTGTGGGTCTATTTTTGTACTTTCTATCGTGTTCCTTTGATCTGTGTGTCTATCTTTCTGCTTGTACCACACAGCTTTGACTCCCATAGCTACTTAAGTCTTCAAGTAGGGTAGCCTGATGCCTCCCACTTTATTATTCTTTCAAAACTGCTCTAGTTCCTTGCCCTGTCCATGTAAATTTTAGGGTAATCTGGTCTGTATTCATTATAAAAAACATTAATATTTTGATAACAGTTGTGCTAAACCGATATATCAATTTGGGGAAACTGGCATTTTACTATATTGACTCTTTCAATCCAATAGTATGTTTCTCCATTTATATAGTCCTATTAATTTCTTTCTCAGGTTTTACAATTTTGAGCAAACAAGTTCTTTGCATGTTTTATTAAATGTATATGTAAGTATTTTTAGTGATTATAAATGTCATTGTATTTTTAATTGTGGTATCCACATGTTCATTGCTAGTATAATGGAAACACAACTGATTCTTGCATGCAATTTTTGAGCTTTGTAGTTTGTATTCTGTGACTTTGCTGAACCCCTTTTTTGGTTCCAGGAGGGGGATTTTTTGGTTGATTTCTTGGGATTTTTTAAATAAGCAATAATGTCATCTTCACAGCTTTATTTCTTCCTTTCTAATCTGCAGGTCAGGAAGCAACAGTTAGAACTGGACATGGAACAACAGACTGGTTCCAAATAGGAAAAGGAGTCCGTCAAGGCTGTATATTGTCACCCTGCTTATTTAACTTATATGCAGAGTACATCATGAGAAATGCTGGAGTGGAAGAAACACAAGCTGGAATCAAGATGGCCAGGAGAAATATCAATAACCTTAGATATGCAGATGACACTACCCTTATGGCAGAAAGTGAAGAGGAGCTAAAAAGCCTCTTGATGAAAGTGAAAGTGGAGAGTGAAAAAGTTGGCTTAAAGCTCAACATTCAGAAAACGAAGATATTGCATCCGGTCCCATCACTTCATGGCAAATAGATGGGGAAACAGTGGAAACAGTATTTTTGGGGGCTCCAAAATCACTGCAGATGGTGACTGCAGCCATGAAATTAAAAGACACTTACTCCTTGGAAGAAAAGTTATGACCAACCTAGATAGCATATTCAAAAGCAGAGACATTACTTTGGCGACTAAGGTCCATCTAGTCAAGGCTATGGTTTTTCCAGTGGTCATGTATGGATGTGAGAGTTGGACTGTGAAGAAGGCTGAGCACCAAAGAATTGATGCTTTTGAACTGTGGTGTTGGAGAAGACTCTTGAGAGTCCCTTGGACTGCAAGGAGATCCAACCAGTCCATTCTGAAGGAGATCAGCCCTGGGCATTCTTTGGAAGGAATGATGCTAAAGCTGAAACTCCAATACTTTGGCCACCTCATACGAAGATTTGACTCATTGGAAAAGACTCTGATGCTGGGATGGATTGGGGGCAGGAGGAGAAGGGGACGACAGAGGATGAGATGGCTGGATGGCATCACTGACTCGATGGACGTGAGTCTGAGTGAACTCCGGGAGATGGTGATGGACAGGGAGGCCTGGCGTGCTGCGATTCATGGAGTCACAAAGAGTTGGACATGACTGAGCGACTGAACTGAACTGAATCTGCATACCTTTATTTCTTTTTTTGCAATGGCTAGAACTTCCAGGACTATATTGAATAAGAGTGTCAAAAGCAGACATACTTGCTGTGATCCTAGTCTTAGAAAGAAAAGCATCCAGTCTTTCATTATTAAGTATACCATTTGTTATAGACTTTTTAAGTTCCCTTCTATTCCTGTCTTGCTGAGAGTGTTCATCATGAGTGGGTGTTGAATCTTATGATATTATTTTTCTACATCAATTAATGTAAACATGTGATTTTTCATACTGAACTAGCCTTCCTTGTATGGCTGGAATAAATTGCACTTGGTTGTAGTGTTGTTGTTGTTCTTTAGTCACTCAGTCATGTCCAGCTGTTTCGTGACCTCATGAACTGTAGCCCTCCAGGCTGCTCAGACCATGGGATTTCCCAGGTAAGAATACTGGAGTGGGGTGCCATTTCCTTCTCCAGGGGATCATCTTGACTCAGGGATCACACCTCTTTCTCCTGCATTGGCAGGCTGATTCTTTACCACTGAGCCATTTGTGAAGCCCTGGTTGTAGGGTTCTTTTAAAAGAATGTATAAACAAGTTGTTGTTTTTTATTTGCTAATATTTTGTTGAGGACTTTCACATATATTAATATAGTTCTTGCTTTCTTTTGGTTAGTATTTTCATAGCTTTTTTCATCTTTTTTTTCTTTCAACTTGTCTATGTCATTATATTTGAAGTGAGTATCCTAGACAGCATATAGAATATATATTTTGAAAGCATTCTGCTAATCCTTGTTATGTTTATAGGTTTTCAATGATGAAGATATCAGCAATCACATATGCGTCACATGTTTGGGAACGCATGTACACCCGTGGTGGATTCATGTCAATGTATGGCAAAACCAATACAGTATTGTAAAGTAAAATAAAGTAAAAATAAAAAAATTTTTAATAAATAAATAAAGTGTTAGTTCATTTAATCCTCAATACAATATTCTCAAAACCCTTAAAATACACCCATTTTACAAAGTAGCAAACTGAGACGTATTGCCTAAGTTAACACATCCAGGTAGCAGTGGAGTTGGCATTTGAACCCAGCCCAGCTCCAGCTTGATTGCACCCAGTCCACTTCACAGCCTGAACAAGGGAGCAAGCAGACTGCCCCGTACTTGCTCCAGGAGGCGTCTGACACAAGCTATGAGTACGCCAACAGGCCCACCTGCCCAGGAGCATCAGCCCCACTAAGGAGAGAAGTGAAGTTCTGGCTCACTGGCTAGACCTTGGCCCTGAGAGTGCTTGCAGCCACGCACGCCAGTCCTGATTAACTGCTGTTAGGTTTGGGCTGGCAGGGAGAAACAGTGCTCTCCTTATGCCCCTAGAGAACCTGAACAGAAAGAGTCAAAACCATTGGCAGACCAAGCCCCTGGGGAGAGTCCCTGGACAACATAAAAAAGAGAGGTGTGCTTCAACCTGTCAAAACAGCAGTGTGCAGTTCAAGTGAGGTCCACCAAGACACACCCTGACCCCATCCTCCACCCTTACTGTGGAGAAGACACGGGCCAGCACCTTGGGTCTGGCCCAAAGCAGACATACAGACATCCAGGGGCCTCAGGAGGTTACCGCTCAAGGCTATCCTGGATTTGGCAAGAATCCTTTAATGTTCCAGAGGGAACCCCAAATTAACCTTCCTCCCTTGAAATAAAGCAGCTAATAAGATGACTCAAGGCAGAGGAGTGGAGGTCTACACACAACTCATGGCTCCCTTTAGTTGTGAACACCTCTGCGCTAGAAACATTTACTCTCCTGCCATCCCATCAATGATGCATGGTCTCCTGTGGCTTAATAATGAAAACAGAAGGGTGAAATGATCTAGGAAATGACCCTTGTCGCCAGAGAGAGGAGAAGACCTGGGAAAGGAGCGTAGAAGACAATAGATAATAAAGGCTCTCAATCAATCCACAATTATAAATCAATCAAATCGTTGTCAAAGACCATATAGATGAAATTGTGCCTCGAGTCCCTGGAAACCTTTTGCTTGTGTCAAGACTGAGCAGAGAGCACAGTACACAAGCCGGTGCTATCACCACGCAGCAGTAACCTATGTAGTAAAAGCCAGAAGGCAGATCCAGAAAGGTGACGACGCTTTCTGAAAGTCGTCCAGCAAACACAGAAGCGGGGCTCAGGCTTAGAATCTGGTTTCCACCACATTCATCACACAAAGACTCCAATGCTCCCATCTGTAAGGATGCAACATTCGCCTCCCCCCAAAAGAGCCAGATTACCTTTTCTGAGAACAGTCAGCAAGTCCTTGACTAAACCAAGAGCATGAGTTGAATTTTCTTAGAAATGTCTTGCTCTAAAATTTCAATTTTAAAAAATGTTGTGTTTATAGAAAAATAGTGAAAGTAAAGTCCTCTTCACCAGAAAAAAAAAATACTGTCTAAGTTTGGGTTGTATTATTTTTATACTTAAAAAAAAAAATAGAAGTCCATTTTCCCCAATGTCAAGGCCAGAGAATTGAGGACTTTTTCAAGAAATTTCATGCTAAGGATCATCATTCTGGTAAGGAACACGCGTCAGCATTGCAGGAACCATCACGACAAAAACTTCCCAAGTCCTTGACTTAAAAATAAGATGTTCAACTGTGTCTTTGAGACTTTTTGTGTTCTCCATTCCATATCATAGACTTCTTTATACACAGGCTCCAGGACCTATAAACTCCACCAAGCTCCTGTCACCAGGTTCAATACAGGGACTAGTGACCAGGGCAGTTTCTCTACCTCCCTGGTCTTTCAACATAACTACTATGTTACCTGAGAGACTCTCATAGAAACTGTGCCACTGTTGGAGGGGAAATGGCTTTATATGGAGATAGGCAGTCACACCTGGAGGGCTGGTCCATCTGTCCTGCAGGCCAATGACGGGCAGCTTTGTAAGAAGAGACGTGTTCTGAGCAGCAGACAGAACACTGTTTTCTCATGCCTCTAGGACTCAGGCCTGTGCTTCCTCATCTACAAACCAGAGCCTCTCAGATTCTTCCCAGCCCTAAATTTTCGCAAGTGTCTAATGCTGAATCCCAGAAGGTTCATTTGAGAGAGACTGACATACCAGGTAGGACAGACTTTATTTAGACTGACCAGATATTAACAATAGCACATTGTAATGAGTGTTTAATGCGTGTCATGTACTATTCTGAGTTTACTGTATATATTTCTTTATTTAATCCTTAACAACACTATGAGGTAAAAATGATTGTTATCACTAACTTATATATGAGTAAATAAGGCTCAGAGAAGTTTCCTCACCTGCTCAGGGCCAGACAACTGGTAGGTAATAGAGACAACACTAGAACTCAGCCAATTTTGTTCCAAAGCTATGTTCTTAACTGCTATAACTATATGCAGCTTCTATAATCACATATACATTGGAAGATCTGTCTGCAGAACTCAGTCTCTCCCAAATGAATGAACTTTACTGGCTTCAGGTCTCGCTAAATTCACCCTCTTCCTTCCCTACATGTTGCCCAAAGTCTTCATGGATCTCCCTCTATAATTAAAAAAAAAAAAAAAAAAAAAAAAAACCTCTTGCTCAAACCCCAGAACATAGGTGTAAATACTATGAAATGGGAGAGGTGGTTACCATTGTGTCTAATGGTGAGATCTAAGCCGAAATGGGCTTCCCAGGTGGCGCTAAGTGGTAAAGAATCTGCCTGCCAACACTGGAGATGCAGGAGATGAGGGTTTGATCTCCGGGTAAGGAAGATCCCCTGGAGGAGGGCATGGCAACCCACTCCAGTATTCATGCCTGGAGAATCCCATGGACAGTGGAGCCTGGCAGGCTACAAAGGGTTGCAAAGAGTAGTATGCAACTGAAGTGACTGAGCAACATGCAAGTCTAAAGAGGAAAGAATGAAGCTAATATCCAGCAGATGAGGGAAGTGGTTTTAGAAGATGGGTACCTTCCTGCAGGCTTGAAATCACTGACTACCTTGAAATTCATAACATCCCATGTTCATTTCTGCCCAGTTCCTAGGACGGAGGGCTCACCGGGAGGCGCTATTCAGTCCCAAGATGCTAAATAAAAAGACTATGTGGATGAGTCATCCAGATTGGAGAGTATAGAAAAGTCAGGCAGAAAGAAAACAAGCTAAAACACCTACCTTGGATATCCCCACCTGTCCATGCGGGAGAGCCTCCCTTGGATTTCCTCTTTCTCCTTGGGTTTCCCTGACAATGAGAAACCCACTGGGAAAAGAGCTAAGGAGCCTGGAAAGACCAGCAGTGATTTATCCACAAATGGAGCCTTGCAAAGACTAACCAGCCAGTTAGGAACCATCAACAAATAAAATATTAATAGAATATCAACCATGTGCAAGGCAATCTGGAGATAGGGAGTTGTAGCCTTTTTGTTTGAATTCACTATAGTAACTAGAGCTGGAAATAGCAAACCTTCAATGAAGTTGAAGTTTGCAACCCAGAGGCAGAGCCGATTTGGGAACTGGCTCCCCATGGAGTAGAAAGCATCCTGCCTGGATCCTAGGAAAAGAAGAGAAAATGGCCAACATTCAAGGAAAGGGAAATCTTAGTCCTCAACCCACCATGAGCTTGAATCTCAATTGAACTGATCATCATTCCTCCTACACTCCTGGGAACCAGCTACAACATCCGGAGCTAGAGTTAGCACAAACTGGCCACGTCTCTGGGATAATATTGTTCTTGGTTCCCTCTCTGTAACTGGCCAAACCTCCTTGAGAACAGAGGAAACACTGTTTCCTTTTGACCAGATTAAACCCTTTTATTCTCATAGGGAGGGCAGGGACGCTCACCACCATGCAGGAAACAGTGCAGGGATGAGGCACCATAGGGAACTGCGGGCTGCAGGACACAGGAGTTAAGGAGCCAGACTTTGGTTCCAGTTGTGGGGCTGTGCTTTCTACCTGGGTGACTTGCTGAGTGACTTGACCTTTGTGAGCTTCCGTCGGTCAACTGTAGAAAGTAGTCAATAATATCCATCTCCTTAGGACCTCCTGAACATTGCACATAATGTATCTGGCATTGAAACTAGCACAGAGCAGGTTCTTTAACATTGGGAACTGTTATTAATGTTATTTCCAAAATATAGGAGGCCATACAAGAGTTTCCATTGGAGACTTTAGGTGTTGGCTAAGTAAACTACAAAATTACCGCTTTTTCTTTATTCAGCAAACATTAGAGAAACTGCTATGTGCTGAGTAAGTTAGGCTCCAGGGATAGAAAGACAAATAGATAGGTAGAAAATAAGATAAGTGATGCACTTTCCCATCTGTAAGGATTTCACAGGTTAGCAAGGAGAAAGTGTTATATAAACTCATAAAAATAGTGGTGTCACAAGTGTAATGGAGGAAAATGCTGTATGAGCATAAGGGGGGAGCAATTAATTAAGTTGGCTGGAAACAGCTTAGTGTGAGTCAGGATGGAATTACTGGGCTGAGCTGTTCTGCCCATTTCTCTGTGTAACTTGGAGCATGTGATTGGGAGTAAGGCATAAGGAGGGCTTCATGAGCCTTTAGGCCAAATAGATAAGTATTAGTAGGAATCATTTTTGAATGTTCACTTGCACTCCTACGTGTATACACATACAAACACACACACACGTTCCAACTTTCTCTCTCTAAAGCACACATTCAACTTAACTGTGCCCACACCTACCAGTCAGTCCCCAGAATATGGCATTCCACCCGCCTGTCTCTACCTCTCCATGCCACTAGGGCAGCCATAGGACTGCTCTTAAATTATATAACCATCTCTGAAAGCCCTTCTTGTCCACGCTTTCAGCTCCCACCTAAATTTATAACCCTTCCTGTCTGTGCTTATAGCTTTAGTCTCATTCTTTCCGATCTAGCCTCTGTTCTACAGCCAAAGGGGATTAAAAAAAAATTCAAACCAGTGAGGTCTCTTCCCTGCTTAAAGGAGACTCCACTAGCCACTTGCCCACTCCCACCCTAGCCCTAGCATGGCCTTTGAGGCCCTCCATGGCCTTGCCTCTTCCAATGTCTCTGGCCTCCCCCTGCCATTTTTATCCACTCATTCACTAACTACTAACTAAGTGCCTACTCTGTGCAAGCCTTTGGCCCAGGCATATTTTCTTTGAAGTGCACACTTCAGCAGGTCAGCAACATGTGGTTCCTTGAAAGCCCCAGCCTCTCTCCAGCCTGGTCCCTGGATCATGAGAAGTTCTTAAGAAATGCTTACTGAGCAAAGCAGTGTTTCCTCAGTTTCCAACCATGAGAACTTGCTTTGCAGTATTTATCCCTCACTGTCAAAGTGGTTATGGGGAGGAAACTCCATATGGGTTTCCAATATTGAGGTTATCTTTAGTAAGAATAATTGCAAGGTAATTAGCAAATGGTAAGGTTTGTACAATATTCTCTACCAGAATATGAGTGAAGGGCAGACATAGGATTCAGATTCAGACTTCTGATGGAATTGTGTGTTCAGAAGAACTGGCAAAAACAAAAGTGGGATCATGGAAGCAGAAAGTAGAATGATGGTAGTCAGGGGCTGAGAGGAGGGGTAAATGAGGAATTATTGTTTAATGGTTATAGAGTTTCAGTTTTACAAGATGAAAAGAGCTTTGTACATGGATGGTAATAATGGTTACACACTATGAATATCTTTAATATCACTGAACTTAATACTTATAAATAGTTAAAATGATGTTTTGATATTATGTATGTTTTATCACAATAAAGAAGAATTAGGGAAAGAGGAGATTTGTTGGTAAAATAGTAAAGCAAAAGGGATGGTCTGCTCTCACCTAAAGTAAATGTCAAACTACCCAGTCCATTGATTACCTATGAAAGTACATTAATCCTGCCCTGAATTATTCATTCCTAGGGGACAGAGTGTCTGTTATTCATTCATTCGTTCCTTAATAATAATATTGAGTATGAGTATGTTCTGAGTTCTGTGTTAAATGCTGGGCAAACCCATCAGTGGGAGTAGGAACTGCTGTCCCAGTGGAATTTACAATCTGTTGGGGGAGATAATTACAAGGTGTGCTGAGTGTGACAGAAACATCTAGAACCTGAGGGCTGAAAATAATAAAGGTAACTGCAAATAGGGAGGTCTTCCCTGAGACGGTGAAAGCTCAGACCTGAACGACAGAAAGGAATCACCAGGAGAAAGGTCAGGAGCAGAGGATGATGCCAGTTATTCTAGGTAAATAAAATAGCTTGCATAAAGGATCTAAGCAGAAGAGAAATTAGCCTGTTCCAGAAGCCAAAATGAATCCAGAGTGACTGGACTGGAGATGACCACAGAGAGTAGAAAGTACCCCACCATAAAAAGCTTCACAACCATGGGCAAAAACTGACTCATGTCTCCCTCGAAACCCATATGTTGAAGCCATAACCCCTAATATGACAGTATTTGGAGATAGAACATATAGGGAGGTTGTTAAGGTTGAGTGAGATCATAAGGGTGAGGTCCTGATCTGATAGGATTAGTGCCCTTATAAGAAGAGAACCAGAAATCTCACTTTCTCTCTTTCTCTCTCTCTCTCTGCCATGTGTGAAAAGCCTGATTCTGCAAGCAAGAAAGGAAGCTCTTACCAGAAACCTAACCCTGCTGCGCCTTGATTGTAGATTTTCCAGCCTGCCAAACTGTGGGGAAATAAATTTCAGTTGTTTAAGCCACACAGTTTGTGGCATTCTGTTATGGTGGCTCAAAACGATTAATACACCATGGTTAGAAATTTGAGTTGTATACAAAAGAAATCTATAACATTTTTCAAGCAAGGGAATGACATGAACTAATTTGTTTTTTATAACAGCTTTTGCTGGCATTGGGGGAAAGATGAAGAGAAAGAAGCACCAAAAAGGAGAAAACAAGAAGCTACTGCAGTCAGCTGGGTGAGCAGTGGTGGCAGCCTGAACTGGGATGCTGACACCAAAAAGAGAAAGAATGGGACCGATTTAAGATACGGTCTGGGATTCCCAAGTGGCGCTAGTGGTGAAGAACCTGCCTGACAATGAAGGAGACGTGAGAGCCACAGGTTCCATCTCTAGGTCAGGAAGATCTCCTGGAGGAGGGCATGGCAATCCACTCCAGTATTCTTTCCTGGACAGAGAAGTGTGAAGGGCTACAGTCCATAGGGTTGCAAAGAGTTCACATGACTAAAGCGACTCAGGACACATACAAGAGACATTTTAGAGAAAAAACCAGCCTTGTTGACAGCTCACGTGAGGAAAGAGGAACCACAGAGGATAACTTTGTGAGTTTTGGCTTGACTAGCTGAGTGGATGGTGCTGTCATTTACCATGTCTAGGAAGGAAGAAAGAGCAAAGAGTTTGGGGAAGAAGTAAATTCAGTTTTGGACACATCAAGCTTAAAATATCTATGAGTAGTCCAAGCGGAGATATCAAGAGTTCTGATTGTTATCTGAATCTGGAGCTCAGAGGAGAGGTTGGGACTAGAGATCTAAATTGAAGAACAAGAGCTTACAAACAGCATTTAAAGTATGAGACCAGGGAGATGAAATACAGAGAACCTACATGTGCAAAAAGAGAAGATACATGTGCAAAAGGACCAGGATCCTTACTAAGGCTCTTTCTACTCTACCAAGCTTCCTCTTTTTCCTTATATTTATAAATGAGAGAGCTAGATAAATATGTAAAATATATAGGATAAAATGAACACAGTAAGGTCCATAGGGAAAGACTGTCTTTTAGTGCTGCCTTTTAAAAGCAGAGTGCTTAACTAGAGAAAGAAATGAAGAGAGATCTGAATTATTGAGAATTCTTATAAAATAAATTATAGTTTAAAAAGGTCTGTGTTTGTTAAAAATGTAAAGCAATTCCTCTCTTTCTCTGATGATAGAGAAGTGATAGAATGATACAAACATAGATAATTAGCTACTCTCACACACACAGAATATAAACTCTATGAATCTAAAATGCCTTTTCATCATTAAGATGAAATAAGTTACAAGAGAAACAAAAAGCCAGAGTTGCTCTATCATTAGTTCTTTCCTCTCTTGTTAGTGATTCACTGACAATTAATGCCACCTTTAAATATTTCAGTCAAGAGAAATTGGTTTTATTTATACAAATACAAGGAGTTCTAACTACGCTAGACCCAGCAAGATCCCTCTAAGAAGAAACTGCACAATCTACAAGGAATATAATCAGGGTAATGCTCCCATATCCTTTTGAACCAGGGTCCCTCCCTTGAAAACACCCACTGGCTCCCAAAAGCTGCCCTCTGAGAGGCTCCTTCTGTGCACAAACTTTTTAAAGATATATTAATTTTCTTTGAAAGGTAGCGTTGGGGAAAGAATCGGGAAGTGCATTTGAGCTGATTGTAATATCTACAAAATTAACTTCTTTATATTTAATTATAGAATGAAAATAGGCAATTAAAGCCCATAATTAAAAGATATACATAATGATGAAGTTACACTGTCAAGAAAAATCCTAACTACATGCTGTCAACCTGAAATCCCTGACACCACCTCCCACTGCTATTTCCATCACAGAAACCATTTACAAGGGCTTATCTAAGGAAGGCTTTCCATGTTTCTGAGCAGATCCATTTCATAGGGACAGAGAGTCTCTGAGAACATCCCTGCTGGTAATTTTCACTAAGACCAGTCAGCAAATCCACCCTTTACAGAAAGACTGGTTCATTGGGGGGAGGGGGGGAAATATATATATATATATACACACACACATATATATATATCTTATGGTTAGTGGGATGGAAAGCTATTTTCTGAACAGTTCTCAAAATTACTCTTTCACCATCACACCATAAGTAAGGATTTGCCCAGGTTTTTTTCTTCCTTGGTGGCTCAGACTGTAAAGAATTTGCCTGCAGTGCGGGAGACCTGGGATCATCCCTGGGTCAGGAAGATCCCTTGGAGAAGGGAAAGGTTCCAGTACTCTTGCCTGGAGAATTCTTGTCTGGAGAATTCCATGGACAGAGGAGCCTGGTGTGCTACAGTCCATGGGATCCCAAAGAGTCGGACATGACTGAGCAAGTAACACTTTCACTTTTTTCTTTTCAATCAAAACATTGAGTCAATTAAGAAACAAAGAAAAGAGTATATGTGACTCTATATATGTATGTGTGCGTGTTTGTATAGTTCGGTACATATATACATATGTGTGTATATGTGTGTATGTATATATGCATATATGTACATATTTAGAGGTATATATGTTTGTGTGTCTATGTATGTGAGAGAGAGAGAGTTTTCTGGGAAATGTGAAGAAAAACACAGTAGTATCATGTAGTTCAGTTTCAGCCACTAGTCTGTGGACTAGTTTGCAAACAGTTTAGAAATATAATAGACAATGTGAGTGATAAAACCAAAAAGTTAAGGTACAAGAGAAAAAACATGGAGAAACAAGGGGTGAGAGGATGCACCTAGATGGAATGCTGATATTACATCAGGCACTTTAATAAGCACTGCACACGTGCTGACTCATCTAATCTTTATGACAATCTTCTGAGATGAACATGACTCTCTTACAGGCAGAACAAGCACAGCACAGTGTTTAATAACTTGCCAAGGTGCCAAGGGTAGGGCTAAGAGACTGGCAGGTGTGACAGAGAGTCAAAGGTGACTAAGTTTTTGACCTAAATGAAAAAAGAATTATGATAAAATTTTCAGAGACCAAAAAGGGAAGAAAAACAATGGCCTTGTTGAGTTCTTCCACAGATGTTGTGCCTTTGAAATGCCTGAGGGTTCCCATGAGGAGGTGTCCATTATGCAGCTGGAGATTCCAGACAAGAACCTGAGCAAAAGGTCAGCCTAGAGGTCTGAAGAGAGGAGACAAGCCGGTGGCTTGAGGAAGCCAAGAGAGAAGACACAGAGGAGAGGAAAAGAGGGTCAGAGAAAGGACATGAGCCCAAAGTAGGACAAGCATCAATAACTAATCATCTCTTACCAGAGTCTCCCCTGACCTTAACCTCCACGAACTCCCTGCTTCTTCCATCATAACCCCCATGCTTGGGACAAGATAACCCTCAGCGAGTACTAAGGACAGGATCGTTGTTACTCATTGCAATTGCTCAACAGTAAGACCAAAAAGCACAGGGATTGTCACAGAGCACAGGGGTGGAATTGGAGCAAGGAGAGGGAGGCTCAAGACGGAGGGGAGACATATATATATATATATAATTATAACTGATTTGCACTGATGTATGGCAGAAACCACCACAGCGGTGTAAAGCAATTATCCTCCAATAAAAAAAAAAGCACAGAGGTAGCATCGGTCTTGTTCACAATTCAATTCTAAAAGTGCTTAGCCTGGCACTAAATCAATATAGCCTGAGTCATGAAGGAATGAGCAGAGGATTGAAGAAGCCTCACAGATGAGAAGTAGTCAGAGTCAGTAAGCAGTGGAAACTCACTCCAGTCCGGTGCCGTTTCTACCACACTCCACCGCCTCCCCTCCCCTCGCGGAGACCACTGCCCACAGTTCCTCAAGGTCAGCCCCCACACAACGTCTTCACATGTTACAGAGCATGTGTGTGTGTGTGCCATACGGTGTGGAGAGGCCAAGCCGCGGCCACTTTCCCCTAACAGACCACACCCCATTTACTGTGAACCTCCTGGCACACAGATACAATATCAAATCCAGCATTTCAACCACTGTAACAAGCATCAAATGTTTACCCAGGCCAAAGCAAAAAGCACCATCCCACCCTCTGGCCCCACGGAACTTGTACCAGAATCAAATCACTGAAATTAGTGTGCTGGCTCCTCAGCTAACATAACCACTCGCTTCTGGCAAATCAGAGAGGAACCACTTACCCTTTCCGACCACGCAAGCCTTTGAGCATCAACAGATGACAGAAGAAGCTCAGGGAAATTTGCACTTTGTGTTAAAGCCACTGAAGTCAGAGGGGGCATTAATGCTGAACTCAGTCAATATCACCAAAAGTATTCCAGTGGATATTAGCTATAGTGTTGAGGCATTGGAAATACTGACAGACTGGATCCTGGCTTTAAAGTGGGATGAACATGATTCCTCCTTTTCAGTGAAAACCTGGATCAAAGCATCAAGAGGTTCAGGGTTTGGCGAGACCTGGCAGGTGGGGAACAGCAGAGCCGCCCCAGCGTGGCTTTGGCGCCACTCCCAGGGGTGGACATTGACGAGTGAGTCCCTGGGCGGGGGACGGGGAGGTGTGGCTGTGGAGGACACAGCAGTGGCAGCGGTGGCAGCAGCCACGGCCCCTGCTCTCTGGCACTGGAGCCCTCCAGGAGCCAGAATGGGAGTGGGGAAGAAAGAGGAGAAAAACGGAGCTGTTTCAGGGTAGATGAGATGGCCCTGTTCCTGAGCCACAGGAGAAAAGCATGCTAAGAATCCCTGGAGCTGTTAGAGGAGATTTTAATGCCATGAAAGAGAAAGAGTTGGTGGTTCTCTAATTGAGGATGCAGTCAGAAACTTTATTATTATTATTATATTTGCTCAATGTTTATCCTCACCAGCCTCAAGAAACCCAGGTAGAGTAAGCGAAAAATATTAAACTCACAGGAAACACCAATACTATGGCAAGGACTCTGCATAAGCCTGAAGCACTCTGCCAAATCTAAAGGCCCAGTGGCCCTGTATTGCTGCTGTAACAGATTATCACAAACTTAGTGGCTCAGAACAACATGAATTTATTATCCTGAGGTCAGAAGTCCTAAAGTTGATGCATTGGCAGAGCTGTCTTCCTTCTGGAGGCTCTAGGGGAGAATCTGTTTTCTTGCCTTTTCCAGCATCCCCAGGCTGTCTGCATGCCTGGGCCCATGGTCAGCAGCATACCACGGCCTCTTTCCTCTTTTCCAGCATACCTCTTTCCTCTCTGGCCTCTGCTTCTGACTTTAAATCTTCTCTCTTTTACTATGATCCTCCTGACTCCCTCTTTCAAGGACCCTTGTGAGTACATCAGGACCACCCAGATAATCCAGCAAAACCTCTCCATTTCAAGGTCCTTAACCTTAATTAACCATATCTGCAAAATCCTTTTTATCACATATAAATAAATAAATCCTCAGATTCCAGGAATTAGGACATGAACATCTTTGGGGGGAATCAGTCAGCCTACCACAAGCCTCTTGAAATTTCCCACTAGATTCTCTCTGCTCTTAGCCATCTCAGGCCAAAGAGCATCCAGGCAGAGCTGCCTCCCGCTCCTTGTGCCTGGTCCACAGTGCTGGGCTTCAGGGCCACACGAGAGCAGCACCCAGACCAGCTCTCTGCCAGCAGGACTCCCTTATGCTTCTTGCGCGTTTTAGAGGTTACAGAGAAGTTTTCCATTCTCTCTTTCTCTCTTCTGTGATCAATTTCATGAGGCAAGAGGAGAGATGCTATTTAACTCCTTTTACAGACAAGATACAGAAGGGTTCACCAATGAGCTTAAGGCCACACATTCAGAAAGCAGTCAAGTGGAGCTCAGATGCCTGCCTCTCTGCTCCAAGTCAGTATACATTTTGCTGCCTGAATGATACCCTGGGTAAAGGTGGACAGAACGTGTCATCTTCAGTAAGGACCACACAGTGGAAAACTTTTCAGCTATTTCACTTCATTCCTCTTGACCCATGAGCCATCTATAAGGCCACACCCTGCCGTCACACACACACACACACACACACATATTCCTAACACAGCATCACACCCAAGCCCTCACACACTCACAGACAGAATCAAAAATGAGAAGGACAATATGGTTCCTCCAACCTGGGAGATCCTAACATTGTTTTATGCCCTGGACCCTTATGCAGTCTGGTGAAGCTTCTGAGTGTTTTCTAGGAATAACGTTTAATGCATAAAATAAACAGCATAGGATTAGAAACAAAACTAATGATACTAGTTATAAAATATTTGAAAATGTACAGTAAAATAATAGATCTTATTAATCCATTAAATAATAAGATCTAGTCAATGATCTAATAACACTAAAGTTTCAAAGGGGTGATGAGTATTTATAATATTTTGAGATAGCCACTAAAATTATGTGACAGAAAAATACTATTAATTTCTACTAATTGGAAGAAATATTACATTTTGGTTAGAGTTTAGAAAAATAGAGGATTTTTTTTCCTATCAAGGTTATAGAACACTACCTTCCAAGTTCTACCTAGAGAATTCATGTCTGAACCTCAGATTTCAGAATCTTTATTTCAGCCTTGCCTCAAGATAATCACATACTTAAAGCAATGAAATGACAAGCATTTAAAGAAATTTAAATTTTCAACAAGAATGGAAAGTCCACAAACACCTTTAGTCACTTCGTTCAAATTCTGGGACTTCATTCTTCAGACACTTTCTAAAATTATATATTTATAATATATATAAATTATATATATATAATATATATATATAGTTTCTACTCATTCTTAGTTTTAGTGAGGGATAAACTGAATTAAAATAAATTTAATTTTATCTTTGTACTATAAAAAATGTTTACAAAGCAAATCAATCACTTCGACAAACAAGATCGCAAGGAGAACTTTAGCCTTTTGGAAAAGAGCGGACGCTTTCCAAGCTCTTAAAAAGTCCTTTAGTAGTGTAATGGATGCACCAGCATGCAGATGTCCATGACAACTGGTTTCTGTCTGACTTGCTCCTTCACTAACGCTAGCACAGTTTGCTGACCGTGCTTCCTGGGTGTTCGGGTCAAATGCTCTCATACAGAAAACAGCCTATGTACAGAAATACCTCCAAATGGGCTAGTGATCCTCAACCAAAAGCAGAAAATATATGCAGGTCATTTCAAACCCAAGTAAACAGAATCTCGTTCTCAGGAAAGAATTACTGCATTAGAAGTGAAATAATGCACTTAAAGTGATCTATCCCTGTACCTGGTATGTAATAAGCACTCAAACTTCAGCTATTATTACTGAACTGTTAATTTATTGATACATTTATTGATTATATAATAACTATGGATTAGTGATCCAATAATCAAAATAGCTAATAATATTAAATATGATTGCTATACAATGGATTTTTCCCACATTTTAAATAGGATGTTAATAACATTGTTCACTAAAGGAATATGCCACATTTATGTTTCAGAACTTGGCTTTGATGTGTCTGGAACATGGGAGAAAACAGATTTGGTTCCCTTGCACATCTATCTCAACTTCAAATTCAAATGATATTCAATAATCCCCATTGTTTCATCCTCTTCTGGCAGGTCTCAGAGGCATAATCATATTTCATGAACAAAAAGTCAGCATGCTAGGTCTGACAGAAGATTTTTTTCTTCTAGTTTGTGCATTTATGTGAAAAAATCTCTAAAACTTGTCACATTCAGTTATATTCATAACAAATTAGAAAATTGCTTTTATGGAGAAAACTAAAAAATCAACAACAGAAAGATAAAATTGAGCAAAAATATTTTCCAATCATCATCATTTGAATATCTGAAATCAGGACTACCCTTAAAAATCCTGCACCCATTGGTTACCACATCCATTCGCAGAAGTTAGAACATTTATACCCCCAAAGAAACCAAACTGTGTATCTTTAAATATTTTCTTAGGTATTTAAATCATGGCAGGTGTTGGCCCATGCCTTGGCTGCCAGATTCCTACAAACAGATAATATGCTTCTGTTCCATCTATGTTAAACCAAACCCACCACTGTTAATTAATAATAGCGCAGTAGGTCAAACTGTGTCACCCTAGGAGAAAGTCCTAACCCCTAGTACCTATAAACGTGGCCTTATTGGGAAATAGAATCTTCGCAGATGTTATCAAGTTAAATTGAGGTTATACTAGATGAGGGCGTCATCCAATGACTAGTGTCTTTTAGAGAAAGGAGAGGGAGGTTCAGACACAGAGGCACAGACACACACTAGGAAGTCTGTGTGACTACAGAGGCAGAACTAGAGTAACGCGGGAGGCACCAGGAGCTACAAGAGACCAGCAGGATGGTTCCGTAGAGCCCCTGGACGGAGCGTGGCTCTGCCGACTCCTTCCTGGCCAGAACTTCCAGGCTCCAGAAGGATGCATTATTACTGCAGTAACAGGGCAGTAAGGATGCAATAATAAATTTTGGTTGCTGTAAGCCAGCCAGTTTGTGGCAATTTGTTAATTCAGCCCCAGGAAGCAAATAGAAACAGTTAAATCTACCTATTCTTTTTTTTCAGAGGTATTTTTTTCCATAAATCATGGCCTAATGTCTGATATGTCTAACACTCATGTGCTTAACCAAGGCTTTTACATGTCAAATATTAGCTTGGAGCTCCACTGCTGCTGTATTTCAATATCACATTAAAGGATTATTTCTCTTTATCACTGAGATTTTAGTACCCCTTTAAAGTTTTAAAGGCCTCCCTGTTTCACCCCATCTCCAGCCCTGTTTCCCTAAGCCTTTTCCCACTGTATCCATCAGTTTGTATTTTTCCAGGCTGAATTGTTCTCTTTCCTGTCAGCACCCCCCAAACAGTCTTGATGCCTGTGAAATAATTATTGGTCTCCAGTGACTCTGACAATTGATTGCATCTGTGAATTTTAATAACATACTTGATATTTCCTGCAGATAGTTGAGGAAGATGTCAATTAAGGCCAATCCTAACCAGATGCCTACAGGCCCTTTCTAGATACTTCCCTGGGGTGGGGTGGGGTGGTGGTGGGGTAGTATCATTGTTGAGATATCCTTTGTAATTTTTCTGCTACATTTCTGCAACCTAAGCCTTCCTCACCATTTCAATGCCATCCTGAGAACATTTCAAAAGAGGTGATGGGAAAGAAATCCAACAAAGAAGGGATACGTGTATGTGTATAGCCAATTCACTTTGCTGTACATAAATATATGCCTATGCAAATTTGGAATAGGATCAGGAAGGATAAGCATCAGACATGAAATGTTAAGGAAAGTAGATATCTCTGGGGAATTAAATGGCTGAGAAAAGAAATTTTACTTCTCACTTCATATCATTCTTAAATGATGAGATTATGGGTTGTGTTTCCTGAGTGACTTTGAGGTTTTTTAATTTTAAAATATTTGAGGAAAAACAGTGTTACAAAAGTGCCTGCTATTCAGCTGCAACATTGTGCCACATGAATTAGCATATACTGTCCTTAAGGTGCACATTTTCCATCAGTAATCAACACACACACACACACACACATCACACTTTTTCAACAGCTGGGGAAACCACCCTCACAGAGAGGAAGGCACTTCCCCAAGGTTACATAACGAGTAAATCAGAGCAAGGACACATTCACCACTCTGACTATAGCCCTGTACTCTCTCCACAGTTCCCACTGCTCCTGTTACCATCAGATTCTGTCTGTCCCGCATTTGTTCACTCACTTGCTCCACTAACACACGCCAATGCCTACCTGTGTTTAGCACCACACTTCGTACCCCAAAAAGCCGCAAAGATGAGCAAAGCAGAATGCCTGCCCTTTAACAGTTCACAGTCTCTTCTGCGGTTTATAAGAAACAGAAGGAAAAAGAAGGCTCCCTGGGCAGAGAGAGAGTAAAGAGCGGGGAACTGTCCATCCGCCCCTGCGACTCTTGTGAGGTTGAGTCACAAGAGCACTCTGAGCCCCTCCTTCTAAAAGGGCCCTTTTGTGCTAGAACAGGGCAAAGATGCTCTTGACATTGGAGCATATCTTTGGTTATCTCAACCAACCTCTTATTTTTGTCCCACATGTGCACAGAGGAAGTGGGGGAAAAGGAGGGGAGCAAAGTATTTGTAGAAACTTGAAGAGAGTGAGGACTCTGGTTGTGGTATAAATTATACATGGAACGGCAGGTTAAACTAACGGTTGATAGAAGGGGGATACACACTCTGGGGGCTCTTGTTGTTCAGACTCCTATGAGTTTCATTTTTATATGCTGGTGAAAAAGGAATACAATTGCTCTGACCCAAAACAAAGAAACACAGACTTACTGTGGACGCATGGGTGATTTTTCTAAGGATTTTCAGAAACGTTATAGTCGAAATATTGTAAATAACTCTCCCCTTATATAAATGGGGGTCACATGTTGGGTTCTATTGGACCTTGATGGACATGTAGACACTGCTATACTTAAAATGTATAACTAACAAGGACCTATTGTATAGCACAGGGAACTCTGCTCAACATTCTGCAACAACCTAATTGAGGAAAGAATTTGAAAAAGAATAGACAAAGGTGATGTATAACTGAATCACGGTTGTGCAGCTGAAACTGAGACAACATTGTTAATCAACTGTACTCCAATATAAGATAAAAAGTTTCAAAAAGGATTTTAAAAAGTATGCAGCTTCCCCTCAAAGTTCACTTAATTTGTTTTCTTTCCCCTGGGGTTAAAATGTTTTCAAATGATAGTACATTTTACATCCTTGGCATACACCATGGTTTTGACAAGAGGCAGTAAATATAGTGCCCAAGGGACTGGTGTGCACACTCACTGTTAACTGGAACTTCTTGGGTCATATCATGAAGGACAAGAACAGTGAACTGGGAAGGGTAGAATCTGCAAGGTGCAGAGGAGGGCCGTGGGCACTTGAGGCAGCTGTCACCATGGAGACGAGGTGCTGAGAGATGAAGGAGCGCACCCAGGACCGCAAGGGAACAAGGCTGGCCAGGCTCTTGAGATGCAAGGAACCCTGGCAACCACCTGTCACCCTCCCACCTGTCACCCTCCCTCCTGTCACAGGGTGCCACCTGAGGCTCAGAGAGGTGCAGTGGTCTGTAAGCACCACACAGCAGCATCGGCCTGGCCATCTGAGCAAGGACCCCGCTCTGCTCGGCTGTTCAGTACGTGCTCTGTGAACACAGCCCCAGCAAGAAGCAGAGGTTCCGAAGTGGGAAGGTGGGGACCCAAACAAGAAATGACGAGTCTGAGAGGGGTTTTGATGTGAGCAGAAAACACATGTAGGGATAAATAAGTCATAGGATGAAGTGCAGAGCATGGGGAATATAGTTAATAACACTGTAGCATCTTTATAGGATAACAGGTGGTAACTAGACTTATCATGATAATCATTTTGCAGTGAATAGGAACATCAAATCACTGTTGTAAATCTAGAAATAACATAATGTTGTACGTCAGTTATAACTCAATAATAATAATTAATCCATTAATTAAAATACATGTAGGAAACTGATGAGAAGTTAGAGAGATCAGGTGGGGTTTGGGGCTGATAGCCCTTGAATATCATATCAAAGTGTCTCATACCTTTTTTTTTCCAGGAAGGTAACAGAGAATTACCACATATTGGAACAGAGCTCAAACAGCAAGTTCACTATTTTTTTGTCCCCAGAAACAGACTAACTTGTGATGAGGAAGGAAAAGATCTTCCTGAGAGTAAAAATAATCTCAGAAAAGATCTTCCTGAGAATAAAAATAATCTCAGAATCCCAGGGAAGGAAAGAGGGTGCCTAGATTTTTCACACATTCTCTCTGAAAAGAACAAATACTTTCATAATATCTTCCTTTAAAAAAATACATACCTTCTTTTCTGTCTTTTTCTGATGTAATGCATACATAGTAATTATTTATGAACTTTCAATTGTATGAAGAACCAAAAACAATCCTTGTAATCTCCTCATCTGAAATCAAACATGGTTAATCTTTTAGTATATTTCCTTTAAAGGTTTGATTTTTTGTGCCCATTTTTACATAACTGATCTCATACTTTTATTTGACTCTATAACTTCTAACTTTTCTTAATATGACATAAATTCCTTTCAGTGGTATTCAACAAATACCTACAATTAAAATTCTCAAACCCATCATTTCAAAGGTTTAAAACCTATACACTTAACCATGCCCTCATGGCCACTTAGATTATTTCTTTTTTGTATCTAATGCTTAATTTTTTGTTTACATTTTTTCCCTTTCAGTATGTTTACTTAGAACAGATTCATAAAAATTAAACTCCTACATGAAATAGCAGGGACATTTTTAAGGTCATTCATATATCTTGTTGAATTGACATAATTCTGGAGTATATACAGTATATATATATATATTATTTTTACATATATAGAATTGCTAGAGTTTTTAGTTGAATGAAAGCAGTTTCTCCTTTTTAATGGCTTTTCTCCAATTAAAAAAATATTTCATATTTGAAGAAAAGAACACTCTCCACAATGGTAGACTGCTGGGACTGGGGATAGGGCGGCAGATGCTTACATGAAATTTAATGTCTACCACCCTGGGGCAATTTTTACAGTGCTGCTTTCTCCTGTCTTCTGATCAGGGCTACACGACCCTCCATTTCCTCATCAACTACTCCACCCAGGTTCTCTGCCAGCCTCTCAGATTCTTGGATATGATCTGTCCTATGATTTATCAAGGGAGATTCCATCTTGCATTTCCTGGTAAAGAGGCCAAGTTCACACAAAGAGGCTTCTGCACCCTTGCCCAGGGCTTTGGAAAGTGAAGTTTTGCAACAAAAAGATTTGTGGTGCATTCCTGATCTTCACAGCCTGTGTGTTTCTCATTATCTTCCCTTGGATACAGTCACTGGCTTTCGTTCCAAAGGCACCCAAGGCTGGTCACTGTTCCTCCCAGAGCAGGGAGACTTCTTTAGCGCTAATGGTATAGAGAGATGAGTCATCAACCTTTCATGTAGTCAGGCCTCCTCCTCTCCATCCCTTCGGGCAGAGGTCTGCTTCACTCCCTCACTACCCACCTGCTCTCTTGCTGGGCCTCCCCACCCCCCCACCTCCTCTCCCTTCCAGTATTTATCATCCACCACAGCAAGGTCAGGTCTTCTTGGAGCAGAAGTCGTATTATCTTACAACTCTGCTCCAACATCTGCAGCAGTTCTTTGTTACCTACATGGGAAACAGGGCCCAGCATTTTGCAATGGGTCAATAAATGTTTAGCATCTGCTTTTTAATGAGTAAGCTCTAAGCACCATGGGAGCTATACAATGAGCTCTATGTCTGGTTCTGGGAGCTGAAACAGACATATGAAAAGTTAAATAAGAAGGCATCAGCTTCCACCACTTTCCAGTTCCCTAGTCCTGCATATTTGGCCGCCAGCTCTCACACTCAACTTGTTTCAAACAGAACTTACTCTCTTCTCCCCCAATCTATATTCTCTATAGAATGGCCCCACTATCCATGTTCTCAGGACAAGACAGATACAAGCCAGGAATATGGGGAGATGTAGGGGTCAGGAAATTCTGGCTTCATAGTGCCCATCAACATCAGTTATCTACTTATTCACTTTCTTAGTAGTGCTTAGATACATAAAAAGTATAAACATAAAAAAATAAACAAGGCATGTACCCACTGTTGTGAGTAGATAACCTAGCGGAAGAGACAGAGTGTGCAGGAACAAACTGTCCAGCGTCAACTCATACACCCAAACTGTGGCTCACAAACCTGAGTCTCCAGGTCCTCCCCCAATCATCCAGTGCAGGAAAAATGGGCTAAGACATCTCCATGCATCCTCACAATTCTCTTGGACTTCTCTTCTACCAAATCTCAATCAATCCAAACACTAGAACCACAATTTGTGGGCACTTTATACTTATAGAGCACTCTTCCAAACATCCCAAACCCTTCACGCAATATCTTGTTGTGATTTAACCCTTACAACAAAATCACAGGGTGTGTTCTCATCACCTTCATTTTACAGATGAGAAAATCATGCTTGAAGGAATTTATATCCTTTTGGTGCAACAGATATATGTTTAAGTTCTAACGTGTCAGAAATTAAGGGTGAACATGTATTCATGAAGATCGTCGCCATTAGTGACTTAACAATCTGAGGAGAGAGACAGAAACCTAAACGAATAATTTCCACATAATATGGTGAGAGGACAGAATATGCACAAGTTGCACCAAACGTAGAAAAATAACATCATTCAGCCCAACCCACAGTTTCAGGGAGAGTCCAGGGAAGGTGGGTGCGAAGAGAAGAAACATGTCAACTAACCCAGAACTTCAATGAGTTGTTGGCTCACAGATAGGGAAACTAGAATCTGAATTTGGGCTTGTCGGACTCTCCAATTCATGTTTTTCCCTGTTCTGTGACATGGTAGGTTTTCAATGGATATTCATTGAATGACAGAAGAAATGAAGGAATAAATGAGTACATCATGCTTCCTCCTATGGAGAGAACGGCTGAAATATCGGTCCAAACAGTAACTTTGGCTTCCAAACGCCCACATTCTGACCAGCTGAGCTAACCAGCTAATGCAGCTTAGGGAATTCCAGGAAGGCTCCCTGGTAACAGGGCAGGTGGTTCTCAACATTGGAGGTCCTAATTCACTGCTACGATCTTGCAGAATTGGTTGGTGGGTCCTAGAATTGAGAGGAGGACTCCCCACTTCTTTCTACTCCACTGCCTCAAAAAACCTTTTGTAGTGTCCTGGGCTTTGCAGACAATGGAAAATAAACTACAATAAGTGAGACCAGAGTTCCAGTTGCCACAGCAAAGATTCCCTCAGAATTCCACACGAAACCCCTTTGGCTCCAGATAACTCTGTGTAAGGAAAACGGATCCTAATTCTCCTATGCCTACCTCCTCTGAAAGTCGGTTTTGGAAGGAGGAGAGCCAAGATCTCCAAGACTTGAAGATCAGAGCGGTGCACCCGCTTCCTCAAGCAATTACATGGGGCTGGCTCTCTCCTCCCACGGCCTCCTGCTCCACTGTGTTTGCAGAGCAGGTACCTCTGTCCCAGCAGCCCCCGTTCTGTACTTCCTGCTCCGCAGCCCAAATCTCTGCCTTCTGTCTTCCTATGTTTGTACACATGCAGTAAGCTTGGAGTTTGTGTGTGCCACCATTTCACAGTTAAAAAACCCCAAATAAGAGACAGGTGGCGGGATTCTCCCAGGGAATTAAAAGAAAGACATCAAGCCCACACCGCCGCCTGAATCTGGCTACCCAGTGAGCACCCCCGGGGTGGGTATGATTTCAGTAGTAAAAATGCAGAATCTACCCAAACCATAAAAAGTTGCTTTTATTCCCTGGTCCCAAATATTTCTATTCAGAATTTCCTCTTGGCTCTTCCCAATTCTTGAGAAAAGTCGGACTCATTTTGAACAATTAACAGAATCAGTTTGTGGAGATGTGTCATCTCAATAAAATCACAATGGTTTCTTGAAGGACGGCAATATGAAATGGACCTTAGAAAGTCACAGACTCTTTGGTACCGTTATTTGCATCAGTTTGGGGCTCAGGAATCTTCATTGCCTGCTTGGGAATTAAGATTTAATGAATCAACTTCTCCATGGTGGGTTAAGATGGGCTTGCAGATTTTGCCACTGGGGCAAAAATCACTGTTATTTTCCTTTCCTCTAAGGAAGTAGGGTTCATCTCATACTCTGGGGGTCAGCAGACATGTTCCTGAAAAGGCCCAGATAGTAAATATTTTAGGTTTCGTGGGCCATAAGAATTCTGCTGCAACTATTCAACTCAGCTGATGTAGCACAAAAGAAGTCACAGACAATATGTAAATATATGAGCATAGCTAGGTTTCAATAAAACTTTATTTACAAAAGCAGGCCTGTTTGTTCTACCATCATCTAACTAACCTCTAAAAATATCAGAACCAGCATTAAACATGATTCCCAGGTGATCTGTATACAATATATCTGGAAACCAATGTGTCTCAAATCTAATCAAATTGCAAATCCTGAGGCCTGAAATTCTGTATTTTCAAACAAGCTCCCAGGTGATACTAATGCTGTCAGTGGATGTTGCTTTAATTAGCAAAGATCTATTTAGAGATGCTGCACAAAACCAATACTGGGGTAGAACATAGGAATTGGTGGGTACTAGCAGCCCACCAATCAGTTCAGTTCAGTCGCTCAGTCGTGTCCGACTGTCTGTGACCCAAGGACAGCAGCACGCCAGACCTCCCTGTCCATCACCACCTCCCGGAGTTCACCCAAACTCATGTCCATCGAGTTGGTGATGCCATCCAACCATCTCATCCTCTGCCGTCCCCTTCTCCTCCTGCCTTCAACCTTTGCCAACATAAAGGTCTTTTCCAGTAAGTCAGTTCTTCGCATCAGGTGGCCAAAGTGTTGGAGGTTCAGCTTCAGCATCAGTTCTTCCAATGAATATTCAGCACTGACTTCCTTTAGGATGGACTGGTTGGATCTCCTTGCAGTCCAAGAATCTTCTCCAACACCACAGTTTAAAAGCATCAGTTCTTCAGTGCTCAGCTTTCTTTATAGTCTAACTCTCACATCCATACATGACTACTGGAAAAACCATGGCTTTGACTAGACTGACCTTTGTTGGCAAAATAATGCCTCTGCTTTTTAACATTCTGTCTAGGTTGGTCATAGTTTTTCTTCCAAGGAGCAAGTGTCTTTTAATTTCATGGCTGCAGTGATTTTGGAACCCAAAACAATAAGGTCTCTCTCTATTTCCATTGTTTCCCCATCTATTTGCCATGAAGTGATGGGACCAGATGCCATGATCTTAGTTTTCTGAATGTTGAGTTTGAAGCCAACTTTTTAACTCTCTTTCACTTTCATCAAGCCCACCGATATCCACTCAGTTTCTCCACCTCCAAACAAAATAATACATGGATGATCCTATGCTAAATATTATGCCAAAGCCAAAATAACTGACAGATACTCAGACCATGACTAAGAGGGTCTCACAATCGTTTGGAATGGGAGTGGGGGGGTGCAAGTGGAACCTCATACACATAAAAAAGTAATAAATACAAGAGACAGTGTGAATGTCTTTTGTAAGACAATGAGACATCAGTGAAAAACCCTGACAAATGCTCTGACTATCTAGCAGGAAGACCCCAATCCTTCTCATCCATCATAAAGTGAGGAATGAGGGGCTCTGTAATCCAGGAAGCAGGAATTTTGAGTAAGCTCAGGGTCAAGAGGAAATTCAGTGAACATTTCTAGCCAGAAACACAATATGATTCCTTCAGCCCACAATAGCAGAATAAAAGTTGACGTAATATGAGAAATTATAGAGTATTGAAAATGGAAACAATGGAAATAAGATTCTTTATAGCAGCCCTAGATCAACTCTGAGGGCAAAACAGTTTGTGACTGACCCTTAAATCTACTCTTAAAAGCTACAAAGACTAAAGCCAGAGCAAGAGGTTGAGATCTTAGAAAACACTAGCTCAAAGTGTTTCATGCATATATATTTTGAGGTCCCTAGATATTTCCCCCTGAAGGCTTATTGTTATGACACCCTAAATCTGGTTCACTCCCCTGGTAGCTTAGTTGGTAAAGAATCCACCTGTAATGCAGGAGACCCCGGTTCACTTCCTGGGTCGGGAAGATCTGCTGGAGAAGGGATAGGCTACCCACTCCAGTATTCTCTGGCTTCCCTCGTGGTTCAGCTGGTAAAGAATCCACCTGCAATGCGGGAGACCTGGGTTTGATCCCTGGGTTGGGAAGATCCCCTGGAGAAGGGAACGGCTAACTACTCCAGTATTCTAGCCTGGAGAATTAAGGAGAGGTTGCAAAGAGTTGGACATGACTGAGAAACTATCCCAAAAAAATCTGGTTCAGAAATGCAACCACACTCAGCAAGAGGGGCATCGGAAATGAGCATCTCCCAAAGCAAAGTCATCCATCCTGCCTGGAGCATGTTCCACACAGATGGTGGATTTCAAGGATGGTATCCAGATGTCTCAAGCCAGCCAGCGAGCAGGCTGGAACCTCCCTCCTTTGTAACTCTATCTTTCACCACTCCTCCTCCCCAACCCTCTGCTCCTAGGAGATGGCTATTTCCTCCTTCCCCTCCACCTGTATGCCCAGTTCCATCCTTGTTTACTGGTCATTCTGCATCTTTGTTGTCTAGGTCCGCTCCATCAATAATGAGTGACCTACACCTTTCTCTGTGTATCAAATCTCTGCCTGGCCTCCAAGCCGCACCCCCTCCACAGTCAAGGCATTTATCCTCTGACCCGCCCAGCCACAATTGCTGCTCTCTTCCCTTCAACCTTTCATCACTCTCTCAACACATCCTCACCTGCTTAGAGGGAATTCTCTTCTGCATTACTTCTCTGTTGTTAGCCATGAGCAGCTTAGGCTGGGTTATTTCTCATTTATACTTAAATCATTCCAAGTCTCTTCCAGAGTCACTTACATATCACAGGGGCTCAGTAAACAGTGTTATTATTTTATTAAGTAAAAATACTATGCAAAGTCCTTGGATCCCATGAGAAAAAAAAAAGAAAGAGCATGTTGCCTAGCCCACCAGTTCTTTTTCAGATCACTGCAGTCTGCTCTCAGGTTCTGCTTTTCAGAATGTTTTTGGAGCCTGGTTCATCCGGAAATGTCTGAGTCAACCTGCCCACCTCCAGCGCATCTCACCCCACCCCACCCCCGTCTCTGTACAGGGCTAGCTTCCTCCTTGTCTATCGGGCTCCCTGCTGTCCTGCAGTCACACACCCTCCATAGTTGTGGCTCCCTGATTAGATGCGAACCAGGATCTTGCCTTCTCTAAAATGATCCAGACACAGTCCAATTCCAAAATCTCAGACCCTCGGGTTTATTGCAGCAACACAATTACAGTGTGTCATTGATCTCAACTATAATCCATTCTGTGACTAAGCAGGCGTCTCCAGGGTTTGCTCCTGTCACAGCCCCAACTTCCACCCACCCCTCACCTCCAACACCGCCACCACCACCACCCCCCCCCGCATGCTGTCTTCATGCCTCAGCACACATGTCCCCCAGGACACATGAAACCAGAACTTCCCCTCAGAGATGCTCTTGAGAAACAGGCCACTTGCAGTGAGAAAAGGACGGCCTGCAGCTTGTGAAGGAAAACCAAGCTACAGCAGGAAAGACAAGCTTTTCCTTTAAAGGAGAAAGTCAGCTTGGCAGCAGTGCTCTCCTAAGCTGCCTCCAACAGTGTCGAAAGAGCCATTTTGGGAGAGAGGGAAAGGAAGAGCGTGCCAGTGACAAATGGGGAGCAGAAGATAGCGAAAGAGCAGAGAGAGAGGAGACAGAAGAGCAGCAAAAAGGCACAGTGGAGAGAGGAGGGGGAGGCAGAGCAAGAGAATGGGGATCCGAAAACAGGAAAAGGGGAGAGGAGCAGAGGGGGCGGCGGGAGCACCGGGAAGGAGGGGAGCAAGGGCGGAGGAGGACGGGCCGGCACCACCGGGTCTCACAAACAGGGCCGCCAGTTCTGTAGGAATCCTGCCTGTCTCCCGTGGGAGCTCTGCCATCCAGAAGAGGACAGGCTCTCCACTGGCTTATTAGAAACACTCAGTGCTAAGAAGTCCATGCCAGATCCCCTTGGCCCAATACAGCTAACTGAACAGAATTCAGGGAAGCTATCTCCAAAGGCACTTGTTGACCTTCTGCGCTCAGCCTTCATTAGAGATGCAAGATCTTTGAAAAGTCGGTGAGCAAATATCCAGGGTTTCTATTAATAACGCTCCTTTTCCCTCACAAGTGTTCCAGTTTAGATGCTAAATACTTGCTCTTCCTATTAATAAGAGACACAGGAAGCTGAAACTTATTGAGTCTTTAAACAGATTGAAATACTTAGTCTCATCATTTGAGAAAAGAAGGAAGTCTGCACTAGTGACCAGCAGAGACCAGCAGGGTGAAATGAATCCAAAGTACCTGAGATAATTCTGGGCAACACTACGATGGGGAGGGTGGGGTGCACACGGACAAGGTGCTCAAGCCAAAGCTACTTATAGCACATCTTGGATATTGAAATAATACTTTCTAGAAATAGTCATTAAGATCGGGTGGCAGGGGAAGAAAAGACCACAATGATGAGTACTTTTACCCTTCTGAGAGGTAAAACAGAATGAATCACAGATAAATAATGGAATAGAGAGTCAAATGGAGTCAGTCAAATGGAGAGAGTCAAATCACAGTCAAATGGAATAGAGAGACTCTGCAGTAACCTCTGGTTAGCGGTTAAATGCAGCTATGGATTCTTCGTTCTGAAATGTACACCATGAAGGTTCAAGTTAAAGAACACTTAGCTCTCCAGTATCAAGAATCTGTTGGAAGGAGGAAACGAAGGAATGAAGGATGGAAGGGAATTGGTTTCGGGGCAATCTATGGGAAGAAAGGGACCCAAGTTATTTTATCACCACAAGTAGGCTAAGGAGTAATGGGGGAAGGTGGGCAGCTACCTAGACAATAAACAGAAAGGAGTGTGTAATCCCAGGAGCATTGTTAGTGAGAAGAAATCTCCTGGGGAAGGTGAGGAAATAGTACTTTACCCACCTGCCCTTCATCCTTCATCCCAAGGGTTGTCCACATTATTCACTCAACTGTGCATTCATTCAACAAGTGTCATAGAAGCTGCAAGTTAGACATAAGCCTAAGTCAAGGCACGGGGTCCTCAGTGAGCATCTCCCACGTGCCAGAACCCACACTAGATGCTAGGGATACAGGCATGAAGGAGATGTTCTCTGCCTTTGGTGACCTATGGACTGAGAGGGTCTCAGATGCATGAAATTACCGCAGACCTAGTTTAGTTGGTAGGATTCAAGTCTGCTAACAGATGAACTAAGAAGTCTCCTTCAGACCAAAATTCACCTACAGCTGACCACCTGGACCTGTGCAAGTGCTTTTGGTTTCCTCATGAAGCTTTGCAGTATATCATGCTTCTTTTTTTGCCTTGAGACCTAGAGCTAAGTGGCCCACTTATCTCCAATTAGCATCCCTGGCTAGGTTTTCTTGTGCTTTTAACTCTCCCAAACCTTATTATAGGGCTCTGGTTCTCTTATCCTGGTTTTAGTAGTTCTATTAAGTTGTTTGTTTGTTTTTTTTCTAAACCACCTCAAATTATTGCTGGAAGCAGGAAATTGATTTAAATTTTTTCTAAATGGAATTGTACTATTAGAAGAGGCCTAGATTGATCCAGAAAACCCAGAGATTCCAGTGGGTCCTATAAAAATAGGGGAGACCTAGAGATCCTGGGTCACTCAGAGCTGGGGGTCCAGGACACCCTAGGATGAACATTTACTCTGGGTTGGCCACAACCAGATCCTTGAAGTGCAAAGAGAACATGGACATTCAACAGCAGGTTCCCTATATGATCAAACCCATGACCTTTTCGTTTGCTATCAGCTCTAGGATACAGGGCTTCCCAAGTGGCTCAGAGGTAAAGAATTCATCTGCCAGTGTAGGAAGTGTGGGTTCGATCCCTTGTCCAGGAAAATCTCCTGGAGAAGGAAATGACAACCAACTCCAGCATTCTTGCCTGGAAAACCCCATGAACAGAGGCACCCAGTGGGCTACAGTCCATGGAGTTGCAAAAGAGTCAGACACAACTTAGCAACTGAACAACAACAACAACAAAGACAGAACCCAAGGTGCACCTTTCTCCATGACACCGACCAGGGTAAGCGAGGCGCTCGGGGGAGCCACACTGTCACCCTCAATCATCTGTGGCTAGAAGAGTGTACTTACATCAATGGGTGCAGAGCATTCTCCGAGGGACAGGATACTCAGGAATAGCTGGCCTCTGCTTCTCTTCAATTATTGTAGCGTCTTGGCTTCAAGGCACAGCCTTAGAACTTTCTAGAGCACTGAACCCCGGACCAGTTGTGGATCTCCTTTTAGGAAGGGGGAGAAAAGGGAAAGCAATGCTTTGTTACAAACTTTTTCTTCACTCACATTTTCTTTCCTGCTTGACATTTCTGTCCACCACTATTAAACAGAAGCCTCCCAGCGGCCCCAGGCTCTGAAGGAATTTGACAGATCCTCAGAGATTTTGTTTATAGGGGTTACACAATTGATATTTATCAATTTAGAAATTAAAAACTGAATTTTAAATTTACTACTTATTTCATTAAAATATAATTGTATGTTAACACATATAATAATTTTTATTAAAATTTTTCAAAAAAATAGTGAGAAGACTGACACTGCTTTATATTTTTAAAAATCTCTTTGATATCTGACTTAATCAAATAGATCCTCTTATCTGCTTCTAGACTCAATTTGTTACAATAATAACGCAAGTCATTTAACCTCTGGAAAACTCCACCATACACTTGTGGGAGAATGAGAGTGAAAAAAAAAGCAAATCCTAATGTTATTTTGAGAATAGTTTTGATCTTGTGGATCCCGTAAAATGGTCTCACACACTTGCAGGGACCCCCAGAGCACCCTAGAATAACTGCTCCATATTCCACCTCAGACTATCAGTCCCCTTCTTCAGGTACAACTAGTTATCAGCTGACTGAGTAATTTTCTAGAACCATCCTACATGTATGTAAAACTATACGGATGTACAGGGTTTTTAATTTAAAAAAATCAAGTTTTAGTATCCTGTACATTTCACTTTGGGCTTTCTGTTTACATGTTGGGGGTAGTTGCATTTTAGCATATGTAGTTATGTCATTCCTTTCTAAAGATCTGTTGTTTTCCACTGAATGGATGTAACCGTATATAACTACATCAGTGTTGCAGTGTCCAAGTGAGTTGATGAACAGCTACCAGAAGTTGGCAGCTTCTTCACTGAAAGATCTAGAACTTAAAGGGAATAAAGTGGCCACACAGATCAAGAAGGGATATCACATATGTTAGTACAGCTTTCCTCTGGCGTCTCGTTCCCCAGAAAGGCATGCAGCTGAAGCCTTCAAAATTTGAGAAAATATTCAAACTCTTGCTCTACTACTGTCCTTTTCTAGTTGGGGTTTATCTCACTATTTCAGAAGAAACTTGTACTAATATCTCTGCACCTACCTGTGCAGGAATGTTTACAAACATCAGCCTCTCAAAGCACACACACTATCATCAGTGTTACATCATCATGGGGGAAGTGAGTGTCCCCAAGTATTTTATTTTATTTGGCCACACCATGCAGCATGTGAGATCTTAGTTTCCTGACCAGGAATCAAACCTAAGCCCCCTGCAGTGGAAGCACAGAGTCTCAACCACTGGACCTCCAGGGAAGTCCCCCAAACAGTATTCCTGAAAACTAGTTCCCTGTGGCACTAACGTGGCAAAGACTAACCCTGTTAGATCACAATTTTCCTGACACAGAAAATGCATCACCTAAAGGAAACCCTCACCTCATATGGCTAATGTGGTTTAATTACATTGAAGGATTCAAAGGCTAAAATGTATGCAGACTACCCGGGTTCATTTCCTCACTTTCATATTCACTAGCTGTGAATCTTGGGAGTTACTTAGCTTCTACTTACTTGTGAAATGGAGATAATGACACCTGTCTCAAGAAGTCATAAAGAAGAATTGTAATTCTCCATTAGATGGGCCTGCCACAGAAGGTGCTCAGGGCTCAGGAACTGCTCACCTTCTCCCTTTACTGTTCTATTAACAGAAATAATATGTAAGATGGGTCTTACGTCCTGGACTGAAGATGTCATGTCTTATGTCCTGGCTTTCCAGGAACCTCAGTCACCCTGTCCTTTAGGAAGTCTGGAGCTATTAGACACTAGGACGGGAGAAGATGATGGAGATTGTTTTTTTCTCCTCTTGTGAGAGGTTTGTCATCTGTCTGATGCAGAATGAGAGACACAGGCCTGCTTTCCTTTTCACTAGGCCAGGAAAACAGGCACCAACATTCCCAGCATTTCTGCCTCAAGTTTCCAGTCTACCTCTGAAATTCTATAGGCCAGTGTGGTTTTTAGACCCATAGAACCTAGAGAAAACCTCCTAGGTTTAGGGATCCTCCTCCAGTGAGGATGAGCAAAGATTTGCTTTTGAACAATTCCTAGGGGTAGAACCAGCACAGGATAATTACAGACAGACGTATTATAACCTTCATTTATCGATGTGAGACTAAGGTTTGAAGACAATAGGTAAATCCCCCAAGGTAACACAGCTAACAAGGTCAGGATTGTAACTCAAAACCAGGTTTGCCCTACTCTGAAGCTCCAGTTTTTAACCACATCATATGATGCTCCTGTTAGAAAGGAAATCAGCCCCATCATGACATAGCAAGACACACAGCTTCACTGAAATGGTCTCACAAAAGAGACAAACTATCCTTAACTGTAAGCTAAGGAGTTTACTAACCCAATATTGTAAAAACGTAAAATTAAAATTCTTCAGGAAATCATCCCTCAGCTACATGCAAAGAGAACAGCAGGATACCAAAACCAGTATTTTATTAGTTTGGGATTATTTACCTTACTTTAAGGTGATATGCCTTATTTTAAGGTAAGATTATTTACCTTACTTTATTAGTATTTGATTAGATCAATTACTAAAATGAATTGGTTGTTTCCATTATTATTATTTTTAAAATTGATTAATATCAACTTAGCCAATAGTATTTCTAGCTCCTAGTATATACCAGGGACTTCAAATGTTATAGATGAAGAAAGCATGTTCCTTGGCCTTGATGAAGAAGATGTAGTGGACATTATAAGATCTGATACATATATGACTATATATATATATATATATATATATATATTTGTGTTGGTGAGATACTAAGATAGAAAAGAATAAGATGCTAAAAGAAGGAGAAATCAAGCCAGTGGAGTGGCTTGATTTCTCCTGACTTCCCTGACTTCAAGTCAGGGAAGACTTGAAGGAGGAAGGAGGCATCATTTGAGCTGACTCTTGAAATATAACTAGAATTTTGTCAAAAAAAAAAAATAAAAAGCCGAAAAAAAAAGGAACAATTTGAATTGCAAGTTATGTGGCTGGAGGACAGGAACAGCACAATAATCAAAGCTAGAGCTGGAAGGTGGCTGAGGCTATAGATGCTAACAAGAGGTGAGCATGTGCGGCCCAGGAAAAGCTTTGGGAGAGAGGGATGGCAGGTGAGGGAGGCTCTCTACAGCCTAACCTGGCATGTGGGGTGCTTTATAGGGGAGAGGGGAGCAGAGAGGCCAATGGGAGCCTGACCCAGAACAATGACATCAGGAAGGGGAAAGAAATAATATGGAGGTATGCTAATGATCACATAAGGGGACTGAGCATCAGTCAGCAACTAGTTACAGCAGGGAAGAAGGAAGGAGTCCAGGAAGCCTGCATGTCCAGCCTGCAGGTGACCAAGAGCACAGCACTACAAGTAACGGATCCTGGGAAAACTGGGAGAGGAATTGGTTCAACAGGGATGATTGCGAGTTTGGTTTGAACATAAAGAATTTGCTTTCCCTTCCATGAAAAGAGGCAAATACATCAAGCAGAGGAGTAGAAATCTGGGTCCAGCATTCAAGAGTTTGGTACCATCAACAGATGAATGGATAAAGAATATATACATATACACACACACACACATATATACATATATACACGCAGAATGGAATGATGTAGTAGATAGCATCACTGACTCAACAGACATGAATCTGAGCAAACTCCAGGAGATAGTGAAGGACAGAGAAGCCTGGTGTGCTGCAGTCCATGGGGTGGCAAAGAGTTGAGCAACAAGAATGGAATACTAACACTATGTGTTCGGTCATTTTTTTTTTTTTTTAATTGCCAATTTCAGCAACATGAACATACTTGGAGAGCATTAAGTGAAATGTCAGACAGAGAAAGACAAATACTGCAAGGTATCATTTATATGTGGAATCTAAAAAGTAAAACCAGTGAACATAAGAAAAAAGCAGACTCACAGATAAAGAGATCAAACTAGCGGTTACCAGTGGGGCAAGGGACGGGCCACATAGTGGTAGGTGATTAAGAGGTACAAATTATTGGGTACAAAATAATCTGGGCCTCCCGGGTGGCTGAGTGGTAAAGAATACACCTGCCAATGCAGGAAACAAGAGTTTGATCCCTGGGTCAGGAAGATACACTGGAGAAGGAAATGGCAACCCACTCCAGTATTCTTGCTGGGAAATCCCGTGGATGGAGGAGCCTGGTGAGCTACAGTCCATGGGGTTGCAAAAGGATTGGAAATGGCTGAGCAACTAAACAATAACATAAAATAAGCTACAGGGATATATTGTATAATGTGGGAAATATTGCCAATATTTTTATAATAACTATAAATGGACCATAATATTTAAAGACTGTGAATCACTATTGTATACCTGTAACTTATACAATATTGTGAATCATCTATACCTCAATTTAAATAAACAAATGAGAGAGTTTAATGTTAGAGATTCATATTTGAACATCAAGTACATAAAGGCAATCATTGAAGTCTGAGGCAGATGAAATGATCTGGGAAGAAGGAAGAGAAGAAAACTGAAGACAGAACCCTGGGGCTTATCTGCACTGAGTGATGGAAGAAGGTCTCTGCTTTCCCTACCACGCTCCGGTAAGAGTCAAGATGACTTGACCAACAGTTCCTCTTCACAAAACATCAGGACTCCCTGATCTAATGCAGCTTCCTTAGTTCACAGATGAAGAAAACTCAGGCCCAGATGGTTAACTGATTTACCCAAAGCCTCACAGCTGCTTATCAGCAAAACTGAGACAAGATGGATTAAGTGACTGTTAGGAATTAACCTCGCCTTGAAAGTGAAAGTGAAGTCGCTCAATCATGTCCAACTCTTTGCGACCCCATGGACTGTAGCCTACCAGGCTCCTCTGTCCGTGGGATTTTCCAGGCAACAGTATTGGAGTGGATTGCCATTTCCTTCTCCAGGGGATCTTCCCAACCCAGGGATCGAACCTCGCCTTAGCCATTGGATAATTGTGTGTGCCCCACTTGACATGCTTGGATTCAGAGAAGCCTGGGAGCAAACCAGGAGCTTCGTTCACTCTGCTCCGCCAGCCCACTCTGCGATGGTGCCCAACCACATAATCAGCGCAGGGCTCAAAGCACCTCTCACTCATCTTGCTGTCACCATCCCACCACTGTCTCTGCCACCAGCATTATTACAGCATAGAAAAACCAGATTATTTTCCTCCTCTGCATATGCACACAACCACAGACTTTGGAGTTTTAAGAACTAAAGAATTCATCTAGTATTAGTATAACCTCTGTGCAAACAGACCCAAAGTAGTTCAATACCAGATGACAAGTCAGTAGTAGACCCCTGACAAATCCCAAACTCTTTTTTTCTTTCCATTACACTACCAACCTTAAGTGCAAGAGACTTACTTTTTAAGTATTCATTTATTTCTTTGGCTGCACCAGATCCTAGTTGAGGCACATGGACCCTTATTTGCATCATGTGAGATCTAGCTCCCCGGCCAAGGATCAAACCCAGGCCCCCAGCTTTGGGAGCATAGTCTTAGCCACTGAACCACCAGGGAAGTCTCAAGAGACTTATTTTTAAGACAAAATTTCTTGTCTCCAATCTCTTGAAATGTGTCCTATGTAGCCATTTCCCCTCAAGATGCTTCTTGAAAAAAAGAGAGCTCCATGATCCAAACGTTCATTGAGTGTTATAAGCTACATCTCTCTCAGAAGGTAAAAACGCTCATTTCCATATTATAGACCTTGGGAAGTCCTTACAGTAAACAAATCTGCTTAATTCTCAAAGAATATTTTCCCAAACTTATTAAGCCACAGAAGTCTGGCCCTTGCCCTCCCCTATTGTTTTCTATTTAAAAACCCACAAGTTTCCAAGGATTGTACTTTGGGAAGTACCATGTTTGTCCAATTAGCAAGATTTCCTTCGTTAGGTCCCAACAGAAGTGCCCGTCCTGAGAGGTTCTCCTTGTGGGAACCCAGCTGGGGAGGGATGAGAGACAGAGAAGGAAAAGGAAGCAACCACGTGCCCAGCCTCCTCCAGGGCCATCTGCTCTGCCGACATCAAAGCGCATTTGAAAAACCTGGACTCAGGGTCCTGGTTAGAAGCTTAAGGCACTTTTCTCCGGCCTAAAGTTCTTGCGGGAAGATGGGTCTCTAGGTTCTCACACACTCCACATCAGTTAGTGTGGGAGCGTCACCCTGCTTCTACCCCACCATTAGTAGCAATACTGTCTCACTGGTGTCCTTCAGGTTACACCCACGCCAGCCCTATCTTGTCCTGGTTCCTTCTGCCATCTTGGTCCAAACCTGGTCGCTTCACATCTGGAGGACTGAGAAGAGCCTTTGGCTAACTCTCCCTGGCTTAACCCCTCCCCTGCAATTTCCCTGACATGCTACAGTCACATTAATCTTAAACAACACTGCACTTGCTCTAAGATAAAGGAAAATGTTCAAAATTCCACAACTCCCCTTAATGTAATAAAACACATCTATGCAAGGCTGTTTTCTCCATGCTCCCCAGTACAAATTTCCCACTATACCAGGCTTACATCCTCACTGTTCCAAGCCAGCTGATCCTAAGCACTCTGACAGCCAAGCCTTTTCCTGTTCTTTGCTTCCTGTCTGTCTAATTCCATCCAATTCTTACACCACTTCTAGCATCCAGCTCCAGTCCCCTGACAATACAACCCCTTCCCTGCATTTTAGTGTTTGCAGACACTGAGCAACTAGCCCCACATTTCCTTTACTGTTTCCTGAATTTTCTAACTGATAATAAACTCAGGAAGAGAAAAGACTGTGCCTTATGACATTCAAGTCACTTAGTAAGTACGCAACAAAAAAAATTTTTTTTTTTGCTGAATAAAGGAATAAATCCATGTAGATCTCAGAACCACGAGTTAAGCAGAACTCTTGGAAAATGCCTACAACACTGTGGGAAAATGAGCCCCTTTCTGGGCCTCCAAGGCATTTACACTTTTCTATTGATCTTAGTTTTAGGAAAGGGGAAGAAGATTGATTCTATCTCATCATGGGGCACCTGGTGAGTTTTCATTCTTTTTTTTTTATAGACAGAGCTATGCTTTCTGCCCCTTCTCATAGACTCCTTGCCATTTTGGCCTCCAGGAGAGAGTCTAGACTGAGTACATTAAGTGATATTTAAACATGTATCTCTAAATTTTCCAAGGGTCTGGCCAAAAGAATGTTCTTTCCAAGAACATATTCTCTATTGACAATTGTTCCTTCTTTGAATTTAGTGAGTCCTTGAGATAGAAGGATGGATAAAAAACAATCATGGGCCACGAAGCACCCACAGTCAAATGCAGTTTTACTCTAAATGGACGCCTGCAACAGAATCAGTCACCTGAGGGAGGCTGCTAAAAACACAGGTTCCCTGGACACTTTGCAGAAAATGTTTCCATCTAGCAAGTTTTACGGGCTTCCTCAGGGGCTCAGTGGTAAAGAATCTGCCTGCAATGCAGGGACGCGGGTTCAATCCCTGGGTCAGGAAGATCCCCTGGAGGCAGGCATGGCAACCCACTCCAGTATTCTTGCCTGGAGAATCCCATGGACAGAGGAGTCCGGCGGGCTACAGTCCATAAAGTCTCAAAGAGTCAGACACAACTGAAGGGACTTAGCATGCATATATCTCATGCATGTTTTGCGTGGAGCCTGGGCTCTGCATTTTTCAGAAGCACTGCAGATGATTCTGATGCATACTGAAGTTTGAGACTCACTGGCTCAACAGAAAAGACAAGGGTATCAGGAGATAACTATAAAACAGGGATGCCTACTTGCAACAAAAAAAAAGTGAGATCCACAGGTTCAAGAAGAGTAACCAAGTAGTGGTAAAAAGTGAGGTGCTTCAGTGAGAAAGACCTAGGTTCCAATTCTTATTCTGCTACTTATTAGTATCTGCTATGTGAGTGAGCCTCTCTTAGCATCTTGTGTTCTCATATATACATAGGAAAGCTAACCACTTCACACAATTATAAGGTTTTGATGAGATAATGTATATAAAGTGCTTAACATAGATTTTGGTATAAAATAAGCACTCACTGCTAAGTTGTCATAATGTTTTTGATTATTAGCAAAATTTAAAGAGGACAGATCAGAAAGGCTTTCCTGGAAAAAAAAAAAAAAACGTAGCTTGAATTTACTTTTAGAGTGGAGTCTCTCCAAGTACAAATACATTCTTTCAGACCATGATATTTATAGAATTTTTTAAATTTTATATCTTCGATTCTATAATTTGGAACTTTTAATGCTAGTGGTAACAAAGTGATTTCAGGGCCTGCCTTTTCATCTGGGTTTGTGATTGTCCAAATGCCAAATGAAAGCCAGATCAAATCAAGAACCAATCTAGAAACTGAGGAAATGGTGGGAGAATTGAGTCACCAGGTGGCACAAGGCAGTTTAATCCGCTCAGCCATTGCGGTCAGCACCATGTTCCTGCAGTGGGCAGGTGTGTGGCATGAGCTCTGACTCTACATACCAGTGCCTACAAGTTTATAAGCAGAAATCTAAAGCATAAACACAAAAATACAATGGTTCTGTCACTGATTCTAGTAATAGTTAGATTAGATAGCAATTTCTTTATCAGCCCCATGCTAACCCTATCTTCAAGAGAATAGACACTTTAACAAATATTTAATGATACCGAATTAAAATTAACATTTGACCACTGCCTACTGGCAGAGACTTGGTTAAGTAAATATGAGATCTGATTTTCCCAAATGCATAAACCCTTGAGGCTATTAATAACAATATGTTTAACACACTCTAATAAGCCTAGATAGCATATTCAAAAGCAGAGACATTACTTTGCCAACAAAGGTCCATCTAGTCAAGGCTATGGTTTTTCCAGTGGTCATGTATGAATGTGAGAGTTGGACTGTGAAGAAAGTTGAGCGCCGAAGAATTGATGCATTTGAACTGTGCTGTTGGAGAAGACTCTTGAGAGTCCCTTGGACTGCAAGGGGATCCAACCAGTCCATTCTGAAAGAGACCAGTCCTGGGTGTCCTTTGGAAGGAATGGTGCTAAAGCTGAATCTCCAATACTTTGGCCACCTCATGCGAAGAGTTGACTCACTGGGAAAGACTTTGATGCTGGGAAGGATTGGAGGCAGGAGGAGAAGGGGACAACAGAGGATGAGATGGCTGGACGGCATCCCTGACTTAATGGACGTGAGTTTGAGTGAACTCCGGGAGTTGGTGATGGACAGGGAGGCCTGGTGTGCTGCAATTCATGGGGTCGCAAAGAGTCAGACACAACTGAGCGACTGAACTGAACTGAACTGAATAAACATTTTCTGCACAAATATTAATTACGTTTAAAAAACAGTCCCAAATTAAACATAGACCAGGCCCTAAGGCTACATGTGTCCACTCTATCTTTAAACCCCACACTAGTGGTTAGTCTCAACAAACCACATCATCTCCCGCATTAAAATAATGTTTTATTATTTTATTGAGTTTATAGCTATATTTGACTTCACTTAAAACTTTGCTTCAGCTTTATAGTTGCAGAAAAACTAAAGTATAAGAGATGTTGTATATTATGATTTATAAGAAACATATAGCTGGTCATTCAAAGACCAAAATAAATTTCTCATATATATTTGGTCTTCATCCACAGATCCAGGCTCACAGACTCCCCAAACCTTTGGAATTTCCTAAGTGAGGAGAGCCATAAAGGTGCCTTTGGTTACATTACTGAGGTGATTCTAGGACCCTACCTAAGGATGGGAGCTGGTTGCCAGGGAAACCAACGTTGGGATTAGAAGGGTGGAACTTTCAGTCCCAGCTCCACTGATCACTGGGTAGAAGAGAGGCTGGAGTTTGAATCTATCTCCAATAGCCAATGATTTAATCAGTCATGCCTGTGGCATGAGGCCGCCATAAAAACCCAAAAGGACAGGGTTTGGACAGATTTCAAGTTGAAGAATACACAGAGATTTGGGGATAGTGATGCCTGGTGAGGGCATAAATGCTCCTCCCCTCTCTCCATACCTTGCCCTATGCATCTCTTCATCTGCCTGTGCCTAACATTTCCTTTTATGATAAACCTGTCATCTAGTAAATAAAATGTTTCTCTGAGTTTTGTGAGCCACTCTAACAAGTTAATCAAATCTGAGGAGGGGGTCTTGGCAGCCTCTAATGTGTAACCAGTAGATCAGAAGCACAGGTAACAGCCTGAGCTTACAACTGGCCTCTAAAGTGAGGCATAGTAAGGAGGTGGGGGCAAGACACTGAACCCTTAACCTGTGGCATCTGATGATACCTCTAAGGAGATGGTGTCAGAGTTCGTGTGAATTGTAGGACACCCAGCTTGTGTCCAGAGAATTGTCTGATGTCCTGTGGGAAGCCCTCCCCATCCACACACAACGTGTACATGGAAACTGAGTCCAGGAACCTAATTTAAGTGTATACCTGGCTTTAATGTCTGTATATATTTTGCTGTTGTTCAATCGCTAAGTAATGTCCAACTCTTTGCGACCCCATGAAATGCAGCATGCCAGGCTTCCCTGTCCTCCACTATCTCCCAGTGTTTGCTCAGACTCAGGGCCATTTCATTGGTGATGCCATCCAACCATCTCATCCTCCATTGCCCCTTTCTCCTCCTGTCTTCAATCTTCCCCAACATCAGGGTCTTTTCCAGTGAGTCAGTTCTTCGCATCAAGTGGCCAAAGTATTGGAGTTTCAGCTTCAACATCAGTCCTTCCAATGAATATTCAGGGTTGATTTCCTTTAGGACTGACTGGTTTGATCATGACTACTGGAAAAACCATAACTTTGGCTATACAGATCTTTGTCAGAAAAGTGATATGGCTGCTTTTAATACACTAAGTCTGTCATAGCTTTTCATGTTTTAATAGTGTCCAAATATGGAGAAGGCACTGGCACCCCACTCCAGCACTCTTGCCTGGAAAATCCCAGGGACGGAGGAGCCTGGTGGGCTGCAGTCTATGGGGTCGTGAAGAGTCGGGCACAACTGAGTGACTTCCCTTTCACTTTTCACTTTCATGCATTGGAGAAGGAAATGGCAATCCACTCCAGTGTTCTTGCCTGGAGAATCCCAGGGACGGGGGAGCCTGGTGGGCTGCCGTCTATGGGGGCACACAGAGTCGGACACGACTGAAGCAACTTAGCAGCAGTAGCAGCTGTGTCCTAATAATTGATCATCCTAAAAAGCTGAAAAAAAAATTCTCTATAAAATAGGTGCACATGTTGCTCAGGTGTGAGTAATTAGATAATCCTGAGGGAAATTTTTTAGACTGCTGAGTCTGTTCTGTGACCCTGCCTTTCCACAAAAGGAAGCAGCAGAGGATGTGCTCCTTCCCAGCAGCCCCACTGCTGGGCATACACACCGAGGAAATCAAAATTGAAAGAGACACATGTACCCCAGTGTTCACTGAAGCACTGTTTTCAATACCTAGGACATGGAAGCAACGTAGATGTCCATCAGCAGATGAATGGATAAAGAAGTTGTGGTATGTGTACACAATGGAATAATACTCAACTATGAAAAGGAATTAACTTGAGTCAGTTCTGATGAGGTAGATGAACCTGGAGCCTATTATACAGAGCAAAATAAGTCAGAAAGAGAAAGACAAATACTGTATATTAATGCGTATATATGGAATTTAGAAAGATGGTACCGACAATCCTACATGCAGGGCAGCAAAGGAGACACAGATGTAAAGAACAGACTTTTGGACTCTGTGGGAGAAGGTGAGGGTGGAATGATTTGAGAGAATAGCTTTGAAATATGTACATTACCATATGTAAAACAGACGACCAGTGTGATGCATGAAGCAGCGCGCCCAAAGCCAGTGCTCTGGGACAACCCAGAGGGATAGGGTGGGGAGGGATGTGGGAGGGAGGTTCAGGAAGGGGGGACACATGTATACCTGTGACTGATTCGTGTCGCTGTATGGCAAAAACCCATCACGATATTGTAATTACCCTCCAATTAAAATAAATCAATTTTTAAAAAGAGGAAAAAAAAGAAACCCATGACTAAAAGCATCCCTGCAGGATGGCTGGTTCCTACATCTTCAGCAGCTGTCTCATGACTTTCCCAGTGGCCCCTATAGCAGCATCAGGAAAGGTACTACGGTGCAGGGAGGGAAGGGGGGGAGAGTACTTCTTTGAGTGTGGAACACCATTTACCTTACACTTAAGACCATTTACCTGGCCTGAAGAAATGTGGTTAGTGGTGAGGGTGGGGATTATTAAACTCTAATGAAAGGAAGTCACATGAATCTAGACATCCCATTGCTTTGTCACCACTCTCACCTAATCTTCATTGATTCACTAGAAAGTATGCTTGACACCCCATGACCAGTGAGTGGATTATTTTTCCCCAATACGCATTACTGAATCATGCAGTGGTAACTATTGGCTTGGGCAATAGTTAGTTTGGGGTTTTCTGTAACGCCTTACAGAAAAACGCTGAATGAACTTTTTGACCAACCCAGTATAATAATTTTCTCATTGTAAGGATAGATTTGAACATATTTATGAAGAGCATCAGAGTACTACTTCTCCTAGGAGCTCTGAGGAATGGTGGCCCAATAGATTTGGGAGCAAATTGTGGCTGACAATAGCTTCTGTTCCTACGAAGGGCTGGATTCAGATGTTTAGGAGACCCAGGTGGTGAAAATATTATAACACCTTCCTCACTCCCACCTTACCAAGTACTCCGTTATAAAAAATAACACTCAATGTAACATGAAGTATAAGAACATTCAGTAAAGTTCCAATTTTTTCATTATGATTGTTTCAATACTTTTTTGGAAACCAAATTTCTATTTATTTCTGAAAGAATTTGGAGATGCCCCTGCTAGGGCCTTAAACACCTTCATGTAAAGCAACATTGTAAGTGAATCCAGGGTCCTCACTTCCATCATTTCACTTGAAACCAGGGTCATGTGTTGCATCTAGTCTACTGATAACAAAGATGGAGTCTTTTTTTGTGTTGAATTCCTTTCTTCCTATGTACTGCCCAAGAACTTCTGCACCAGCCTTCTCTTTGCCCTAACCTACCCAACTCAAATAAAGACTTAGATCTAAAAATCTGAAATTCCTTTCAATATCCATACTACTTAGTAAATTAGGGCTAGAAATGAGAACTTCTGCCCTATTTAAAACAATGTTCCTTTTTTTTTCCCTCTCTTATATTACTCCTGCCCAAGGCAAGAAGGAACTGGATGTCGGATCACCAGGAAATGCAGTCATTGAAGTTTACATATGTATATAGGATAAAAGTAGCCATCCTGAGATCTTTGACAAAACATGTTTTGTAAATGCTGGCAACTACTTGTCAGCTGGAAAATGAAAGTGGGGAGCACCTGAGAGGCTAGAGGTGAGCCCTCCTACAGCTAAGCAAAAGGCACAAAACAGCTCCCTTTTTCTAGAGGGCTTGGGGCTCCTATGGATCTAGGAGGGGGGAAGAAGTTAGCACCCTAAGTCATAAAAATGAAAGAGGAGAGTAAACATCAGGGACTTGTGAAAGGGAAACAATGGGAAGAGCATCAATCATCTTTTATTCTTCAAAAGCCAAGTCTGTCACCAAAAACACAGCAAAAGGATGACAAAGTAACTTTTCACACTCCACTAAGGTATCCGCATAAGTCTAGAATTTACATCTTAGCTTGACATTCAAGCTTGACATCTCTTTGGTAATGAATGGCTGACCAAAATGCTTAGAAAACTCTTCACCTCCAAACATAATATTAAGTAACAGTTAATTTACTCTTCACATAACACTAACTAATCAAATGAGAATTTTTAGGGAAAAGTAAGAGGAAAGCATTTCTATCACCAGAGGTATGAACACACCAATGAGGAAAGAAGCATGATGAGGAAGACATCAGCTCTGCGCATGGTCAAACCAAGAGAAACCAAATCTGGAGCTGTACCCTAAAACCTAGAACGATAATCATCACCCTCTGGGAATAACCATTTTCTATTTATTGCTTAAAGGAAAACAGCCCTGTGTGCATTATATACCCAATACCCACTCCAGTATTCTGGACCGGAGAATTCCATGGCCATACAGTCCACGGGGTCGCAAAGAGTCAGACACGACTGAGCGACTTTCACTTCACACTCACACAAAGTATTCAGATGTAAACTTACATGTTACTCCACATCTGTGCTCATAAAGACTTTACTGACTTCAATTTTCACAACTAAAAGAAACAGGATCTGAACCCAGCGCTTCTGATAGCAGTCTCAGTGCTTACACCATTTCTCCATGACCTGCTCTCTTCCGTGTTTTGAAGTTATGACTAAAGTTGCCATAATCATCTGTACTTAGGTTTCTGCATAAACATAAGTTCTCAATTTGTTTGGGTAAATGCCAAGGAGCATGATTTCTGGGTCACGCATATGAATATGTTGATTTCTGTGAAAAACTGCCAAAGTGGCTGTGCAATTTTGTATTTCCAGCAGCAATGAATAAAAGTTATCACTGCTCTCATCAGCACCAGTATGGGGTGCCGTCAGTGCTCTGGATTTCGGCCATTCTAACAGGTACTGTAATGATAATTCATTGCTGTCTTAATTTGAAATTTCCTGATGACCTACAATGCTGAGCATTGTTTCATGTCTACTGTGGCTCTGCTGGTAAAGAATCCGCCTGCAATGCAGGAGACCTGGGTTCGATCCCTGGGTTGGGAAAATCCCCTGGAGAAGGGGAACGGCTACCCACTCCAGTATTCTTGCCTGGAGAATCCCATGGATTGTATAGCATGGGGTCACAAAGAGTTGGACTCAGCAACACGACTGAGCAACTATCACTTTCACTGCGATCTGTGGGCTTCCCTGGTGGCTCAGGTGGTAAAGAATCTGCCCACAATGCTGGGGACCTGGGTTCAGCCCCTGGATGGAGAAGATCCCCTGGAGAAAGGAGTGGCAACCCTCTCCAGGATTCTTGCCTGGGAAATCCTATGGACAGAAGAGCCTGGCAGGCTACAGTCCACGGGGTTGCAAAGAGTTGGACATGACTGAGTGACTAACACTTTTGCCATCTGTATATCTTCTTTGGCGAACTGTCTGTTTATTTCTTTTGCTCATTTTCTTATTGTTGAATTTGAAGAGTCCCTTACACATTTTATGTAACTGTCCTCTATTGGATAGGTCTTTTGCAAATATTTTCTCCCAATCCATGTCTTGTAGTCTCATTGTCTTTAGCTTTCACAGAGCAAAAATTTTTCATTCTAATGAAGTCCACTTTATCGATTTTTTCTTTCAAGGATTGTACCTTTGGTGTTGAAACGTCATCACCATACCCAAGGTCACCTAGGTTTTCTCCTATGTTATGTCATAGTTTTCTGGTTTCTCATTTTACATTTAGGTTCATGATCTATTTTGAGTTCATTCTTGTGAAGGACATAAGGTGTGAGTGTAGATTTGTTTTGGTTTTTGGGTTTTCTTTTGCATGTTCAATTATTCCAGCACCATTTGGTGAAAAGACTATCTTTCTCCATTGTACTGCCTTTGTTTCTTTGCCAAAGACCAGTTGGCTATATTTGCTGCTGCTGCTAAGTAGCTTCAGTCGTGTCCGACTCTGTGCGACCCCATAGACGGCAGCCCACCAGGCTCTGCCGTCCCTGGGGTTCTCCAGGCAAGAACACTGGAGTGGGTTGCCATTTCCTTCTCTAATGCATGAAAGTAAAAACTGAAAGTGAAGTCTCTCAGTCATGTCCGACTCTTAGTGACCCCATGGACTGCAGCCCACCAGGCTCCTCGGTCCATGGGATTTTCCAGGCAAGAGTACTGGAGTGGGGTGCCATGGCTATATTTACATGGATTTATTTCTGGGCTCTCTAGTCTGTTCTGTTGATCTACTTATCTTTTTTTCCAGCAATACCACACTGTCTTAATTACTGTAACTATATATTAAGTCTTAAAATCGGGTAACATCAGTCCTCTGACTTTGTTCTTCTCTAATATTGTGTTGGTTACTCTGGATCTTTTGCCTCTCATTATAAATTTTCAATAGTCACAAAATAACTTACTGGGATTTTTACTGGGATTAGGATCTATCTATAATTTCCTTTTATATTATTTTAACATTTTATCTCAATTTTAAAAATCTATCTAGTGTACACACTCTTAAAGTAGAACTATATCTGTCTGAGGAACAATTAGCTACTCTTAAGTAACATTTTATTTATTTATTTAATTGAAGGATAATTGCTTTACAATATTGTGTTGGTTTCTGCCATATATCAACATGAGTCAGCCACAGTACTCCTGAGTAACTTTAACACTGCTCTCTTCTTTAGGTCAACTTGTTCCCCAGGCTCTCAAGAGAGTACATCTTAAAGAACCAACCCCAGCAGCCTTTGTAAACTTCAGCTCTCCTCTAAACTTTATATGCCTCTGGGAAATTACAGTCCTGCATGGCCTTTGTTGGTATCACTCCCGTAGGGACTGCCAAGACAATCCTGCACACAGTAAATTTTGCTGGATTTGCTACTATGAAAAGTGTTCAAAAGGCATTTGGACCAACCTTCCCCATAGGCATAGTGCTTTCCCATTTACAAAGTTTCCTAACAGTATCTTCTCTGAACCTAAAAGAAGGGGATAAAGACATATGAGGAAAATAGATGAGGAAACTGAGGAGCACCAAAGTTAAAAGCCTTGAGGTAAAAAAAAAATCTAGAAAATGATGGTGCTGAGATCAAAACTTACTACATATTTGCATCACTACCTTTTGCTCACAAGGTTCTATTCTTCAGAAGCCCTCCCAGTTATACCCACACCATGGAGTACACAGCAATGTTTGAGCAGTAGATCCCAGGCACTGTCCTCAAACATTTTTGGAAGGTCTCATTAAGCACAAAACACAAGCCACAGACAGTTGAGAGAGTGAATACATTAAAGACAGTGATGATCTCCAGGAGAAGCCCAGCTGAACCCAGGAGCTTTGAAGTAAGTCTAAACCCCTCTTAGAATCTCTCTGACCTCTCATTGCTCTTCCAGGCCTCAGGGATACTTGGGCTGGCTCAAACCTAACATTTCTCAGTCCTCAGAGACCAAGATGAGAGTCCAACTAACAAGTAGTGTGTGCACACTCAGTCATTTCAATCATGTCCAACTCTCTGCGACTGCATGGACTGTAGCCCACCAGGTTCCTCCATCTATGGGATTTTCCAGGCAAAAATACTGGAGTGGGTTGCCATTTCCTTCTCCAGGGGATCTTCCTGACCCAGGGATCGAACCTGGGTCTCCAGCACTGCAGGCAGACTTGTTACCACTGGCCCAACAGGGAAACCCCAGCTAATAAGTAAACAATCTGCCAAATTCTGTCACCTCTGTTGCTTGGAGAATTACAGAACTTGGAAATATCTAGTAGTTCTATGCACAATAGAAAGCAAAAAATAAGAAAACCAAAATAAGAAGAGAATTATTTTCAACCAAATCATGTCTGAATAACACAGTATCAACCATAATATGTCCAAATGCATGCAAATAAAATTAAAAGAGATGGAAAAAGTTTAGAGAGACCATCACTTTAGCCATTAGGTGATAGTTTTTTTAGTGACTATCCTTGGACAGGCATCTGGACATCTTGGTTCCTCTGTTAAGCTATTGTTATTAGAAAATGTTAAGCAGAGTGTCTTATACTCAGAAGTAGTCAATAAAAGCTGGTAAATAGAATTAAACCCAGTAAAACACAGTTGAATTGTTGAGGGAACCCAACGCAATCAGGGAGATAAACAGGTTAGAAACCACTGAGAAATGTAGCCAGATGGGGAAAATGGACAAGACTTGGGCATTAGGAGCAGGAGGGGGAAATGTGTGAACATCAGTCAAGGCCAGTCTTCACTCTGGTGGTCCCTCCAGCTTGGAGCCTTGGTGGGACAAGTGAGTTACTGGTTGACTACTCCAGAAGCACGAAACTTGATTTCTCCTTTGTTAACTCATCTCTCCCTTTCCTGAATGCATTTAGTTATGATAGCACTAGCAATTGGAACCCATACTGTTTTACACTGCCCTTTAAATCTTCCCACCATAATAGGATTATTTGTCCAATATATAATATATTTTGTCCCTCCTTCCCTACCTGTCCCAAGGTGCCAACTCTTTTTTCCTTTAGGTGTTGCATGGACCCCTAGCCAAGTACTCCACTCTTGTGTTTAATTCCTTGTGAAGATAGCATTATGCACAAGTCTGTTTTGACCATCAAGGGAAAGGTTGGGGAAAAGTGAGGTAAGGGTGCATAAGGGAGTGGGGACAAGGAGATGAACTGACAGCTGTCTTTTCAAATAGAAGAGGACAAGTTTCCCACAGATTACATCCATGCTGCTTCCCAGGGAGCACCAGTTGTAAAGAACCTGCCTGCCAATGCAAGAGACATAAGAGATTTGGTTCCATCCCTAGGTCAGGAAGATCCCCTGGAGGAGGGCATGGCAACCTACTGCAGTATTCTTGCTTGGAGAATCCATGGACAGAAGAGCCTGGCGGGCTACCGTGCATGGGGTCACAAAGAGTCAGACAGAGTGAAACAACTTAGCACACACTCACATAGTGAAATGAAATAGATCTATCCAAGATACCAGTCTCCATGATTCATACATGATGGGCTTTTAGACCAGAGAGTATTGAAGATTCCACCAGAAAAAGCAAGAGAAGTGAGCATTGCCTTACTCGGAGCATCTACTGTGTATGAGGCTATGTACTGGCCTCTTTGCAAATCTAATGGCACCTATGAGACAAGAAAAATGAGACCTGAAAATGTTAAATATCTTGCCCAAGTTTACATGGCTAGTAAATGGTGGCAAAACCAGAATTTAAACCCATGTCCTTTCCAGTGCAAAAGTACTTTGAGAAGTATTATCTGTAGAGGGGGATTTTGCTCAGTGAATGTTGTTGCCTGGAAGAATGTTGCTGGACTGAGGATATGGGGAAATAACTGAGCTGAACAAGCCAAAGCAGCTGTGCCAAACTAATAATAAAAACAACCATCATCAGCATCACTTATTAGCTACATGCCAAATGTTATGCTATATACTCACAAGTGGCATCTGTAATACCTATTAGATGGGAATTACCAACCTTATTTTACCAATTAGGAAACTGAGAGAGTTTAAGCAACTAGCCCAGGGTCACAAGGTCAGTGAGTACAGAGCTGGGAGTGGAAATCAGGTCTGTCTGACTTCACAACAGAAGGAGTTCAAGGCCTAGACAAGTGGTCCATGTAAGGGGAAAAGGCAGATTGTGGACATTTTAAGGTGGTCTTGACCCAGCTCGAAGCAGTCAGCTAGGGGAAGGAGGCATGCCAACCAGAGGAGGGAGGCACTGGCTGCTAAATTTTTTACAGGACAACAGGGTGGGGCTGTCCTATAAAGGATGTCCTTACTTCATGTTGAGGAGTGACCGAGGCGACAGACTTGGAGATTTATCAGCAGAGATTCAGGTTAGACTCACACGGGAAACACTTCAAAGTGCTGATTTCCACCTTCAGCTACTCTTACTTAATTGATCCTTAAGGTCTACCCAAAATTCCTAACATAGTGGTAAGCAACCCACATTGTGGACGGTTGCTGAATTCAGAAGTCCTGGGAGGACTGGGGATGCTGGACGCATATATGGACTGAGTTGTCATTTTTGGGAGAAAGTCAATTCAAACACTGCACGACTTCAAACAGCGCAAGGGGCATAAAGAATCCAGTGTGTCTGTGTTATGGGCAGGTTACCATTTATGTCAGTGGGTGCACAATATCAGAAGGTCTGTGGAGGTCAGTTTTTGAGGGGTTTTAGCTTTCTGGATGCCCAGGAGACGTGCCTGAAAGTGGATCTTATAAGAAAACTTTGGAAGAAGAGTCTGAGAGCTAATGTTAATTTAAAGTGGTATGACATCCACTCACTTTATTGTCTAAAATAATGCCTTTAGCCAAATCACTGTAAAATTCTGACTAGATCTTCAACCTTCTCACCTCTTTGGTTTAGACCCTAATCAGAGTTACCTCCAAAATCTAACAGTGATAATTGTTATAAAATGCACAGTGCATACTTCAGTAATTCACAAAGCTTTCTCCCATGTGTATTTGATATACGCGTAACGGTAACAGGAGCAGCAGTGATGACGTGAAATCAGTATCTGTTGAGCACTAGATGCTAAGCTTAGAGTGTTTCATGTACGTTATTTCAGGAAGTCTTTGTAACAGTCCTGTTGGTGGGGGAGAATGGTGTGGCATCAATATACAGAGGAGTGGGAGGCACTCTAATATTGTAGTGTGTCTATTAAAAGGTAATCATGAGCTTCCTTGGTGGTTCAGTGGTGGAGAGTCCAGCTGCCAGAGCAGAAGACACGGGTTCGATCCCTGGTCCAGGAGGACCCCACGTGCCATGGGGCATATAAGCCCATGTCCCACAACTGTTCAGCCTGTGCTCTAGAGCCTGGGAACCGTAACTACTGAGCCCACATGCCCTAGAGCCCTTGCTCCCAAACAAGAGAAGCCACCACAATGAGAAGCCTGCACACAGCAATTAGAGAGTAGCCTTTGATCACCACAACTAGAGAAAAGCCAGGGCAGCAATGAAGACCTGGGCACAGCCAAAAATAATAAATAAATAATATGGATCTTTAAAAAATGTAATGATATGAAATGATCTGGACTTGATTTGTTACATGTGATAGATAATCCATATGACTTAATGTCTGGGAAGTGACCGTATAAGAAGGGAAGAAAGCAGTGAGTTAACAGAGAGGCTAGAGGAGAGACAGGAGGGGAGACTCCTTTGGACGACACTCCCACTCTGTGCTCCGACATTGTCTAGGAGAAGCTCACTGTTTTCCTCTCCTCACACACTCACTTCCTGGAGCTGGTGCAGCCCCCACAGGTTGAGGGCTCAGACCCACAAAGGGCCCCACAGGAGAGACACTGATGACAAGGGTCCCCAACTCACCTACAACTTCTTTCCAACTTGACTACGAATCACAGGTTGCCACAACCCATCCCCCATCTCCACCACCCCCAGCTCACAAAAGCAGTGTGATGTGACGTGAAGTAAAGTGAAAGTCACTAAGTCGTGTCCAACTCTTTGTGACCCTATGGACTGTAACCTACCAGGCTCCTCTGACCATGGAATTCTCCAGGCAAGAATACTGGAGTGGGTAGCCATTCCTTCCTCCAGGTGGTCTTCCCAACCCAGGGATTGAACCCAGGTCTCCCGTATTGCAGGCAGATTCTTTACCATCTTCCCCACCAGGGAAGCCCATACACTTATGGGTACTTGTTTATTATGTATTAAAGGATATGGATTAAATGGGGCTTCCACAGTGGCTCAGCGGTAGAGAAGCCACCTGCAATGCAGGAGACCAGGGTTCAATCCCTGGCTTAGGAAAATCCCCTGGAGGAGGGCATAGCAACCCACTCCAGTATTCTTGCCTGGAGAATCCTATGAACAGATGAGCCTGGTGGGTTATAGTCCATGGAGTCAGGCATGACTGAAGCAACTGAACAGCACAGATGAACAGCCAGCCAAAGAGATACATAGTGCAAAAGAGCGTAGGAGCTTCTGTCCCTGTTGGGCAGGGGTGCACCATCCTCCAAATACATGGTTGTGCTCACCAACCCAGAAGCTCTCCAAACTTGATACTTTGGGGATTTCCATCACGTGGGGATAATTAATCATTAACTCCATCTCCAGCCCTTCTCCCCTTCCTGGAAGGCAGGAGGTAGCGCTGAGAATCCCAAGTCTTCCGGGACACCAGCCTCCATCCAGGAGCCCACCCAAAGTCACCTCATTAGAAAAAAAGACAGTCCTATCACCCAGAAAATTCTGAGGGACTTAAGAGCTCTACCCTAGGAACACAGGTCAGAAGCCAAATATTAGAATAAAAGATGCTCCTAATACTCTCATCACTTAGGAAACTGTAAGGGTTTCAGAAGCTCTGTCCCAGGAACCAGGGAAAGAGACAAATATACTTTTTCTGCATATGTCACAGACATGGATACTGTTGGAGTTACAATTTGTAGATTCTAAGTAAAAGAAACTGGGAATTCCTTCCACACTTCCCTTAACTTTAGTGTTTGTAAAGCAAACAGCTCTTAACTAGAAACAGAGGAAGGGCCTCCCCAGCACCTGCTGGGCCTCCACAACCCCCCACCCTCATTCCCAGGACCAGAGGTATCCCTTCTGACCACAGGCACAGATGAGGGAACACGAGGAAGGTCCAAGGTCGAGCAACAACCCTTAACCAGATATGAAGCTCCTGGAAAGCCATCTCCTTCGAGGAGAAAGCTGTGGACTGATCCAAACAGACCTTCCTTGTTCAGAGATGGTGCAGAGGCAGGCAAAGGAAGCATGGTATCCTTCAGCGCCCACCGAGCCCCCGGTTGAGGCAGTGTAACCAGGCCAGGCACCAGAGGAAAGTTTCAGATGGAAAGTCTGGGGATATCCCCTGCAAGGAAGGACTGGTTCCATTCAAAAGAGATGGGCACTAAGGCAGAAGCCCCCCACTGCAGCCGCCCTCCCACCAGCACCAGCAGGCGCTGCCTCACATTTCATCCCAGTGACCAGTGTCCATTGTCACAAAACCCATATGGGGAAGCCCTTTACAGCCTTCAGACGGCATTCATGTCCAATATCTCTTCAAACAATAATACAGAAAAGTAGTGCTATTATTCCCGTATACTACATACAGAGGCCAAGGTACAGAAAGGAAGAGCAACTTTGCCAAGTAGTAAAAGGGAGAGACAGAACTTGAACTTGGGTCTTCAGAACCTAAATCCAAGGCTCTTTGCAGAACAAAGGTAAATATATACCGAACACTCAGAAGTAATGCACAGAGCTGCCCATCTGCAACCTCTTTCTGGTATCCAGACAGATAACCATCCAAGTGCGGAAGTGGCCTCCAAGAGACGGTCCGCACAGCTCCCCTCGCCTGACATCTTCGCCCCCTAGTCACCAGTCACCCACCGAGGGAAATGTGGAGTTTGACTTGGAAGTAATCAAATGTGTGTATGGAGTTGGGGAGGGGAGTGTTATTAGAGAGTGAGTCAGAGCACAGAGTTTAGAGTCAGACATTCGTGAGTTTCAACCTTATTAGCTGTACTTCCTTTTGCAGCTCACTCCACTTCTCTAAGTTTTAAGGTCCTTATTCATAAAATAGGAATAATGTCTCCAGAACTGTGAGGATTCAGACAGATTATGGATGGAGAGCTCTGAGCATGGAGTCTGGGGTAGAACAAGCACCTCGCTTTTTTTATTTTACACACAGACACACAACCAAAGATGACCACAGATACCATTTGCTGATGAACCACTATTGGGCATCCTCTCTTGAGGGTAACTAATGTCCTTGTGGTGACTTGTTAATTAAACTGCCTCAGCCTCATGAATGTGGAGGTATGGAGTGCAAAGAGCAGTGGGTTAGCAGGAAAGAGAACTTCGATTTCATCTGCAGCTTCACTACTAATGTTGCTGTGTGACCCTGAGTGTGTCAGTCCCCCTCTGGCACTCCCACCGCTTGAGAAACGAGGGGTCATGAGAGCTCTCTAAGGCTCTTTACAGTCGCTGACTCTCATTCTTCCAGAGAAAGGACGCAGAAGGCGAGCAGTCAGCAAAATGGTGCTGAACCCCTCCTGGCCTGAGCAGTGCAGACTCCCGCCTCAAATGGCTGGCCTAAGAGCTTCAGCCACTTGGAAAAATCCTCTTCCCCCTTGGATGAGACTCTTGAACCTCAGCCAGGACTCAGAGGTCCCAACTGCAAACAGTTACAAGTCATTTGATAACAAAGGGAAAGACACCCCGGCCAGCGAATTGGGGAAGATGAGGCTGGTCACAACTGAAAAATACCCCAGCCAGCCAGCACCCCACCCAGCCATCCCAAACCTCAGGGTGAAGCCACTGCTTACCCGAAGATGTCCTTCTCACAATTAGGTCTGCAACTCCCCTGAAAAACCAGAAGTACTAAAAGCTGTCCTCTCCCAAACTCAGGACCCTCCAACATCACTACTAAGTGCCGTAAACGTAGCACTCCGCTCAGGCTTCTCCATCTCTGAAATCAGCTCTGCGATCGGCCTGTCTTGCCTGCCAACAGTTTCAACTCTACGGACGCTGTTTATTGTATCCTGCAGTTGCGATGGATTCGTTTATTTTGCCTCAGTCTTCTTTGGTTAGTAGTGCTTTATTCTTCTCTCCATAACATAAATCCAGCCTCCCAAAATGCGAAACCTTGGATTTCTCAAGCCTATGGTGACCCATTTCCTTCCCTTCCTGGCCTGACTTGAAATGAAACTCCCTTCTGCCTCCTTTTTCAAACTTTTTCTGAGACACCGGGAGAAGGATAGTGAGAGCTTTCGTTTTTGGAAAAGTGGGAAAAAAAAATGAAGGAAGAAAAAAAATCAAAACACATAACTTACGTTCATCCAGAAGTGCACAGTTTTGGATGGAAGAAAACAGAGCTATAATCCACTGCGTTCCCCCAACCCGAAAAGAAGAATCTGTTGTGAAACGCTTCTTTTTCCACTTTGCCGGTGGAGGAGCCCCGTGGTAGGCATACATCCACAGGCTGATGCAAGATGCCTTTGAGAGAAACCTCACATTCTGAGGATTCCTGGGAAAGCGCCAGGGATCCCAGCATCCAATATATTGCACATTTGGTTTCAATTAGGAAGGGGGTTGGGGAGGGAAGAAGGAAAGTCACCAATCAGAGCTGTTTTCTGTTTAGAGACTATTTCTTTTGACCCAAGGGACCACGGGCAAAGCTATAATTTACAGCAAAACCCATTCATAGAAGAAAAAATATGTATAACCATAGGACAGACTTAAAGACACAGTTCCCTTCCGCCTTATCCCCACCGCATCCATCCCCAAGCCCTCCCCTTCTTCCATCTAAGATTTGGTCCCCACCCTGTGTCCCCCCCACCTCATTTTACTTACTGGAGCTGAAGCTATGAGCACAACTTAAGGTTTGGATTCTCCTCCAACCGAAGCTTCCAGGACAGTTGGGTCACACAAATGAAGCTGATCTTTAGTGTTTTATCCATGAAAGCCCAGAGCTGAGCCCTCCCCCCAAAAGAGTTTATTTAATCCTCCCCTCCACCCCTATTACCTCCCCCACCAAAAAAGAAAAAAAAGAACTAGATAGTTTGAGAGTCTAGGATTCCTTTTTTTTTTCACTCAGTTCCCAGTTGGTTGCTCCCTCTGAGGGTCTGTTGCTGTCCTGAATCCATGCTGCTAAATGAAAACACAAGCATTTACAAGGACTTTCTAAATTATTTTGAAACTTTTTTCCTCTTTTTTTTTTTTTTCCTATCCACTGCTGTGAAGTAAGATCATGTGAAAGGAGAGTGTAAGTGACAGGGAGGAACTCTTCCTCTGCTCTTTAAAAGAGTAACTAATAATCCTCTTCATCCATCAAGGCTCCTGGCATTAACCCTTCAGAGCCTGGATCCTTCCTTACCAAGCACAGGCTTGGTCTTTCCTGGAGGTCTCGATGTTCTGTGAGTACAGGAAATGCAGGGTAAGCAGAGACTTAAGGTCAGCAGATCCAAAGAGAAAGGTAGATGGCAAAAGAGGTTAAGAAGACCTAACCCACCTTTGAGCAATGCTTCCTATAAAAAGACCTTCTACCTCTGGGCTCTTAAGTGATCCCTACCTCTTCCCTGTTGTACTCTGCCAGGTAATCTGTGATTGCACAGCCCCCAAGATGAGCAAGGAGAGAGGTGGGACTAACAGGAAAAGGAGAGTGGAAAGGGATCATGCAAGGACATTCTCATAGTAAGTTTGAGGACCGAGATATTTCAGAAGAGGAAGGGGAAGGCAAGAGGACATCCAATTGGCATGGCCATGAGGAGTCAAGCTGCCAGTATTAAGTCCTGAATAGGCCTTTAAGCTCAACCAGAAAGTAGCCTTCCAAATCTGTGCTTTCCAGGTGGAAGACGCAGAGGACCCAGAGAGCGATCAGAGGGCAAACACAGAGATGGTTGAAGGTAGAGAACAAAGACCAAGAGGAGACACTAGAACTCGGGGCATCTTACAAAGAGCAAAAACAATGCAGAGATAAATCTATCAAGAAGACTTCAGATAACTTAGACAATCCAAAATTAGCTGAGGGTGACTGACTCAGCTCAACTCAATAAATATATATTGAGCTTTTATCAGGCACTTTACTGGGTGCTTGCTTGAAACAACTACAGATATCTTGTTACAGAAATAGTCCTAGAATCCTCCCAGATATCTAGGCCTATAATCATTCACCTCTTTGGCATGACCAGGAAGAATGCACTGATAGCCTGACCTATAATTTCACGGATTTAGTGAGACTACAGTTCAAGTGTGGAAAACAGTGTAATAACTTCATGAAGCCAGAAGCTAATAAAGGACAGATAAAATATGTGTCCCCAGACACCAGTATTTAAAGTGGTTCAGCTCCATAGTCAGGGCTGGTTGTCTGTCTGTGTATCTGTGTAACTAGGAGTCCAGCTTGAGCCAATGACGCTGACTACAGAGCTCAGACACGCCGGGGTCTGTCTGAGGAAGGGTGGGTAGGGCTGTCAAGAGTCTATTGCTGGGACTTTCTTAGTGGTCCAGCAGTTAAGAATCTGCCTGCCAGTGCAGCAGACACGGGTTCGATCTTCCCTGGCTCCACATGCTGTAGAAAGACGAAGTCCTTGTACCACAACTACCGAGCCAGCGCTCTAGAGCCTGAGCTCCACAACAAGGAAAGCCTCCAAAATGAGAAGTCTGCGCCCCGCAAAGAACAACAGCCCCAACTAGCTCCAACTAGAGAAAGCACACACAGCAACAAAAACCCAGGGCAACCAAAAATAAACATTTTTCAAAAAGAATCTATTGGTACACAGACCAAGGAGACTATAGGGAAAAACTCGCTGAGTGAAGAGAGAAACAAGGGACAAAAGACCGCCCCAAGTACAACCAAGCTGTGTCAAAGATAAGGGAAAGCGCTAGAAAATTACCAAGTCTATCACTCAGGTTGTGTGTGTATGCTGTCACTGCAGTCGTGTCTGACTCTTTGTGACCCCATAGATTACAGCCCCCCAGGCTTCTCTGTCCATGGGACTTTTCAGGCAAGAATACTGGAGTGGGTTGCCACACCCTCCTCTAGGGGACCTTCCCGGCCCAGGGTTTGAACCCGCATCTCCTGCGTCTCCTGCATTACAGGCAGATTCTTTACTGCTGTAAAGAAAGGGAGCTACAAAGGAAGCCCCATCACTCAGCTTGCTGCTGCCGCTGCTGCTGCGTCGCTTCAGTCGTGTCCGACTCTGTGTGACCCCATAGACGGCAGCCCACCAGGTTCCCCCCGTCCCTGGGATTCTCCAGGCAAGAACACTGGAGTGGGTTGCCATTCACTCAGGTTACTCTTAGACAAATCTGAGAGTCTCACCTTGAATTCTAAGAAGAAGATGCTACCAAAAATAGAGCAAAGAAAAGCTGAAAGCAGTATTTTACTAAAATATCTGAGGGATACTGAAAGCATTAGGAGGGATCATCAGATTTGAATCTCCACTTTGGAAGAAAGCTCTGGTTGGAGGAGAGGAGTATGCTCCTTCAGACTTGACAACAGCCACTGATGGCTCAGTGGTAAAGAATCCACCTGCAAAGAAGGAGAGCCGGGTTCAGTCCCTGGGTCAGAAAGATCCTCCAGAGAAGGAAATAGCAACCCACTGCAGTATTCTTGCTTGGAGAATTCCATGGACAGAGGAGCAGGCATGGGGTTGCAAAGAGTCAGACAGGACTGAGCAGCTAACATACACACAGGCTGCTACACAAAGCTGCAGCTGAAAAGAAAGAAAATGGCAAAGGCCATTTTAAAGCCGAAAGCATAATTCTCAGAATACACAGAAAAATATTTCCTGGAGATTCTCATAACTATTTGACAGAGTTTTGAGTAAGGCTGGAATTCCTAAAATTGTGGGAACAGATGTGGAGAAATATCATTTTGTTACTCTTTTGTGAACAGATTTTGCCTCCTGGAATGGTTTGGGAAACATGAGTCATTGCAACCAGAATTATTTATGTTCCATGGGAGGTAATCCATCCTAGTTATGAGGACTGTTTCACACTAAAAATGAATTACTGACAAACATATAGAACTCCATTACTGGAACTTTACTAAAAAATAAGACAGATCTATCTGGAATGGCCAAGATACAGGATTAATTAAAAGTAAGGAAATATGCAAGATGATTTTTTTAAGATCTTTTCTATTCAATAAACCCAGCTCCAAGTAAATACAAGTGTTAAAGAGTTGAAATAACTATAGTATTTCTGTCTCCAAATTCTCAAGGGCTGGAGACATTTGTGGTGCCTTAGGAAGTAAAATAAAAGCTGAAAATAAAAGGAATGTAACTCAGTTTAAGAAATACACGCACACACATCTTAATATCTTAACAGGCTATATAGGTATTCACAGAAACCAAACCCAATTGGTACATTTAAGCTTCTGCGCTGTGCTTAGTTATTCAGTGTGTCCAACTCTTTGCAATGCCACAGACTGCAGCCTGCCAGGCTCCTCTGTCCATGGGGATTCTGCCGGCAAAATACTGGAGTGGGTTGCCATGCCCTCCTCCAGGGGATCTTCCCAACCCAGGGATCGAACCCAGATCTTCAGCATTGCAAGCAGTTTCTTTACCGTCTGAGACATCAGGGAAACCCTGGTACATTTAAGCTTCACAAGGAATTAAAACCAGAAATTAACCACTATCAATTAATTCCTAATTAATTGTATCTCTCTTTTTCTTTGTCTCTTTCTTTTCTTCTCTTTCTCCTTCTCTTTATTCTCCCTCTCTCCTTTCCCTCCCTCCCCATCTCTCTCTCTCTCTCTCTCATTTATCCATTCATTTTCCACCTCTCTCTTACACATCTTGCTTTAACCTATTCTTTTTCAGCAGACCAGACTTTTCTACTTCTTTTCACACATTATTGAAAATGCTTACCCTAAAATGAGGTCTTAATTCTCAAATACATACATCTCCTCATTTCAAGCAAATGACAAAGAGTGACTAGTTTTCTGAAGCCCAGTTCTGGAATCCTGAGATGAAGAATTTGACTGATCAGGTGTGTTTCAAGTATTCATCCTCTGTTTCTAAACTGTGGAGGGCAATGAGTCATGTAATATGAATATCACTCCATCACGCTCATTGGTGGGTCAGTTCTCAGAAAAGAAGTGTCATACATTAAAAGGCAAGCCAAGATATCTAGACAAAGCTAATTCAAAAAGATACATGCACCCCTATGCTCATGGAAGCCCTATTCACAATAGCCAAGACATGGAAACAACCAAAATATCCATTTTGGATGAATGGATACATATAAACAATGGAGTACAACTCAGCCACACACAAAACAGAATGAAATAATACCATTTGCAGCAACATGGATGCAACTGCAGATGATCATAGCAAGTGAAATAAGTCAGAAAGAGAAAGACAAATACCATATGATGTCACTTATATGTGGAATCTAAAACATGGCACAAATGAACCTGTCTATGAAGCAGAAACAGACTCACAGACAGAGAGCAGACTTGTGATTGCCAAGGGGGAGGGAGACGGATGAGGGGAGGACTAGGAGCTTGGGGTTAATAGATACAAATTGGTATATACAGAATGGGTAAACAACAAGATCCTACTAGATAGCAGAAGGAATTATATGCAATATCCTGGGATAAGCTATAATGGAGAAGAGTATAAAAAAAGAATATATATGTGTGTATAACTGAGCTACTTTTTCTGTCCAGCAGAAAGTAAGATATTATAAATCAACTATACTTCAAGTAAAAAATAAATTTAAAAAGGACAAGCCAAAAGTATCTGCTATGTTAATAATTAACAAAGCCTGATAATCCCTGGATTTTAAAGAAATTTTAAACCAAAAAAGAGAACAATGTATAGAATGAAGTCTTATTGTATACACATTTAACTGAAGTACCAGTTTTAGAACCTAATCCTTAAAATAAGATGTCTTTTTATTAGTTAATCTGTCCATAATATATAAATCCATTGACATATATGTTATAAAGTCTTAATTTAAAAAAAAATCAACACAGAGGAAATCTTGTAGGCAGTAGAAATACTCTGGTTTTCTTCAGCAGTGTGGTCTTGGTGTCTGGTTGGCTGCATAAAGACTTTCATTTGACTTCTTCCTGAGTTAAGCTCATGATTCAGGAATCTTTGTGTGCTTAAGAGTTATCCTATGGAATTGTGAATACTATCTTTATGAGCAATTTAAAGGTTTCAGATATAATTTTTGAGATTATCACAAAAGCATGAATATTATTTTTATGGGAGATTTCAAGGTCTCAAGGATAATCTTAACCCTGAGAGATTTGTTTTCCCTCTATGGGCTGGGTCTTAACACTACCTGTTACCCGAAGCTGCTCTCCTCTGATAGACTTTAGTGGAAAATGAGCCAAGCCCAAACCTCTATGAATAGAGTCACCTTGAACAAGTCATTAACTTTCCCATCTATAAAATGAGGGGTGATATGAATACACAACTCTCAGAGTTGTGAGAATAAAATGAGATCAGGAAAGAATAATTGACTGAGTACTGACTGTACGCCAGGCATTCTTCCAAGAACTTTACGCTTATTATCTCATTTCTCAAAAGAACTTTATGGGATTAGGTACTAGTATTTCTCCAACATTCATATGTGAAAATTAATGCACAACAAATCTAACTTGCCTACAATCATAACTGGTGAGCTAGATTACATGTATGTAGGTATGTACGTATGTGCTTTGTTGATAGCAAAGTGTATGTGCTTATGGGTGAACAGGAAACATGTAGAGAGGGTGGGGAAAGAGTCAGTTCTTAGTTACTCAGGGATTGAAGGCGGGTTAGCCATTTGGAGAATCAACTACGTATTTTCCTTTCTGTCCTTTTCCCCTGAAGCCCACCTTTGTGTCATGGCGTCTCAGCACTTCCACCAGAAAAAGAAATGAGAACATTTAAAACATTAAAATCATTCTGTCTGTGACTCTCCCGTGGACAAGCTGAAAAGTCACATAAAGAGGAAGTTGAGGTTAATGGCCAAAATAAGGTTCTTATTCGCGTGTGTTTTTAACAATGCCATATATAATATTTCACAGGGTAAAGGAGTGCTTTCACAGACATGACTTCATCTGATCCTCAGACAGCCCCAATATGTACTCAGTGCAGATATTAATATCCTCCTCTGACAAACAAGGAAAATGAAGCTCAGGGAAGTAGTAACTTACTTGAAGTTGTTGCTGGTAAGTGGCAGAATCTGAGCTGGAATCCATTTCTTCCCATTCTCAGTGCTCTTTCTGCCCATTTGGTATCAACAACACACCTGAGAGCCTCTAGCCTCTTGGTTTACACCCAGTTCTCGTGAACTAGGTTACCTGATTTCCCGTCTGATTTTCTCTTCTTCCATTTCCTTTTTCACTGTGAAGAAAGAATAACAAATCTTCACTTTGGCAGAAATTCTGAGATGAGAGGGTGAAAAAAATAGGCACAGAAAACTCAGAAGTGTAACTCAGCTTAGATTCCCTAAGGAGGGTGAGGGCTACAAAAGGAGTTTTTTAAACAATGCATTTCATAGTCTCATCCTAGGAATGTAACCCTTCTCTGGGCTTTAGTCTGGAAATCTAAACTGTCCTTGTCAGATAAGAAAGTAACCTACTTTAAATATCTCCAAGAGAACAGGATCTTTCAACAGCCGGAGTGTTTATCAACACTGTGTCAAAAGTTCTGCTTTTTATCTATCCCAAATCTCCCCTACCACCACTTTACCTCCTCCTTGTCTGCGCTCTTCAAAAACAACCCTCAGCTAGTTAAACTGTCTCCCAGCTCCTTAGACACACATACACATCTTTCAGAGCAGAGTGGAGTTTGAGCAGCCGTATCATTTTTCCATGTTCAGGCCCAGTTTGGAGCAATCATTTTATACATAATGATAACCCTCCTTATGAAATTTGAAGACCCTCAGCTGCCTCGCATCCGGACTGGGTTTTTTCCGGCGTCTGGAAGAGAAACACCATAATCCCCACTGACTGTCCTGTTAGGGATCCAAGAAGCTTGGAAAATCAAAGGACTTTGTTATTTGAGTCTTGCTTTTAGGGATTCATCCTCTTTTCCTTGCGTCTCTCTGGAGAACGTTCAGAAGCCTGAGAGGTTAATATCTCTGAGTTCCTGGGGGGAGAGGCCCTGCATAATTATTGAGTTTAATTTTATCTTCTAAAACATCTCACTTTAGAGACTCTGCTTAATGCTCTGCCATTCATCTCTCGATGCATAATTCCACCCAGTGCCCTGAGTTACACGTAAACATCACCTCTCTGCTTCTAACACACAGCACATTTCAAAGCAGAAAGGAATTTATAGTGCCAATGGTATTTTTCCAAGTACAATTCCAGTTTGGAATGTCCAGCAGCACTCAAATCGCCTTTCAAGATAAAGACCAGATTCTGATTCTATGTAATCCTTGTGTACTTCTGGGAAAGCTCAAATGTTAGACTTATGGATGGAATCCATGTTTTCCAGGACCCTTCGTGTCCCAGAGAGGAACCATTTATACCAAGCCAGTGACTTAGCAGCAGGTTGCATCAAAATTCTCCAGTGGCCTTTTGCCAGAGCTCTCACAATGAGCAAGACAAGCTTCAGTGGCAAGATCCGTGTGACACAGAGCAAGGGCAAGTTCTTCTATCCCGAACTCAGTTCAGTGTAAACTGGGAGGAGCCTCAAATGTCAACCAGCCTAGCCCCCTTGTTTTCAGCTGAGTCCCAGAACAGTTAAGTGATGACTGAGGTCACCCAAAACAGGAGAGGAAAGCACAGCATGGAACTCACCTGTGAGTCCCTATCCATGACTCCCAAACATCATGGAATTGCACAAAATACTTACAAGGTTTAAAAGGTGTCTCTGTGGCTCAGTCGTGTCTGACTCTGCGATACAGCCCACCAGGCTGCTCTGTACATGGGATTTTCTAGGCAAGAATACTGGAGTGGGTTGCCATTACCTTCTCCAGGTTAAAAATTACAAGGCCAACAAAACAAACAGGGAAAAATAAGTAAAGCCTCTGTAGTCCAAGTGAGGGCCAGGGGACTGACCAGACGGGAAGAGAGTCTGGAGAAGAAATACCTCATGGGATGTCAACAGTCTCTGTAGACACAGATGAAGCCCCGCAATCTCTTGTTCTCTGCTTTGCCCGTGGGGAGCCCCAGTTTCTTCAATAGGATGAAGGCAAGAGGTAAGGTTTGTTTGTTTGTTTTCATGAGAAATCTAAATACACTTGAGAGAGATCTGGCAGAGGTGAATGGAGAGATGGATACTGAGTCTGCCTCCCTTCCGCTTTCTACGGAGGACCCTCACCTGTAGACTCAGTCTCACCCCTCTTTCCCTACACCTTGTTAGAATCACTCTGAGCCTGATATAGGAGGATCTGTGGAGTCATGGCTGGTGTGTCTCTGATTAAGGACCTACATCTGCTCATGGCCCTGATTTCAAGTTTTATCAACATTCCTGAGGCCAGAATAGTAAATATTCATAGATCTACTCAATCCACAGGGACCTCAGGACTGCCCTCTCTCCTACAGGGGTGAACTACCAAAATCCATGCTTGTATTAAATAACCTCCTCTTCCTTGGCCATAATTGACAGGATCAGGGATGGACAGCTAATTCAAGCTATTTTTTTAATAATGTTTCCTAAAATACAAGACATTATTTCATAAAATTTGAAAATGGATCAAGGGATTGCAACTTCAGACTGGACTAGTTTCTTAGAAAGAGGAAATCTTGACTCTGAAACCTTAGGTGGTAATAATCTCTACATCACATGTACCATGAGAACCAGAGAAAGCTCATCTACAGGGAGAAAAGAATGAATTCAATGTTCAAAAAATGCAAAGGCAATGGAGAGTCCTGATGGTTTTCTGTTTCCAGTCCCAAGCTCTTCCCAAGGTTAGTAGGCATTTTCTGTTCCCATGTTATACTCTGTATCTTTATAGTACATCCCCATGTGTCATTCAAACTGCATCAGGTGGGTTTCTATAGCTTGAAATCACACTCCTTTTAGGTCTCTGCCTGGGCATCTCTTTTGGGAAATTAGCATTTCAACAAGAATAGAAGGTGGGTATCCTTATTCCAATTATAACAGACAAGAAAACCCACTCAGAGTCTCACCTAGGGATTCCTAGTAATGTTTTCGCTACCTGTTGATCAACGGCTTATGTGCCTGGATTCCTGAGTAACACCTCCCTCTTGAGTTCTCTGTGCCAAGCTTTACTGCTATATCAGTCAGGATCCAGCTGGGAAAGCAGACACCATACTAGGTATTTCAACAGAAGGGATCTTATATGAGGAATTTGCCACAAAGGTGTTGGAGAGCAGACCAATCAGAAATAATAACTGCAAAAATCAGCTATCACCCTAATGCTGGGAGAATAAAAGAAGGGTTTGGGCTATGAGAACTTAGGAGCTGGAAGGAGGCAGAGGCATTTAACTATAGCTCATATCTCTAAGATTGTTCATAATATAGCTTCTGATGGTACTGTTGATACGACATGTTGAGGCTGGCTCTGGGAGTGTACAAAGAAGCTAGAAGCTGGAACAAACTGCCCTGGAGGCATGAAATGACACTGCTGGAGCTAAGGGCCGCCGTCGCTGCTGCTAAGTCGCTTCAATCGTGTCCGACTCTGTGCGACCCCATAGACAACAGCCCAGCAGGCTGGCTATCCCTGGGATTCTCCAGGCAAGAACACTGGAGTGGGTTGCCATTTCCTTCTCCAATGCATGAAAGTGAAAAGTGAAAGTGAGGTCACTCAGTCCTGTCCACTGGAGTAAATATACTGATACCAAGAAACAGGAAATGACTCTCTTCTCTCCTCCTCCAGGCTTTCAGTCTTAATCTCTGGCCTTATATTGGCAAAATCAAAAAGGAAGTCCGTTGATAAAAGAATCTCTGATTATAGTTTCAGTTCAGTTCAGTTCAGTCACTCAGTTGTGCCTGACTCTTTGCGACCCCATGAATCGCAGCACGCCAGGCGTCCCTGTCCAACATCAACTTCCAGAGTTCATACAGACTCACGTCCATCAAGTCAGTGATGCCATCCAGCCATCTCATCCTCGGTCGTCCCCTTCTCCTCCTGCCCCCAATCCCTCCCAGCATCAGAGTCTTTTCCAATGAGTCAACTCTTCGCATGAGGTGGCCAAAGTACTGGAGCCTCAGCTTTAGCATCATTCCTTCCAAAGAAATCCCAGGGCTGATCTCCTTCAGAATGGACTGGTTGGATCTCCTTGCAGTCCAAGGGACTCTCAAGAGTCTTCTCCAACACCACAGTTCAAAAGCATCAATTCTTTGGCGCTCAGCTTTCTTCATACTACAACTCTCACATCCATACATGACCACTGGAAAAATCATAGCCTTGACTAGACAGACCTTAGTCGCCAAAGTAATGTCTCTGCTTTTGAATATGCTATCTAGGTTGGTCATAACTTTTCTTCCAAGGAGTAAGCGTCTTTTAATTTCATGGCTGCAGTCACCATCTGCAGTGATTTTGGAGCCCAAAAAATACTGTTTCCACTGTTTCCCCATCTATTTCCCATGAAGTGATGGAACCGGATGCCATGATCTTCATTTTCTGAATGTTGAGCTTTAAGCCAACTTTTTCACTCTCGACTTTCACTTTCATCAAGAGGCTTTTTAGTTTCTCCTCACTTTCTGCCATAAGGGTAGTGTCATCTGCATATCTGAGGTTATTGATATTTCTCCTGGCAATCTTGATTCCAGCCTGTGCTTCTTCCAGCCCAGCATTTCTCATGATGCACTCTGCATAGAAGTTAAATAAGCAGGGTGACAATATACAGCCTTGATGGACTCCTTTTCCTATTTGGAACCAGTCTGTTGTCCATGTCCAGTTCTAACTGTTGCTTCCTGCCCTGCACATAGGTTTCTCAAGAGGCAGGTCAGGTGGTCTGGTATTCCCATCTCTTTCAGAATTTTTCACAGTTTGTTGTGATCCACACAGGCAAAGGCTTTGGCCTAGTCAATAAAGGAGAAATAGATGTTTTTCTGGAACTCTCTTGCTTTTTCCATGATCCAGCAGATGTTGGCAATTTGATCTCTGGTTCCTCTGCCTTTTCTAAAACCAGCTTGAACATCAGGGAGTTCATGGTTCACATATTGCTGAAGCCTGGCTTGGAGAATTTTGAGCATTACTTTACTAGCGTGTGAGATGAGTGCAATTGTGTGGTACTTTGAGCATTCTTTGACATTGCCTTTCTTTGGGATTGGAATGAAAACTAACCTTTTCCAGTCCTGTGGTCACTGCTGAGTTTTCCAAATTTGCTGGCATACTGAGTGCAGCACTTTCACAGCATCATCTTTCAGGATTTGAAACAGCTCAACTGGAATTCCATCACCTTCACTAGCTTTGTTCGTAGTGATGCTTTCTAAGGCCCACTTGACTTCACATTCCAGGATGTCTGTCTCTAGATTAGTGATCACACCATTGTGATTATCCGGGTTGTGAAGATCTCTTTTGTACAGTTCTTCTGTGTATTCTTGCCACCTCTTCTTAATATCT